>NC_133583.1:50017344-50335542 GCF_964106895.1 Numenius arquata | reverse complement strand
TGATTTTTCTCCTATGAGACTAGCACACATCCTGAATTCTTACAATTTTCTGTGCTTCTCTACACTTTTATGTGGACATCCATCTTAAAAAAATTTCACAATTTGGATAAGTTAAAAATCCAGCTGCTTTCAGAGGATTTAGAAAAAGTAACAAGATTTTTCCTTCTGCTTGCATTTGGCAGATGTGTGTCTTCTTTTAATCTCAAATATGAAAACGTCACCATGGTTAATTCCTTCATCATGTCTTGATCAGGGACAGCATGTCATCCGCATAGGACTGGAATCTAAATCCATTTAAGAAAAGAAATTAGTAATACAAACTCAAGTATTTGGACTACTAGAAAAAAAATATGCATACAACTAAGCTCTTGTAATTGAATATTACAAAAACTACTTTAAGAGACAGATTTTGCTGCTTTAGCTTCCACATGGAATCTAAATTGCAGATTATAAAAATTGAAAAACTTCATCTGCTTGAGATAATCTTATTTGAGGACTGATTCATCTTGCTGTTACTCTCGCACACAAAATACACTGACACATTTCTGAAACAAGGAAAAGGAGTTCTTTGACAACGTGCTCTCTAGATTGACCCTTTGCCTTTGGGTTTCTTTCTCTTTGGTCCAAAATAAATTAAGTCCTACCTATACAGCAGCTCTACAAAGTGTATGTCATGATACCTGAAGAATGAATAGGAGACGTGATGAGAACACAAAATGAAAGGCACGTAAAACATAGTGGTTATTATGAAGTACCAATGAAATAATATCACCAAGTAATTTGGCAGACGAAAAAAGGGCAGATCACTAAATCAAAGCAGTTAATGCCGAGACCCCATATTTACACCATGGGAGATTCAGGACATTTTATTTTAGGCAGGACTCGAGTCAGATTCCCTGGGCCAGCTCTATCCATCACATACATAGATATACATGGCCAAAAGGCCAAGTTTTAGTTTGGACTCCTACGTCGCCAATTAAATATTGTTATATTTTCTAGAGTCTTGGAATAAAGCTTCAGTTTTTCTTCCAGGCCCAGTCCAGGGCTACATTTCAAAACCAGTTTGTGAACTCAATCAGCATACAGTAAGAAACAATTATGGGATTTGCTTCAAAATTGCAGGACTTCTCCAAACAAGACACTAATGAAGACACAAACGGAGTGGCTAGGGTGTACATTTATTTTAGTTACTATCAAAGGATTACAGATCTTTGAATGGTATTTGTCACTTATAGCCTAATAAATATACAGCTTCCAGACCTCAATATGTTTTTTCATAATACCTCATAAGCTTGTAAAACAACAAATCCCATTTGAGGGGGAAAAACCCTGAAACAAAACAATAAACCAGTCCTCCCTTCCCCACTGGCAAGGGCTTCTATTAAAGAGATGGATGAGGAAGGAAGCGCCCCATCAAGTCTTCCCTTCAACACAGACTGTCAGCCTCACAGCAAATACTACCAGTTCACTTAAAGGCATGGGAGGACACCTTTGGCAGGTCTAGCGATGCAGCTCTTTTACCCTCTTTCAGTTACTGCTATTGAGTCAGAGAGAAAGAGAAGTCATTAACAGCAGCAGCAGCTTTCACCTATAGAGCAGCCAATTCCCATACACCAGTAACAGCAAGGGACTGAAAAAAAAAAATGTTATTTCCATATCTGCCTTTATAAGTAGAGTCATGATCATCATGTCATTTTGAACAGGCAGAATCTCCTTGAGTGCAAGACACTATGGAAACAAGATGAGCTGATGAACCCTCCTCTTGGTAGGTGGCTGGAGCTCCATGTTCAACAGGAGTGGAGCGTGAGTTTGGAAACACTGAGACAGAAGTTTAAGGAACTCCGATTACAGCTTTGTTAGAAATTTCCAAACTTTGGTTCAAATAATTACACAGCCTGATCATGTGATATCTGCTATTTTTCTAGCTCCAGCTGAGGAAAAACTAAACAAACAAGAGAAAGGAATGAGGAGATAGAAAGAAGAGGAAAAGCAGAATGCTTACACTGGAAGGGACAGGAAATGCATCTATCACACTATAGCCAGCTAAATAGATGTAAATATTTTCAAATGTTATTTCAGTATGTAAGCAAATTCCTCAAGGAGGTTGTATGACCACATATGAGAAGAGATGGTCTAAATCCCTTTCTAAAAAAATATGATGCACGCTAAAAAAATGTCCTGTTCTGCTTCACCCCCAAGAATTGTAGCTTCTCATAAAATTAATTTCTTAACAGTGAAGATTATCAACACATACTTTTAATTATTTATTTGGACTACTCAAGAACACCAGCTGAAGAATATTAGGTTACATTAAACTGGCTTAGGAAAACAAAGTTTTAAAGGCATTGCACCAAAAGCCACCTCCATAGCCCTGAACAAAGATATGATGTGAGTCAATGCCACCCTTTGGGAAATGCATGCTGACAGCTGAAGACCCTTAACACGCTGCCAGTGTCATTCCCCCTTTGTGAAATGCCATCTTTGCACAAACACACTGAAGAGGCTTCCATCCACAAAAAAGGCACAAGGATCCTACTTCCTTACTGAATTCCATTCCAGGTCTTTGAAATACTAGGAATTAGATCACTACGCAGAAGAAGGAATTTCAGATTAGTCTTGGTAGTGCTAAATACATAAACATCTTAAGAAATACAGCTATAAGTGATTTCTCTATTAGAAAGGACTACATCATTGTACCATCTCTTATAGTTCACAGAATCCAACAACCCTCCCTGGAGCTTCTTAATCAACAACCTTCTATCAACTCCTAAAAAAAGTGTTGGATCCTTGTGGACAAAATGAGAAGTTTTCAAGCTAGAAAGTTTTTGTTTGTTTATTTTAAATAAGTAAATAAAGAAACTAAATGCTGAATTTATAAAACCAGATTTAAAGGATGCAGATTAAAAATCCAAGAAAAGTCCATGGCATATTTTGTATGTGACCACATGCTGCATACTCCTCCAAGAATTGAGTAATATCCCTGATCTCCTTTGGTTTTTATAAGCTTTCCCCTTTTTTTAAAGTTTGTTACATCTTACCTTTAAGACTAGTACCACAGAGAAAAAGCAGAATTGTGTTCAAATAGACACAGATAAGGAGCAAAGAAAACAGTCCATTTGAGAGGTGGTTTGCTTGTGTCTTTAAAGAAACAGAAAAAGAAGAAAACAACTGGCTGAAATACCAATTGTTAGACTAAACAAAAAGCATGAAATACTGAAATTTTATTTTCACAGAAGGCAGCTGTTTACCAAAGAAAGAAAAAAAATATATAGAGATGACTGCTCCCTGAGTTTTTGACTATTTATTAATCTTTGGACAAAGAAACTTGTAACTTGATGATAATCAACATAACTCCTGTATGTATGTTATTGGACTTTTATCTATTCTCATTTCCATAGATACAAAATTACTTGTTTCCATCCTTTCCAGTAGTAGTATCATCATTCTGGTTTTACAGATAAGAGACAAGGGTATCCTAATAGAGGATAGTCACTTACTTGGAGATGGGATGTATTAGGACTCACCTAGTAATCAATAAAAACTCTCTCAGCAGTCAATTGGGATTCCTACCTGAAGTGTTTTCTGAAAGAACTGTCTAAATAAACTCTATTTCCCCAAAGTGAGAAATTATAATGCTTCCTAATATCAGAACATGTAATTCTCAAAACTTGCAAAAATATAGGTGCTGTGATTCTCTATTTAAATACCTCTCAAAACTGTTAGCACAATGGCCATAAAAAGGAGTCAATTAAAAGCCTGATGGGAAATAAAACGCTCACCTATCACACCCATTTTTGGCCAAATGAAGGAATGTGAGAAGATAAATTGAAATGTCATAATTTTGTTGCTGTAACCCTTAAGTCTTCATCACCAACCCTCATCTGTTACATCTACGAACGGGCAATGCTTTCTTTGGATCAGGAACACTCTTCTTCTATTTGTAGTATAATGAATCCAGCAGTGTCAGTCCAGGAGAGACAAACAAGCGCTAAAGACATGAGAATAAATAATTCAATCCAATTAGAATCCAGAAATCCCCTACTCGGACTAGTAGGAATCGGTACCTCTGAAAACAAAGATACTGCCCCAAAGGCTACAGCTCTGGGAAAAGAAATATGAACTAAAAAGCATCATAGCCAAAATTACAGTTTTATACCTGTGGATATTAGAGTTCAGTAGACTTGAATGTCAAAATCCACTGCTTAGCAATGTTAAATGTCAAATGAGAAAAGCAGTTACACTAAGGTTTTAATCACCAAATCTTCCTTCTGAGAAAAGTAGTTCATTTCATTGCAGTACGCAGCCAGGCTATGGAACACTTCATTTCAGAGAAACTCACAGTGTTTAGCTATATGTGAGCGCCCACTGGCACAGAAGAATGCTATTGAAAACATCAACATTGATTTATTATTCACTATTTCCCATATCACAGGAACATCAACCAAAATTATCCTAAAGACAGTGAAACACTGACATAAGGAAGCACTTCTTTCATATAACATGCAGGTAATTGGTAGATTTCTTTACATCAGCATGTTATAGAAACCAGATGTAGAGATGGGATCAAAAGCCATTAAGAGGTCTAACAGCAGCCCCAACTCAGGAAAACCAAAGCTTCCTCTCCTCGGAAGCCGGAGAGCAACACTGGAGCAAGGATCACTTCTCACTGGTGTGTTTTTCTCCTTCTCTAAACAATTCTAGGGAGCACTCTGAGACAAGACATTGGGGCAGGTCCATACTCCCACAAAGGAAGTTCAACCCTTTCTGTTGCAGTAGCAGATCTATTGCACAGGCAACTGGCAGAGAACAAGCCTTAGGGGAATAAATCCCACTTTGAAAAATGTCTCTCAGCTACCTGATAGCATATCTTTAACAAGAACAGTGCACAATACCCTCCCTTTTCAGTTTCTTTGGTAACTTTGCAGGGGTAAGGGTGATAAAGGTTGTCCTTTAAACTTTTCTTTGGAAGATCTGGACAGCCTGGGAAGGAATAGCAACTGAACTCCTCTTAACCAAAGAAGAAAATGACTACGGAAATGGCAAGGGCTTTTTTTTTTTTTTTTCCTGGGCTGGACTGAAACTGAGAGGAAAAAACCACTGGTCAGTGAATAAATTGCTTTAGATGGTACGTAGAGATGACCTCACAATTGGGGAATGTGGTTTAACAGTAGTTTTACAAAATGCTGTATATAGTCATGAGGCTCTGAATTTTTCTGTCTTCTTTCTGAAGTAGTAGTCCAAAAAAAGCTGTCTTCACTAACCTATATTAGAGACAGATGTCCTGAATTCAAGCAGACATCAACTAATGTAGTAAGTACCACACTGATGTCCTAAGAAGAGGAAGGCTACATATTGGGAAGAAAATGTTTCCTCCAGAAACCTCGCTGTAAATACAGAACATAATCCTGACCTGAAAGAACCTTTGCAGATACTATGACTAAACGTGCCCTCACGAAACTAAAAAATTCCAAACTGCTTTAGGGTAAATAGTTAAGAATAGCCGGAACTCTTAACAGTAAGAACAGCTGCAGAGCCACCCAGATTAAAAAACTCTCCTGTTTACTCCATACATTGTTCTAGTGAATGCTCTTCTGCTAAGATAACTTATTTTTTTTCCACTTCAAAGAACAGCTGCTTGTCTGAAAAGGCCATCCAACCAACATCCAAACTGCCATATGTAACCACGATGAGTCAGAGAACAGAATAAAGTTTGTCTCAAAGAACTGTGAACAGCCCAATTAATCAGACCTCCATTCATCTTATATCACCCCTAATTTCACTGAACATCAGTCCTACATCAGAAGGAGGTTATTCACGGCTCTCTGAAAGAGAGAGAAGTGGGTTTCTAAGATGTTTCTTGCACAGGCTGAAGGAGAGCTCCAAGGCTGAGTGTTGAAATAGTTTTCACTTTTCAACAGGACAAACCCTATCCTCTCCTCCTTGTTAATTCATCAAAATAGCAATACTTCACAAAATCATCTGAGCCTGAGCTCCATGATGATAAAATACAGCTTTGAATCCTGTACAGATCAGAGGCCCTGACTCAGTCAAGTGACACAACCACCTTCGGGGATTTCTGCCTTCAATGATGTAAAAAAGGGTCACTAAAAGAGGATGAAAAGGAGCAGGAGGAAGGCACTCAACATTTTGCAGCTGTATAGGACACTGCTCACATTTTTCAGGTCTTCAAGATCTGCCTTTTTCAAGAGCGAGAGGTAAGATATTTCTAAGTAGGAATTGAACGGTCTGAAATAAAACAGAAGTACCCAAACATGTTCAATATGCAAATCAAAAACATTTTGTTAGTTGGCTCTTCAGTTTATCCTTCTTTAACGAGCCGGAACAGATTGCATGGCAGACAAGAAAGAAACAGCACATACATGTTCTGTCAGCTTTCCATCCCTTCCTTTGTGGTCCTGATTCTCATTGCTGAGAGCAGGACTGGGGCTGCAGCTTGTGTCAGGAGTGGCGTTTCTGCCTGGTTTCATTTCTGCTGTGAGCTGAGAAAGAATCACATGGGCTTCTGTATAATGTAAAGTATTTCATAAGAATTAATTTATTTGGTTTTCTCAAAAGCAATTACAGAAAACTTCATCTGGGCCTCACAATTCAATTAAACATCCATATCCTCAAAAACATCTTACAACAACCACTGCTACACAACTCCCTCCCCGACATGGCACATCAGAGGCAGCAGTAAGTTACCCTTCTGCTGCAAAGTAGCCTTCATCACATTTGGTTCATTGCAATGGGCATCACACACCACCAGCTCTCCCACCAATATGCCCTTGTCAGGTCTGGAGTCCTTTAGACTACTTCTTCAGTGCTGATTTGTCAAGAATGCTAGCAGAAACGTCATGCTTCCTCAAGGAAAAAGCATATTCTAAGTTTATCAACCTAATCAAAACCTACCTTGTCCTCCAGTCCTAGAACAACTTCAGACAGTAAAATAAAGAGATTTTAACTAAGCAAGACTTACTGTCAGGTTTCTGGTCATAAGACTGGGAACAAGTGAAATAAAACACACCTCCGGATTATATTTAACAGGGTTCCTTCAGTCTCTCTCACCTAGAGTTCCTCTAGCCTATCATCTCTGCAGAAAGCTAATGATCATGGTTTCACAGCATGTCACTACCTAGCAGATCACCATCCTGTATGGCATTATGTATGGCATTCTTAGCACACACAAACAGCAACACTTTGATGTCTCTGGTCACATTACAACAATGCAGAAGACAAATTTAGAGGCAGGCTGAGTGAAGTAAGCTGTTTGTTCCCATGCACCCCATTTACAAAGTCTCCTCACAACCAGCTACAGAAAAATATAAATTAGGAGCTGACAACTAAGCTGTGTCTAGATACAATTGCAGGAATGCTCTTCAGAGTAAGTGACATGGTTCAGAGCAGGCTTGATGAACAGTGTAACACTCCCTTGCTGGAATACACTTTATTTCCATTCAACCATCAGATGAGGATTCCCTAAAACATTTCCAAGGGGAAACAAAAAGGAAGTACATTTCTCTTTGGAGGTGGAACGCTGCTGACCTGCAAGAAGGGATCTGTGTCAAGGCAGGCAGGTGCAGAAGAGATACCAAAACACATGATCCCACAGAACGTCCAGTCCTTGTAGAAAAACTGTATAGCCAATTAGAATGGGACTAATTCCTTTAATGGTCTTAATGCAGTATTTCTAACCTCTTTAACTGAAATTCTGGGAATGACCAATGCTTAGATAGCCCAATCCCTTCAATTTTCTTAAGTTATACAGAGAGCAAGAAGGTCTTTGTAGGAGGATATTCAGTAACTAGAAACTTACCAAGCTTAATTTTGGGCAGCTTATGCACTAGTGAAGTAATTTATCTCTCAGTTTTAGAACAGTTTTCTGAAGGAAGAACATGAAGTGTGGCTTTTCATATGCTCTTCTCCAGAGGGCAAAGCAGGAGGAGGGCCCCATGTCGTTTATGAGCTTATAGATAATCTGTGAATTGGGTTCTGTTACTAAAGTAAATTTAGCCTTCTGTGAATGCAACAACTGTAAAATTTTTTTCTCAAAAAACAGTTAATAGAAACTTGTAAAGTTAACTAGTTGCAACCATATCCACATCAGGAAAACAAACATACATACATTTAATAAGGTTAATGCTACTGTGGTGAAGAACTACATGCAAACTAAGTGTTCCACCTTACAGATATGGAGGGGAAAAAAGAACTGAGCCTTTTCTTTATAGATTTCCCAGTTTTTATACAACTAGTCTGGCTGGTTAAGAGAGCACAAAATGTGTAAACCCTGTCCTAAGAGGAACATACAAAGAAAGAAAGAAATCCATCTCGCACATACCAGGCACCTTCACAGACATTCACTTGAAGCAGCAGCCTATCTAACAAAGTGTTTCCTAGTTAATATGTACACTAATTGGAACTATATGTATTTTTTTTTTGGTGGAAACTCATATTTGCCATTGTGTTATTGTGCTCAGAATCCAAAACGGGTTGGAAAAGCTTATGAGTCATTCCTTTTTTTCTTTTAAAATATTTGTACATGAACTCTCTGCCAAGAATATGGAGCACCCCTAGTGTCTGAAGATTTATTAATATCTCTAGCAGCTACTTCTTTAGAAATTCTTGCAAGAATGTTGTCCAGACATACCAATTCTAAAGCACATAAACTTAGGTATCTGCTACTTGAATTTTTCTTGTTGATATTAAGGAAAGCAATTTTTTTTTTTTTTACCTCATCCAAACAGAACAAAACTCCACGTATTTACAGCCTTTTCTACCTTTTCTATAAATACATTATCACTGTTTTCCCTTATACTCTCAGTAAAACTGCTTTTCCATAAACATTTCTTTCTTATGAAACTGAACTTGTTGGGACAAACAGTATAAAAGTGCTCTAAACAATGCCCAGCCATTCATATTTTTTGCTTTGCATTCTTTTCCCATATGGATTGGTTCATAATTACTTCCAGCTTCAGGAAAGTGGCCCTTTTAGAAGCACCAAGCATAATTTTTTTACTTTGTTTGCACTTAAATCAAGTAATGAATCAGTTCTATCTAAGTAGTCAGTGATTCTGAGTTCTACAGCGTTTTTCTTCTTCATCGACTGAGGTTGCGTCTAACACAGGAATCCCAAAGTTTGATAACTGAGACTCATGTGAGAAATCCTTACAAGAATTCCAAAGGATCAAAACTGAAAAAGACTGAAATGAGCTAAGAAGAGCAAAACAAAAAAAAACCAAGGATGGCAGTTACATCCCACCCAAAGTGGGAGGTTTGATGGATGAACAACAAACAGCCTGGTAATTGAACCGCTGTGAATAGCTAGGGTTCGTTTTCTTAAATATTTGAAGTGCTCAAACAATTAGTACAGATTGGGTGAGATTAGGTAGAAGGACACTAATTCAAAGTCAAAGAAAAACCTGAAATGAAAGAGAAATAAATAACCAACTGACAGGAAAATACTAATGTCATAAAGTATGCTAAGCCTTGAAATAACCTTTCAGAAAAAGCATCAAGACACTCTTGCTTGTGATGGTCAGAATCCCCCCATTTAGCCCCTGAGACACTCTCTTTACCCTGCCTGGGCAGGGCAGGTGATGATTAGGACTTCTCACTTCTTTTATTTTTCCCCCTCAGGATTGCAGGAATACAAAAAGACAAATGCAAAGGAAAACAGGGCACAAAGAAATCCCACAGCAGCAGGCTCAGGGAAAGTCCAGCATTCCAACACGTTTATTGCTTATTTTTACAGTGCTTAATGGCAAAGTACCACACATAGACACAAACAGTTTCAAAGCAGCCTCCCACCCTAGAAACAAAATGAGGGGAAGGGGCTCTGTTTCAGTTCTTCATTATTAAAGCTCTGAAGTAAAGAAATTTCAACAAACAGAAGTAACCCAATCTGTGTGTTTCCCTAGGCCAAACTCCCTCCATTTTTATGGTCTTTTCAAAGTATAGATCAAGTTTCTTTTGAGTTTGCAGGGTGAAGGTTATTTCTGGCCCTCCCCTCCTCCCTCCCCACCAAAGACTCAATTTCTTTTGTCTCTTCTTTTTAAAGCAAAGTTTGACATTATTATGTATATTCAAAAAAAAATATCTTTGCTGCACCTTCCATATCTACCCTATAATATTGGAAAACCATGCAAATACACAGTGTCACAGAATGTTTAGCAAAGCACAGAGCCCACTGGAAAAAATATTCCCATTTTTAATAAAGTACTGCCTAAAAGTTTCCAAAGTACACAATATAAAATTTATACCATATATTATAAATACAATATATTAACTATTTTACTATTACGTTATTGTGGTCAACCATACTGATCTCACAGTCATTTTTTCTAATTGAGAGGGGTAGCAATTTTTTTTTTGCCTGTTTCTATCTCTAAAAAAAAAAAAAAAAAATTAACTTTGTCTCTCAAGTTAACACATAAACAAAAAAATAGTGGGTATTATTAAGTGAAGAATGATTCCAGTAAGCTCCAGCACATCTTACAACATTTGCAAAACTTTGAGGGAGTAGTTCTTCACCAGTCAAAGTGAAACCCTGGGACACTTCCTCCATCATTCATCAGCTGAGATTTTAAAATTCAGGTTTCGAGCTGACTGTGGCAGCAGGTGAAAAGATCCACCATCACCCAAGGGAAGCTTTTTTTCTGGCTGTTGTTTAGAAGCATCAAATCACCAACCTAACTGCTAAAGCACCTTTGAAAATAGCTTTTGAAGGATGAGTGTGAAATGAGGACAGAAGTAGCAGTCACTGGCTTCCATCTCACTGAGTAAATGGCATGCCAGCAGAGTAAGGAAAGCTGATACAGAAGCATGAGGACAACAACTCAAGGGAAGAGTCCCCAAGTCACACAAATTGTTACAAAAAAGGAGTTTTTCCACACCTGCAAGACAAGTGAACCTACACTTGTAATATGCCAAGGCATACTCAAAGTAATCATTAAGGTGACTAAACCAAGCATTCACAGAGTAGTAAGTGACAGAATAAGAAATGACCACGCAACCTTCAGCTGGGCCCACTAAATATGCATTAAGATACAGTCTATAATTAACTACGTGATTATATGCTGATCCTTTTACAGAATTTTCCTGTAATTCAATACAAACAGATTCTGCTCAGAGAATGATTCAGAATTTGTAGTGAATTAAGCTCTTGTTTCTAGGACCTGGCCAGCCTCAAAGAACTACTACAATATAAATATTTAATAATAATAAAAGTATGCAACCCTTTGCCAAGCAGAGATGTTAGAAAGCAACTGCAAATCTTGGCATTTTGTGGCACCTAGTAATCCATTGGCTGAGTCACTAATGTGATTGATGGCCTTAAATTGTTCAGGAACTATTGGCCCCTCCAAGAATTAAGACCTGTGAATTGTATCATATTTTTTGTATAAGTACTTTTCTCTGAACACCCAATAAAAGTTGGATTTTATTCTTAAAGGTTTTAAAATGGTATGTGGCTCTACTGCTTGGGAAACCTCTTTACCTCGGAGAAACTGATACAACTGGCCTGTTTCTGTACTTCGTGCGTATTTTGTTTTGATATTCTAATTTTGGTCATGATGTTATGGTTGGTACAAGCATAACTACCAGAAACGCTTCTTGCAACAGATCTTTTTCACTAATCTGGTCCTGAGGAGCCTTAGGTCTTGTTTTGACTAAGGAAACAACTAATTCATAAACGATGTTGCCTACAGATGTCCTCAGCTTTCCACTCATCCTGTATTTCATTAACAATCCCCACCTGGATGCCATCCTGCTTTCTAAATGCTAAAAGACTTTCCAAAGAAGAGTTAGCCTAAGCACAGGCAGCAGAAAGGAAGCATCTTCTTTCTTGATATTCTGCTTTCTGACAGCCTCAGAGCAACAGGACTTTTGATCAGAACCATTCATTTCCACGAAGCAACTGTACAGTAACTTTGAAATGGGCCATCCCCTTCCAGGTGGGATTCCTGGCCACACCAGCCTCCCTAATGCTATAGCAAGGCACATATCAGACATACAGTTCCCACAGAGGACACTTCTCAAGTACTTCTGACAGATTTTCTTTCTGAAGTGAACAAATCTGGTTTCGTTACCAGTTCCGTCAACTCAAAGAGAACCAGCGAACAGAATCATTACATTGCTGTAACAACAACAGAGTGTATTATACCTGAATAACATGCCCAGGACATGTACAGGGTAGAAGACACTAAAGTAGTAATACATGAAAAAATTAGAAATGCAAAGACAAATTGACACATTACTATTTATTCATGGCACTTTCCTCTGTAATGTCATTTGAAAATTAAGTCAGAGCACTTAAGTTTTAATGCAGATCTACCTTTGTTAAAGATGTTATTCTTCCAGGTTATTAGTTTAAATGACATCAACTAACACAGCCAGGAACAGATTTTGAATAAATGAAAGATTAAAGAAAAAAGAGACAAAACTACTTGTTGCCCCAAGTGTTTCACGTCACACAAGACTCACATGCTGTCAATTAAGTGAACCCTATGAAGTTATGATCTATGGCAAAATTCCACTAGAACGATTATATCACAACAGATGTAATTAAATTATTTCTGCCAATAAAGTCATCAGTGCAGAACATATTACCCCTTTCAACTTTTAAGCAAATTTTTTTTTAACCAGAAAGTGCTTTTAAGATGGTATGACCTTGATTGAGTTGCAGAAAGCATTTTTAACCACTAAGTTCCACCAAATTCAGTGTGTACTTCGAAAAGTTATTTGGTACCCTGACCACACATGGTCAACTTGTGGAACAGCAGCAACTTCCTCAAGGTTGTCACTCATTTTCTTTCAAAATTTATTTAGTATGTTTTTTTCAGATTTTTTTTCTGGATCCCCTGCTATTGAAAAAAATAAATGAATAGAATAATTGAGGCTGGAAGGGAACTCTGCAGGTCATCAGGTCCATTCTCAAGGCAGGGACAGCTTTAATTCCACAGAAGAAACAAATAAACAAACAAACAACAATGGAAAAAACCCAACCTAAAACCAACAATGGAAAATTACAGTAAAAAAAAAAGTGACTTCACCTATGTACAGTACTTGCTTTCTTTGCTCCTTAACTGATAATATTTATTTTAATCACGTTGCTTTTATTACAAGCCTTTCCAAAAGCTAACTTTATGGCTTTGAAAAGCAAACATGCACATTTAGGGTGCTATATAAATATTATTTTTTTTAAGTAGCCAAAAAAAAAAAATATCTTTCTTTAATCAAAAATAATGGAAATTTTTTATCATGGGAATGTTTTAATTTTAGGGTTTTTGAAGCCCTCCCGTAGGTAAAAACTTCCCTTAGTCTCATACTAAAGTACAAAAAGTAGCAACCTATGTTTCAGAGCTGTAATTGAAGTAGACAAGTCAGCAAAGAAGAGAAAAAAAGGATGCTTGAGGGGAAGGAAGACTCAACGGGACTTGCTAAAAGCAACAAAGAAAAGGACAGTAAACACAAAAGGGGGAAAGGTTTGGGTGGGTGGTTTGGACAGAGCACAGGCTAGTATCCAACGCTGCTGTGCCAAAAGCGTGTGGACAGTCAATGGGCATGTTCAATAAATTGGACATTGCAAAATATTCAAAGTAGTCTGGGGACAAAAGCCCCACAAAAATTCAGACTACTTAAAAACCTTTTTTTCCCCTTACCAACACCAAGATGTTCGTTCAAAGGTTACTTACCCACTTCACAATTTTGGACTAATCTCTTTGTTTTGACTTCTACATGTATAAATGGAAGACAATGTACCATCTCATCCCACAGTGTTGTACAGGTACATACACTATTGTCTCTAAATCACAAGGATCCCCCAATACAGAAAATTCAATAAAGAAAATTGGTAACTGTACAACCAGCATGGGGTCCAGGCAGCTTGCAACAAAATCCAGGATGTTACATTAAATGAGACCAGAAAGAAACCTTGAGCAGCTATTTATGCAGTAAACACCATCCTTTCTGCACACTGAATGAGATATAGAGCTTTTAGGAAAAATAAAATTTTTTTAAAAATTCCAAATTCCTTCTCATACACGTTCTTCTACAGCACCTTTTTGCCAGGTAAGTTACTATAGTTGAGTTTATGTACCCAGCTGCTTTTGTAAAAGAAGCTCCTACCTAGAGACTGTCTCATTTCCTCTGAACAGCAGTTCCCAACACACTTATGAGGCTTTTATTTCATTATGGAAGCTCTCAAGCTGCTCAGCAAGACTAAACTCAAAACTTTAATATTACACCCTGTAAGTACAACAAGACTTTCTAAACATTAAGAATGTTTTTTCTATTAATATGATACATTGTACAGGGCATGCATCCTCAAGTCATTCAAAGCCACTAGATTGCTTCAGCGCCTTTTTAAGTAGTAGAGGCTGAAGGTTTTTAGTAGGTTTTTTGCTCCCAATACCAAAATTTCCACAAGGCTGTTGACTTCAGAAACAGAGTCACTAGTGACCCCTAGTGTTAAGTAGTTCAGTCTCAATTTGACTGATTTATGGCAAAAAGCATGATGAGTATCATCCTTGAGCACTTTGTTGTTCTTCTGACATAGCAATGGGTCACTGCCTTGTATTGAGGTTCTTTCCACTCCAGTTTACAAAGAAAAATACCAGTATCCATTTTTAAAGAAATAAGTGGAAAGGAAATATAAACTTCTAAGTATCCCAGTAAATTGCAGATTAACACTCCTCTTGCTTTCAAATGTTTAATACATTTTTCCTCATTTGGAAGATTAACAGTAGGATATCTAGAGCAGACTGACAGTCATGGCTTCAGGTGGACATTTATAGCCTCTTCATCAGTCATTAAGGAATTAATGACAGTGAATCACAATCCAAGTGGCCAGCAAAGCCTAGTGTAAGGAAAGAAGTTGTAATTGCCAGGTTGCTGCAGGACTTGGCTGTCCCAGGTAGAAGTGTATACTCCAGTGTGCCAACTGCCCAGCTGACATAAAAGGTGCTTACAACAGAAACGTGTCGTTACAGAAACAAAGAAGAGTCCTACTGTTCTACTTACAATTTTGAGTCCAGGTTCAGGAGAAAGCCCAGTTTGTCATATTCTGGAAAACAAAAGCAAGGGACACAATATCATAAAAACTGCAAGTGTCTCTTTTGCAAAAGGCACCAAAATCAAAAAGCAGCAAGTCCTTATGGAAGGGCAATAATTATTTCTAACTAAAAATAGCAATATTGTAATTTCCAGTCGCTAGCAGCAGTTATCACAGATTATTGCTACTTCAAGTTTTCCCAAATTAACATTTCTGAATTTCCAGGAAATACTAAAGAGACTATGTGGGTAATCATTAATTTAGAAATCACTAGAATTAACCAAGATATCTGTAGTCATAAAAACAAAGGACTACTGAAATCACACATGCAGTGATACACAAAGCTTTCCTGCTTGCAGTAGAAATCATTTTGCCAGCAATCTGTATGACAAACACTTGTCCCAGGTCCTGATGTGGCAGAGCTTGGAAATTTTTCTTGAGTTCTTGTCTATTCCAACCCATAACTCCATAAATCAAGCAGTCTGTCTTCAAGAGAAAGTCCCTCACGGTGGCAAAAATGCTTCAAGTTCAGGTGATATTGTTCAATAGGAAACTGCAAAGTCACAGTTTACGCCACAAACAGAGAACAGCTACAGAAACAAAGGTGTCACTCAACATCTGTAACTCCTGTATATGTTAAGCTTTGCAATCAGCATCTTTGAATACATTTTGATCTCATAAATCAAATACTTGATACAAAATTTAAAACCATTCGAATTCACATGAGATATGCAAGAGAACCTAAAAGGTGTAGTATCCTTACGTTGCATTAAGCTTAGGGACCTCCTCACACTGAGAAGCACTGGGTCTCACTACCAAACAATAAAAAAAAAAACCAATACAGAGAAGATAATCCCTTCAGAGCTTAGTCATCTGGAGGATCATTAGGATGTATTAAAAGAAACAAGGAGCGGGGGGGAATATCTCATAGACTTTTAGAAAGAGCTCAGTGGAAACAGAGAAGTTTCCTTTATGAAACATCATGAGAATTTCTGCTGCAGAAGTTTACCCAACAAGATCACAAGCTTTTCATGCTGTCACTTACCGGCAGAACAGGAAAGCCTAAACACGTACCTAAGACAAAACAATTGCACCAGATAGGTCAGTGTAAACTGTGCCATCGATTTCAATCCCATTAAGATTTAATTCCTGAGCCAAGGGAAGAATTATGTTTGACATATCTTAGGTAAGAGAAGTTGCAGAACACGTGTGCACTTGATACTGGCACATACCATCCATTCTCTGCCAGTACCCGTGTGCCACCCACCATCCCCATTGTACTTGATGTTCGAAATGCACCTGTGCATCTCTCCTCCACCTTCCCCATACTGACAGTTGCGTTTCCCCAACGTGCTGCTTTCCTCATAACTTCCCAGTTTATTCCTCCTACAAGAAATTATTTCCTGTCCAACCTTACCTCCTCCGCATGTAGGATCGTGCATAGGAAGGTAGTCATTCTGGGGAAAAAAAATATGCCTTCAATTTTTATTAACCCTTTCTCCTTCCAAAACCAGCATCCATACTGAGCAAACAGCAACAGAGATTTTTTTTTTTTTATTATTGCGTTGTTTTGTTTTGGTTTTTTTTAAAAAACGTCTACAGCCACCTACCAATCTGTCATCAATCTTACTCCATTCGAGCTAACTTTCCCTTCTTCCTAACAGGAAATACAAGAAGAGGAAATGCACTAAAAGATACACCACCTCATAACTTCAACAACATCCTGGGCTTTCTATTAACTCAGCACTTCAAGAGCTTTGCAACCAAAGGACCAGAAAACATACACACACTAAATGCTAAGTGCCACAGATGACATACCTCCATAGCAATGTTTCATAATATTTACCTTCTTTTACATGCATTTCACCTTCCCTAGGTTTAAAGTCATTACTTTTGATGTCCACTGACGATTATTGAGAGGTATAAAGTAATCTTGTAAAATTATATCTGTCAACTACCTTGCAACAGGCACTTTCCAAAAAAAACGTATGAAGTATAGCAAAACAAAACTACATTTCTGGTTTCAAATTAGAAACACAGGTGTGTTCTTGATTTTCCTTCCTCTCGCTGACTTGTGAAACATGCAAACTACTCCAGGCAGAGAAACCATGGGCCATCTCACATTCACCGGGACTGCTGGAAGTCACAGCGTTACTACTGGCTTGGAAATGAATCTCTACCACATGCTTCTCCCCCAAGGAAGACACTAGGAGCCTCTAAACTACAGATTCAAAGTTCACTTCCTTTTTAGCAAAAATCAGAGTCTTGTTCCAGACTTTCAATATCATTTAGCTGTATCACTATGAACACGGGGGCCAAAAGTCACTGCGACACACAACAGCGCAGCCCACATGCTGCCTGGAAGCGGTCCGGATTCACAAAAGACAGATAAAACCCCAAATACCTGGAGAAAGCCAAACGCATACAGCCCAGCTGCAGGAAAAGGCAATCCTCGTCTGGAGCTATGCATTTAATTTAAAATGAAATAAGACACAGACCCACTAAATCAAAGACAAGTACAACTTGAATCTAAAATACAGTATGGTCAGGGTATGGTGATGACAGGAGATGGACTGAGCTGATCACACAGCTCACTGCCACAGCAAGGGGCAATCCCACTCCTGCCCCTCCCTCCCTTGAAAACACTGGCTGTAAGAGCCTGCCCTGGCACTCATGGAACCTCTCCGTTTCCTAACCAACAGGTTGCTTTCGCCTCCCATCACCTTAGTTTACACCCTTACTCACCAAGTTAACTAGCTGATAAAGAAAAACTGTTCTCCTCTTTTTCATGCAGTGGGATACAGAAGTGCCAGACTATTAGAGAAAATGGAACAAAATAGCTATAGAGAACAAGGCAGAAATATGCCAGCATCTTCAACAAGAACTACCTGGGACCAGCTGGCCGTGTTAACTGTGGTTTGATGTTGGCCTCTGCCAACATAGAATCATAGAATGGTCAGAATTGGAAGGGACCTTAAAGATCATTGAGTTCCAACCCCCCTGCCATGGGCAGGGACACCTCCCACTGGACCAGATTGCTCAAAGCCCCATCCAGCCTGGACTTGAACACCTCCAGGGATGGAGCATCCACAACTTCTCTGGGCAACTTCTTCCAACATCATCATGAAGGCCCCCCCATAAGGAGGTCTCTGCACTGAAGCACAATGCAGAGCTACCAACAGGTGTTGTTCTGGAGAACTCACTTCAGATCTAACCAGGTTGGTAGGTCTGAATCCAGCTCACGCCATGTCTGACCAACCAGCCTCCAGACAAGGCATTTACATGGCTGTATGGAATAGGATTTTCTCTAACCCAATCATCCTTGACCAAGGGAAAGTTTGTTCCATTTTTTTTTTTTTTAAGCCAAAAACAAGTAAAGGTAATAACTTACTTTGCACCCACTAAAAGCATCGTGGAAGAATCTGAACAAGGCTTTACATTCTCAGCCCCTAATAGACTGAAAGGCCATGAAGAATAAAAGCAACAGTATTAAAAGAGAGCAAGGCAATCTAAGGACCACACACTCACTTGTTCTAGGAAGCTACAGATCTCAGCTGACATTGTGGTACAGTAGTGTACAGAAGAGAATGAACATGAGAAATGAAGTTTCATCATGTCCCATAAGAACAAGAGGTCCTCTTATGTCAGAAATAAAACGCATTTCTACATTTCCAGGAAGATTGGAATTGAGAAAGAATCTAATAACTGACAACAACTTCATAATAAAGCATATAATTAGGATTATATGAACAGAAGTACAGCCAAGCATAGCAATTTCTATAAATGATGCAAATCCTGTGCCAAATTCAATGCTGGCATTAGCATGGTAATTTCTCCCAAGTATCCAACAGAAATCCAGCTACCAGACAGCAAGTGAGAAATGCATCATCTAATGTCTGTAAACTCCATACAGACCACCCAAAAAGCCATAAAGCACAGTGTACAATATCTATCAAGTTTTCAAATTGCATTTTGCATCTGTAGCCAATATAACTATATACAAGCAAATGCGTAAAATTTTCCCCTTATGCTACTAATCAGAAATCAACAATCCAGGAATTAACTTGGCTCACTGGTTTTATCCTTTCAAACTACCCATAAATGATTTCACTGATGACTTGAGTGCAATTCCTTTAGCATCTAACTACTTAGAAGCACAGTACAAATAACTTCGCCCACAGAAACAGAAAATTAAATTAAACCTTTTAAAAAGATGGGCTATATGCAGCTCTAGTTCTGTGTTTAAGTGGTAACTGCAAGTCCAGGAGGGAAGGCAGAACATACAATTTTAGCTATTCTATTCAAAATGTTTGTGCTTGTCAAAGAAATGGGTATGACACTCAGGAGACAGAAGTCCTGTCGAGAACAGCTCAGACCACCCGGATACATTTCATCCTGTCCAGCGCAGTTTGGTCTCTGGGGAACTGAGGCTGCAACTGAGCTAAGCCTTGGTCACTGTCCACATGCAGGTTCTCCATCTGTAGCAAAGGCCAGGTAAAATGACTTACCCTGCAATGAAAAAGGTCAAACACCTCACATTCACCTCAGACTAAGAAAACACATATGGACAGTAACAAAAGTTCAGCTGATGTAAAGCGATTCTGCTAGAACTCAAGAGACAAGAAAGAATTAATGAAAAAAAAGTCATGTGCAATGGATCAACTGAAAAGGACAAAAGAAAGGTTTTCTTCCAGGGTTAAAAAAAAAAAAACCCACTTGAGATTACTGAGCAACAATGAAAGTACTGGACAAACAAGGACTTAATGTTGCATGCTTTCATTAGGATTTTCACCTTTAACCTCTTCAGTGATGGAACTTACTGATGAAAGCATTCTTTTCTGAAGCTATTTAAATAACTGCAAAAAATAATAAGATTGTAAAGCCAAGTTCAGAAGGGTAGAGCTGAGGCCACCTGGGCTCCGTAGCCCTGTCCCACAGACTGCATGCTCACCTCCTAAAGTCTGTGTTCCAGTTTATTCCTCATCTCCATTTACTCTTTTGCATACAAGTTTAACAGCCTCTTTCTCCAGGTTATCCAAGCAACACCAGGGATAATCCCAAATGTACTGGGGTTCTATGCAGACGCAGATTGGCGAGGCATGCTTCTAGCACCAGGCTGCAAGGGTTAAGCCATTGTCTTTACAGGTGTCAGTTCTGCTCCTTCTCTGTATATTTTTACAGGGCAAGGAAAGGCACTATCTGCCCATTTGACATTTCCACCATGTGTGTGGAAAAAAAAAAAGTAAGAAAAATCGTTCTTCAAGAACTTCTAATACGTAGACTCATTTAGGCGCTCTTTTTTTTTAGGGAGCAAAAGAACTTCCTTGACAATACTACTCCTACCTGAAGCGCCTAGTCTAGAGAACCAGGACCAAAGCAAGAAGTACAGAGAACATTTTGATAACTGTTGGTACAATATTTTCTTGTGAGGTGGGTTGTTTTTTTTTCCTATTTCATTCTCAGAAAAGACTGAATAACTTAAATTTTTAAGAAAACATCATAAACTTGAAACATGTTCCTCCTTCCCTTCCCCCTGGAATATTTCAGCAAAAAAATAGTGCAATATTCTAAGCAGAAAAAAAAAAAAGGAGAACCATAAAGGAATTCTCAACATCAGCAGCAAAACTTGGAATTTCACTTCCATTAAAAATGCTCCTAGGCTGTGCAAACTGATCTAAAGACACCAATCCTGCTGCACCAAGCTCAGTGTTCATTTTCCAGATACTGCACCTGATGAAAACAGCCATATTTGATGGAACTAGATACACGAAGCACTATCAACACAACTGAAATACAAACCTGTGAGTTCAAAGCAGGGAAAGGGGAAATCTGACTCCAGTCACAAACCCCTGCATGCCCTGGTGACACCTAAAATCATGAGGATACTACTTATTGTTTCAGATTTAGCAACAAAAGGAATTAATTTCCAGCTCTGTAACTTCAAGGTGGTTTTTTTCCCCCTGTAATGACTGATTGGGGCCCCCAAAGACATCTGGCCCAGCTTTACAGCCTGAGGAAAGCAATACACCAGAGGGGTCTCCTTTATTAGACACTGCAACTACATTATTCATCCTCCAGGCACAGAAAGAACAAATAAGCAATCACTTGCTGATAGTGCTGTAGGGGTCATCCATCAGAAAGGTCTTTTGCCTACTTGTCTTACCTCCAAAATAGGTATAGTAAAACCAAAAAAAAAAAAAAAAAAAAAAGAGGTCATTCTAGCATATTACATTTTAAAAGGCTCTGGTTACCTTAACCTTATAACCTCTGGTTATAGCCTTATGGGCTATATAACTCCTTACAAATTTTTTTCTAATAAAACTATAGCAACCTTCAACAGTAGAAAAACAACTGTATACTTTAAGCTGAATTTATGAAAGACTCCAATAGGAAGATGAAAAATTTCCATCTATGAACTGCATATGCCCTTTTTCTTTTCCCAGGGAGTCATCTGTTTAAAGCCAGACTGCAACCTTTGCTAAACAAACAGTTGTTTCATTTACTATCACGTATCCACTTGGCTAATGGAGTTAATGCTGCCCTACTGAATCTTCTGACATATTCTTTATTTTAGAAATTGTATCGTATTTCCTAATAAAAGTCAAGAACAATATTACCAAAACAGTAATCTATATTGGCTTATAGTGACTTACAAGATGTAGTGACTTGATGCAGAGAGATACCAACGTGATAGAGAAAAATCCCATTAAAAAGCTTTTATTTTGAGGTATTCTTTAAGCCACTTCTTGGCATTTGTACCTCAACTCATTCACAGCTGTATTTTCAATTGGAGGAACAGAGCGTTAATAAGAAGACAGATGATGATACTGAACATGCTGGCAAAGTCACGTAAGGACTGTGCAACCGATACATGACAGTCATTGGCAAAGATCCAGGCAGCTCCCACAGTCTACAGCTCAAAGAAATAAAGAATGAAGTAGAACTTCATTAATCAAAAATGAAAAGGGAAAAGCATTTTTGCAGAATAAAGCCACTAAAACCAGCAGAAAAAAAAATATATAATCTTTCTCATTTATTTTCTACCTTACAGGAATGCAGGAAAACACAGCATAATAAGTTCATCTCTCCTTTCCCATCACTACCATGTAGCATTAAGACAGATAGTCAGAAATGGAATTTGGAGGAAAAAAAACCAACACAAAAAACCTAACACACTAGAACCACACTATAAATTAAAAATATTTTCCTCAAACCAAGAACATCTACCAGAGCCTCACAAATTCTATTCATTAACATTATATCTAAATTAATATCAACTAACTTAGAAATCTGGGAAAGATCAGAGTTTGTATATTCCTATACTACCAGATTCTCATCAAGAAAGCCAAAGAACAGCAAGTGATCTTCTGCAAGTCACCAATGTTTCTCTCTCATGCTAGGAATCTGTCACTATTCTACCAATTTGATACCTGACGATTTCAGTTGTATTCTTAACTCCTGGCCTTCATCCAAAACGTAGGAAAGGAGTCACCAAATTCACTCTGAAGTTGTATTTAGGACGACAGACACAGGGCTTTTCTCTTCTTTCACAAAATGGTTATCTGAGCACCTTCAGCAGCTAAAGGAAGCAGAGAAAGTTTCCTTCATAGATCTCACAGCTTCTCGCAATAGTGATTAATGACTTTAGCATAAGGAATTACTAACTGCAAACTCCTAAATAAGCACAGATCTAAACTCTCAAATGATTACTCCACGATCATTGTGAACTCAGCATCTGGAAGCATTGTCTCCCATGTAGGCTTTCACAAGCATACGAGCCGCAAAAGATAAGATACTCTAAACCAAATTTTAAAAACTCCATTTTCTTTGCAGAAGTCAAGCAACGACAAAGTTAAAATATTCAAACAATTTGAGCAAGACCTAGGTAACACATAGTTGCTTGAGAAGTTAGAACGATTGGGTTTTAAGCCTGCAGTGAGAACAACTGCTATACAACCAGTGCCCAGTACGGCAATCAAACACATCTAAACAGTGCGAGCTACAACCATAAGGTATTTTGAACCTCAATGTTTCCAGCAAGAACATTAGCAGATGGGAAAGTTGCACATTCAATGCACTCCTATCCTAATGAGGCTTAGAGCAGAAAAATGTAACTTGCTTGCTCTCAGACGCAGGAGGTAGAAAAAGTCTTGAACAAAAATAGCAGGGGTATAAATCTGACTTTCAAGGTCCAACTTTTGATTTGCTAGCAACGAAGTAAAACAAAGCAACCAGAGAGGGAAGAAAAAAAAACCAAAAAAGAAAAGAGTACTAGCTGTCTATGGCAAACAAATGAAATTTAGGTCTCCTCAAACACCCTGTGTCCTGCTTTATGTTTCCCAAGTTCAGAGCACGACACTCTCCTTTCTGAAATGGCTTGAAACGCTGGCCTAGACATCACATCAAACATTTATCTTTGCTGCATCAAACTTTATCTTTCAAAGGGAGGGGCAGTTACAAAGAAAATCACAAAAACATCTGGATTCACAAAGGCTAGACCACAGCGTGAACCTCAGACAGTTCAGTCTCTCTCCAAGCATATTTGATTCTCATGTCCTCTAGGCTAACAATCTTCCATGAAGCAGTACTTGAAGGCTCCAGAGCCAGCTGATCTTCTGAACACTCAGTTCAGGAAGTTTATCCGGAATACCTAGATAGTGTCATTAATCTGAAATGCATAAGGACAGATTTCCAGTCTCCCTGAAAACCTGAGATTTGTGTGTGGGACAAAGAGTTAAGGGGAAAACCAAGATAAGGTTGTCAATTCAAATAAAATACAGAAGCTGCAACAAGACATTGCCCTTCACATGGCATGATTACAAATACAAAAGAGCAATTCTAGGAAACTGTTTAATATGCAAATATAAGTTAACGAGTACTAGTTTTAAGCAGCATGAAATCTTAACAGGGGGACTATTACTCACAGCTGTTTAATTCCAACTAATAAAGAAAAAGGTATATGTATTTTTATGTTTCAAAGTATGTAACTTCAGTCCCTTCTTACCCCAACCTGAAACATCACCTACTAGGAATGGCTGGGCCTGCAGCTGCCATTGTTTCTTTGGGTTCTTTCTGGGCTCTGTCTTTTCCTGGGTCTGCAGCAGGGTGGGATGGGATGGACAGCGGAAGCACAATAGCCACAGTTTTTCTCTCTCTCCTTCCTGTTCAACAAGGAAAGCTATCCCTCAGTTGGACAGGCATCACACATCTTGACATCTTATTACACATATCAGTTCAGAGCAAGTTAAAGTTTGCAGCACAGTGAATGCAAAGTACTAAATATGAAAGCAATAAACATACAGTGCTCTCGGACATTTCTGAGCCTCTCTTCCCCAATATATGAATTTTCTTCATATTTCTTCAACGAAGAAATTCAATCTCGTTGCAGCAGAAGGGTTTACAAAAGATCAAATTTTACTGTCTCACTCCTAACCACTCCAAGCTTGAGTTGCAATATACAAGCAGAACAGAGACCAGTTCTTTTAAAAACAAACCCAGACAGTCCATTGGCTCATATTAGCTCGTCTCCCACCCTCCACATTAACAGAACTCCAAAAGACATGGAGCAGTCGAACTATTTTTCATAACTAAGTTTACCACCCTATTGGTAGTATCATAACACAACATTTATGATTAACTCCATAGATCCCCTGCACTGGAAGCTATCCACAAGGTTAACTGTTTTCACAACAGTTAGAAGCCAAAATAGCAATAGGGAAAAACAAAAATCCATAAGTAATATTTAAAAATTTGACTCCGGGACAAATTCTGGTCTTAGCTGTACCAATGTCAATCCAGCATAACTCCGGTGTAGGTACGCTGAGTCAGGTATACTCAGCTGTAATCAAAGTATTTCCCTGAATTTTACTCACAGATTTCTAGTTCAAACCTATGCAACTTCCTCCCTGCTTTTGCAGACTAAAGAAACCATCACCCAATACAGAAGGAGGCAGGCAACAACACACTTCAGTTATGACTGATATTAAGTAGAAAAAGAGAGTTAGAGGGTCTCTTCCCCCATAAACACAACAACATATCCACTCTGCACTCAGCACCTTAACGATACTCCCACACCAGACCATGCACCCACAATAGATCCATTTCCAGATATAAGTTTTAGAGAAGATGCAGGGAGAGCAGAGAAAGCATTTGGAGTGTTGTAAACAAAGCAAGTTACTACCACTATCTCAGGGTTAGTAAGTTGGAAATCTGTGTTCAAGCTTTGCTGTTAGTGCCAGGCAGCAGGCTCTCTCTCAAACTGTGCAGGCAGAAGACAGGTGCTATGTTGGAAGGCAGCACGTTCCCCCTATCAACCTAAGAGGAAAGGCTAGTAAGCAAGACAAAATATAAAATCTTCACTTGGATTATTTTTTCTTTTTTTTTTTTTTTTGCAAGACAGTAAATATCCCCATCTTTAAAGGGTTTTGAGTTATAAGAGTAATTCTTAGCCTTTCCTTTGCGCTTCATATATCATTATACATACACTGTAAACTGAATTTTATCCAGTATTGTTCTCTCTATGGTGTTCCTCGGCTACAGCTCACATATTACATGTAGCCAAATGGATAGTTACTGGTTTCATGAAATGCCCCCAACACAAAAGAATTTTTTATTTCTGGTTCAGTTTAATTGAAGGTCATGTTCAGGTTCCAAAGGAAATTAGATTGGGCAGCATTTGCCCTGGGGTTTGATAATGCTGGTCAATCTCCACCCAGAAAAAAAGTTTCCAGCCCTATTTGTTTAACTACGACTCTTTCGCCTTCTCCTTCCTGGAAGCATTCCTGATGTCTTTCCCCAAATAACTCAACTGTTTGTTTAGCTGAGAAACTCTTAGTAGCATGGAACAGTTTTTCTTCAGCTGGTGGGTGACATCATCTTAATGCCTTTCACATGAGAAAAGAAGCACAAACCGCATCACTAACATATGTAACGTGTCCAGGTCATCTGCGTTACTGGGTAATGGAAGGGGTCCCACATCTTAGTCCCCATGTTGCACTAAGACCCTTAATCCTTTCACTACCCTTACGAAAGGACCTATTTACCCACTTTGGCTAGATGGTTGATTCTCACAAAAGTCTGACTCAGTGACCTGCCTCCCAACATGGCTACCACGTCCGATTAAATAGAAGCCTTGTCATGAGGTGGGAGATAGAGAAGAAGGCAATGTTGTACCTGAGCCTATTGTATGTCCAACGGAGTCAAAGGAAAGAACCACTGAATCTGTAACACAAGAGTACAAGTTCATTTTCCCCTTTTTTCTTAGCACCATTTCTTGCCGTAACATTTTCTTGTTATTTTTCTTAAGTAACTCCTTATGCTCTCTTCCGCCAGGAAGCAGAACAACTTCTTCACCAGCCAGACAAAAAAACAGGCATCTAGCAAAGGCAGAACGCTGGAGTATGCAAAACCCACAATGTCATTACCCAACAAAGTACCTACAATTTATTGAAAATTAATTCATTTTATGTTTAATAAGCCTGGTCAACATTACCAAAACTGAATCATAATATACTTTTAACTGCTAGACTGGAGAGCTTTTTCTTATTAAATGTATTATCAATATTTTGTCCCCTCTTAGGGGATTCGCCTGTTACGATCGGCTCTTCCCTGACACTGTTTGTTAGGGCAAGTATTTTGTGCTCCTTGCAGTTCTCACCATGTTTTCCGCATCTTTACTTACACTAGTGGCTCCACAGCTGAATACATTTCAATTTTCCTTCACCTTTGTACCATGTGTGCCAAGTATCAAGAAAATACAGCCTCTCTGCTTGATACCCTTTTATTTAGCCATCTGGGGATCACAACAGCGCTTTTATCCATGATCGCAAGTGACAGCTCTTGCTCATCAGTTAATGCCCCACACTTTTAGTTACTGTGATGTATGATGATCATATTCTGATATGATGGGGCACACTTGACTTCAACTGTGGTTTCCAGTTCCTAGTTTTTACACATGCAACTTGACATTTGGCCATGTAGAAGCCCTTATTGCCAGCTTGCACTTAGCTCATGCCATGATCCAGACCTCTTTATCAATCATTCATTTTCCTCATATACCACACTCCCAGTCTAAGACCTGTTTGCAAAACGTATCAGTAATAACTTGATATTCTGTTCCAAGTGGAGCTGCAATATGGTACCATACTCAATGGTAGGGTTTTTTTCCAGCTGCATTCTTGAGACAAACCAACACATATTTTGGTAGTAAGCCTCCTGATTACCATCCATTTTGATGCCAATCCCAACTGAAGGAGAAAGTCTACTGAATTCTACTCCATCACCAGTGGAGCAGAGCTGGGCCCAGAACTTAAAGCCCACTTGTCAATGGCTGAAACACAGCAAAGAACAAACCACCATGATAGGACTAATAATTTTATTGAATGAGAAGCTTTAAACTGAAGAGGCAGTTCTCCTACTGCTGTGTATCTTCAGCTAAATGAACAGATTGAATCCCTTAAAGTTTCTATTTGCAACCAAGGCCTCAGAGGTGATGTGCTGATGGTGCATCCTTTGCAGCACCACAGCAGCTGCCTCAGCGCAAGCCCTCAGTGCAAGGCAAAAAGCCCACGCGTGGTCAGATTTCAGGTGCTGGAAAGAGGTTAAACTCCCACTGCATCACCTTACATCTGGGCAGGCTACAGTCACAGACAGGGATAGTTACCATGTTTCAGCTGATAGTAACTTGACATAGGACTGAGCCCTTGGCTTTTCTGTACCGTAGGTCATCCTCGTACCTATTTTCCAAATCTTACAAATTCAATAAGAAAGCGCTAATTTTCAAAATAAACTAGTAAAACTGTTCATTTAACTGAATTTAAAACAATTTTAAAAAAGCAGGTCTGTGCTGTCCCAGATCCAACACTATGGTAGTAACATTAAAAAAAAAAAGAAAGACATTACTAGTCTCAAAACCTATTCCAATAAAAATAAAAATCCATCTGGACTTAACAACTATATTTCCTCTTTTGGGAATAAAATTCAGACATCTTTATATTATTCTAAATGGCAAGGGGTTTAATTCATTTTAACTGCATTAAATTCATCTGCCATCAATTAATTCTGAAGTATCTCTGTGGGGTTCTACTTTTAAAAAACTTGAGACTTTTATCAACATAAGGTATTGCTTTGTAGTTAATGCCAAATTTAAACATTGTTCATTTTCCTCCAATATATTTTGCATTCAAACACTTCGCATGAAATATTAGGACTTATCCAAGAATGGCTGAAAAGTATTACAAGCATCAAATTAATACCATTATTGCAGCCCACAAAAATAGTATAATGTTTCATTCCCTTAACTGAGAATATCATCGTCCTCCTATAAAGAAAAAAAATTACAAGCAAAGTTAAGCATGTGAGCTCCCTGTTCCAATCCAGTCCTCTATGTGACTATTAGTTTCACAGTTTCAACATCAAATTCGCTGTGAATGACCTGCATTACAGTCAATTCTCCCCCTTTCCTCCCCCTCCCCGGCAAGTAATTTTACAAACCATGGATCTTTATTAAAATACTGTGTTTAATTCTGGCATTTACACTTCAAAAGGAAAGAAGCTGTGAACCTGAAAAAGGCTGAGAAGATAATCTTGTGTCACCTTTCTTCCACCCAGACAGCTATTCACATTCAGCCCAATTCAAAGCTACAAGTTATTTTTTTCAGAAGATGGAGATAAGCATTTCTTTGAGGCAAGCCAGATTTATTTGCAAATACCGAGGCCTGCTTCCATGAACACAAGAACAGCTTCTTTGCTTCTAGCTTCAAATCTCTTCCAGATATCACTCAGTTCACAATCCTCCCAGCTTTCTAGACTATTTTTTCCAGAGATAAAGAGGCTGCTCAGTCTGTGCCCAGTGCCTTCCCCCAGAGCCCCGAGTCTGTTCTAGCTTTCAAAGGCAAATAAAACTTAATAAGACACTATGTAAAACATATCAACTTACATATGCCCTTGCTTTGGGTGCCAAGAAGTGTTTATGTCTGAAGGAGCAGTCGCCAACCTTTCAGCTACCCGCTTCCATAAAGCAGCTTAAGCGGTTTTTTTTTTCCTGCCTTCTTAACTGGAGAGCAGCCTTTATGCCCAAATCATGAAATGTGACACCCAATAACTTGCCAATATGCACAGCTTAAGGCTGCACACACCACAATGCCAGCCTTTTACATCTGTTTTCACATTAGCTACAGTCATTTTTTTCAGTGGCTACAGCAGCTTAAAAAAGAAAAGAAGAAAAAAAAGAAAAAAACAAGATACAGCAAAATCCAAATGCAATTCTGGGTCGGATCCAATCCATCAGAAACAGCAAAGGCAGCAGAAACACTCACTTAGAACACTCTCAGTGCTGGGAATAACAACATCTGAGACATCACCAGCCACACTGCAAAGTTGCTTTGGGTCACCTTGTGTTAACTTAGCGTCAAAGTTGCATCGTCACCTATGCTCTGGGTCACCTTCCCACCCACCATCCAGCTACAGCATCAAGAAGTGGATCAACATGTGAACCTGCTCCATCATCCCCCCAAAATCAGTGTTGTGCAGGGCTACCTGAACGTGCTCCAGCATAGCCCCTTTGGAGCTTGGAGGATTGCTGTATGAGACCCCTCTTCCGGGAGATCTCACCACTATGGAACACACACAAGGATCCTGTTTGGTTCAGGAACCAGGAGCTCCAAGGCAGACTGTGCAGAGAGACTCAATGCTGCTCTGGGAACAAATTTAAACTCTGTTCCAACAATGCTTCATACTGGATGAAGAGCTGACCTTGACTTGAAGGAACACAGTTTGCAGAGTTTTGTCCTGAAGCAAAAGAAAAAAAAAAAACCCACACACCACAAAAAACCTGCATATCTGAGGTGGCTACATTTGTTGCTGCAGTTACACCACACTCCAGATAAGCCACCCAGATATAAGGATTGACAGTATTTCAAGGCAAGGGGTGCACTTCAGGTGTCCCTGACCCTGTATCTCTTCACCCACACACATCCCTTTTCCACTCCAGTGCTCCCCACCTTCGGTCTCCTGCAAATCCTTCCTCCTGTTTGTTTTGTTAACCTTGAGCTGTGTCTTCCAATGCAAATACTGTCCTTGCTTTGATTTCATCATTGATGAAAACGCAATATACAAACTGAAAACAAGCAGTGGCAACACAGAATGAGAACATACTCTTATATAATCCACATTTAATCAAGAACCTGTATGTTTACCTAAGTGCTGTTTCAGAATTTCAGTCAAGACTTTTACAGTAAGTCCCTCTGAGAAGCCACTAACTTTTTTTTTTTCTTTTTACAAATTGTCCCTGCAAGGATTTGTAGGTATTTGTCTCATCCAATTGGAAACCAAAGAAGCTGAACCAATAACTTCTCTTACCCTTTCTTCTTTTTTTTTTTTTTTCCTCCTTTTAAAACAAAACCAGACTTTTGCAATAAACCAACTTCCCCAGGAAAAAAAAATTCCGTAAAAAAAATGATTGCGTGCTGCTTTGGAAGTGGTCCTGAGAAACCACAAACCATCAGTCCCACAGGAGTTATAAGAGTTTAATAATAAAGGCTTAACACAGCCTCGATACCACATATCATTACAGTAATACGCTCCACAGACCAAGCCAAACAGGGAATATAATAATACATCACGACATACGGCTGTAATTTGGCACATCCTCATACAGAGACTCAAGCTCCGAGGTCTGCACTGCTTTCTTGTATGCATGATCACTGTTAAGCTTCTCATTCCATATCCCTGCTCTCCAGATACTCCGATGGACTCCTACAGAACTGCAAACTGTATTTAATAACATTTAATGTAATTTCTACCTCCGGACCTTGATCAGAGACCACATATCCTGCAGAGCTTCATCACCTGAACAGCAATTTCAGTAAAAACATTAAAGAATAAAATTTTGATTCAGAGTCAGAATGCAAAGAAAGACTTTAGGTGCTTCTTTTTTACCACAGAATTAGAAGACCATCCATAAAGAAAAGGGTTTGTCACTCAGTTGTCTCCCTTTTTCAGCTGAGTACCAAAAAGGACAGGATCAAACACCCCAGTAGCCATCAAAATTTATTTTCTACTTGAGTTCAATATTCTGTAACATGACGTATACGAGGGAAGGAACACCTAAAGCACAAAGCTGTTCATAACTAAGTGACAAAAAGGCCAGTAACAACAAAAGCTATCCTTATATGTCATCTAGTCAGAAAATGAAGCTCACAAAAGCAGTGCCACTCTCAGAAGACATGCTACTGTCAGGATTCATTTGGCAAGATCATTGTCAGAAAATCCCTTGCCCCAAAGAAAAAACATCTGGAAAAAAAATCCACTCTTACCATGACTATGCAACATTCTGGATAATTCTTATATCCAAGGAACTGAAGGGAATTAAATCATTTCAGCTCTGTTTCACAGAGATCTCACTTAGATACCTGAAGTATGAACATCCTTGCTCAGATTTAGTGAAACACAAGAACAATTGCCTGCACTTATAAATTACTTGGCAGAGCATCCTTCACTTCCTAATGCTTTGTTTTACTTGCTGAAGACAGATTTAGAGAAGGGCTAAGTAATTTATTCTGTCTAATGATAAGTGCCACCCTACTAATTTCTTAAGTATCCTGCTTTTGCATTAATGTTGTGTTCCCCTCCACTGCTTGTTTTATTCCACTTTACTAAGCTCTTTCTTCTATAGTGCAACTGATTTTCCTACTTCACCTTTTTCTGAACACAGTGAGATGGCTCTGGGCTATAAGCACTGGTCACTACAAGAACATTTTCTGTACCACAGCCTCAAGGATGCTCCAAGTTACTCATATTCTTTATCCAAAACTCAAGGCACTGACAGACATCCCCTATGCACCGCTTCACACAGTGTCACTGAAGGTCAAAGGAAACACATATAAGACCACTCTTACTAGTAATCTCAGCTCCTACATATGTACTCTGTGAAAAACAATCAGTAGTGTTCCCACGCTTAGACGCCACAAGAAGTTACAATCTCAAGCGTATTGTTTGAGCACCGTTATTGTAACATTTTCAATATCTAAGATGAGGAATATATGAAGTCGACACACACACAGCCCAGGCACACTTCCTAATCACAGATGTGCAAGCTTACAGCAGTAAATACTGGGACTGCACGTTTTGGCAAGCAAACCACATGACGAGTTTCAGTCCAGTGCTGTCTGCAACTGATAGGAGACCCGGGTTCAAAGTTCAAACTTATTCCCTTTATGGGAAGGGAAAAATTACTCAGCAACAGGACACATCTTCAGCAACAGGAAACATCTGATTGTAAAGAACACTTCCAATAAGTTCTGGGTTTTCTACTTTAGTAACTTGTCTTAAAACAAGGCTGTGCTGCAGTGTTTCTGTTGCGCTACACTTGAATGCCTGTCCCGTGTGCCACCTGGCTACACTGGTATCACTACGGAGATGTGGGATCGGACTGGTTCTCGTTTCATGTAACACACCTGTAGAGAAAGATTCATCCCGATTTGAAAATGTGTGTATTTGTGAAATATTATAAAAATAGAAAAAATTCATGCTGATCTAAATATTAAATTCACTTATGCACTGTACAAAGTTGAAAAACTTCTGCAGTTGCTCTTGTCAGCAGCTCTTTAAATACTCTCCTTATTTATATAGTACTAACTTTTAAAGCATAGAGTACTAAAGTAGGCCAAGCAGGTTCTCTCTCCATTTCTGTGGCTGACCCAACAACACACCCTTTTTATCGACAGATGACTTCACAGCCAAGTTTAGAGTTGAACCCAAATTCCTCGGCCATCCACTCTGCCTGGACACCAGGTCCCTTTTGGCTTGAGCCTGGAGCTGGCCAGTTTCCACGGCAAGGAACTGGGCACAGAGGGAAGAGGCTCAGGAACAAACTCTGCCCAGAGAGCACAGACATGGCTGGTTCAGAGCTTGTCTCTGCAAACTCATGGCCAATCTAAAACACGGCTAATATAGGTAATCTTGCTATAACCTCTCCAACCCTGAACAAGTCCTTTAATGGAATTAAGCATTTCTTATCTGTAAAAATAAACAATCTGCTTCTTTTCCCTTGGAAAAAAAAAAAAAAAAAAGGCTTCAGAGCTAAGAATGGATATAGCTAAGTATTACCACTTATCTCAATAATTTCATGTGGCATCAAGATCTACTGGTTACACTGTAAACTGCAAAGTAATTCTATACCAGCTCTCAATTTCCTGTCATTTAATTGAAACGCCAACTCTCTTAGTGATATAGAACTTGAAAGATGTAGTAATATTTCTTTAATGAATTTTTGTGAATTTCATGGAACCTAACCAACTTTTACATTTGCTGTTGGGCATTTCGCTCCTTTTCCATCATGATGTTCGTAATGAAGTGGCAAATTAACTAAGCGAGTTCCGAACAGATGTATTTTTAAAATGTTCTGAGCATGCCAATTTTCTTTTTTCTGCAATGAATGAACTGAATGAAAAGATATGATGTCCTGAGCCAGCTGGCAAATGTTTCAGAAGGATATTACATTGCTATTGTCTTCAACAGTGCCCAAAGAACTGTTTGGTAGCAGGAAGGGCTGGTATGTTTTGCTCATAAGATCAGTATTTATTTGGATCTACTACATAACTTCGCAGTGCAGTGATCAACGAAACTCTGGGCACAATGACAACGTGGTGCTTCACTCCGAGCATCCAATATCTGTAGCTCCTTGGTGTCTGTCACAGCCCCCTATTCCAGGGGAAGGCTAACAGTACCAGGTAGCTCTTCCCAAAAGAGATGGACAAATGGTCCCCAAATGCAAAGGAGAAGGGGAGATCAAGATGCTGGAGAAGTTCAGTGAAAATATACTTGGCTTTGAGGAATACAAGGTACAGATCTACCGTAAAAATCACAAAAGCAAACAGGCCAAACTGTACCAACAAAGCTGGTATCCGAGAGGTTTTTCTCTTGACAGAGAGAAATCTTTAAGTAATCTCAAGCAGATCCTCAGTATTTTAAGGAGCTCATATCCTAAGGCAAGTCTCATATTTTGGTTTCAATTATTATTGTAGCACCAAGAAGTCAGACATACACCCAAATTCCATAGTGGAACATGCAATAAATTATGAAACAGTAAAACTTCTCTCTTCTAAGCTTGCAACCCATGTGCAAGACAGAAAACGTATATTGGCTGTTGAGGAATTACACAGGAAAAATATGAAAACATGGGTCAGTAAGATACTACCAACTCAGTACAAAAACATTTTTTTGAGCATCAATGGTAGTACCAGTCTTTAATCAAAGCAACATGAAGAGAAACCGTATTTTTTTTAATGAATAGATTCACTATTAGGATCAAGAAATACAGTATTTGTGCACTGAAATGTAAAGCACTTGCTTTAGCTTCAGAATATATCTTCTTCTGAATGTATACCTCCAGCTAATACTTCAAAAGTATGAATTCTTTAACACATTTATTTTAAAAGGGTCACTAATAGTGTTTCTTCGATAATCTCAGCAATGAAACAACACTAGAGCTTTTTAATGAAAATTAACAGGAGACTTGTATATTGGATATATCAGGCGGTACAGGGGAAGTTGTATTTAAACTTACCTGTGTATGACTGTCGGGACTGTCAGACCTAACTATTAGGATTATTTAGAGGATCGACCGATTTAACCACCAACATGACTTAAGACAGAAAACTAGTGAAACAATGGTAAATCTCATTATTCTGTGTGGAATGTGTCTAATAATCATTAGTATAGCCATTATTTAGTCAAGTAAGAATACTTTTTTTAATTTTTTTAATTAAAGTACCTGACAACACTCATTTAGACATAAACCCTTGAAAAATACTCCACTAAGTCATTTGCAGACTCTAAAATATTTTGGTGATGCAAAACGGATGTAAACAGAAATTAATTGGCCAATGCTCTCTGGCTGCTTTCAATCACACTTCAAAAGGTGCAAATTGTTCTCAAAGTATTTTTAAAACAATTTTAACCTAATAATATTTATTCCAATCATTAGAAAAATGTCAATAGTGTACTCCCTTCAGTATTCTTGGTTAGTGCTCACATCACATAACTTATGGACAATCTTTTAGAACAATTTCCATATCAAACACACCTGAAAACTTTCAAAAATTATTACTCTTTACTACATAACTAGCAGCTTGAAGCTATAAAGAAAGTAAAATACCCTTAAATTTATCCTTAAAAAAAGGTTCCGTTTCAAACTACAGACAAATACACTAAAATTCCTGATTAGGTTATTGCACAGCACTGGCACAAGGAAAATTAATTCTGTATTTTCATAATGCAAACAAAATATATAGTTACCTTAGCTACTATAAAAAAAAGCATTCACCATTAGAAATACTTTTGTATTTTTGGTTTACTCTTGTAGTATTTTTATTAAAATGGATGTGTGCTTTTAACCTTAATAAAGCACAGTCTAAGAACTGTATTAGTGACAGTGACTTACATACACTCACACAACTGCCAGAGAGCTCTGGAAGGCTGCTGCACATTATCTTTGTTTTACATAAATAAAGATACTCACATGCAATTAATGCCAATTAGGACAACAACTATTTTAATAGCCTGGTCTTGATTTTATGCCTACTAGAGCCATTCAACCACTTTTTCCTCTCTCTCTCTCCCTAGTATGGAAAGAATGTCTTCTGTGTGTTGGCTTTTCCGAGCTAGTTCTCAGAAACCTCTCCGTCTTCAAAAGCAGAAGTATAAATGCTTCCATCAGGAAACTCACATTCTTGAGTTTGTTTGAAAATGATCTACTACTTATGATATTAAGCCAGTGGTCAAAAGCCTCCCAAAAACTTAAAGTGCACAACATCTGGCCCGGCTGCCAGAATAACCGCCAGCAAGCTCATATGGACAGCTTTATAGTGACACTTCTCATCTCTCCTGTGTCTGCCCAGAACACAAACAAATGACAGGAAGGACTAAGGCACAAGAAAAGCTTATGAGCACGAACCAGCTCCTGAATAAAAGTGCTTTATAGGCACCTTCTCCAGAAAATGGTAAATGCAAAACTTTCTTTTGCATTACAAGGACCCAGACCATTTATTAACATGAAAGGTGATACTGAGCAGAAAGTCTGTTGGATCCTTTTTTCCACTTATGTTTTTTGCACAAATGTCTTGAAGAGCAGCTTATGTGCCTTCAACTTGTCTTCACCTTCCAGCCACACTAACTGGTCTACAAAGGGCATTATGTCTATGCAAAAACCTTGCATCATCCTAAACCAAACAAACACTGACACATGCAAATTTGAAATACAGATGTTCCAGAAGGCATCTGTGCATCCTAAAAAGATGCCAGAAACAAATGCTACTCTGTTCCCAGATTATCCTCTTAACTATGAAATCTCCCATACTTGGAGGAAAAAAAAAAAAACAATCAAAAAAAAGCCCTCCAAAGAAAGAGTACACACTAGGTTTGAACAGTGCACATATAGATTCTTGTTTCCTGTTATCTTCTTTTACAGAAGCATCTGATTTAAATACAAAATTTGCTTCAGCAAAACATAAGAAAAATAACCCAGAGGTGGACCAGATACTGTCAGCAGCTCCTCATTTCCATGTGCAGAAATTGCAGGACAATGAAAAAGTTATTCCAATAGCAGAAGCGGAAGTCAATCATCACACTGCCCAGCCCCAGACAAACACAGCTGAAGATAATCTAAAGAAAAAGTGCTCTTCCTATCACACCACACACAAAAATACAATGAATCCCTTTAAATTAGCACTTGGCAGCGAAACAAGCTAGTGAGAAAACAGACTTCAAGACACCCAGAAGGTTAAATATTAAGAAATATTTGTTCCACTCAAGTGCTCCATTGAGCCTAAAGTTGTTTCACAAACCAAGCAAACATTATTAAAAAAACAAAGCAAACAAAAAAAAAAAACCCTAACAAAATCCCACACACAACTCAGTGTAGTTTCCGAGTCAACAGTGGCTAAAAGCACAACCAAGTTGCCACTTCCCCAAGGTGGGCTAGGACTAAGAAAGAGGCCAGTCTCTCTTCCAGCCACAAGAACACTTAATGTCCAAGGATAAACTGTACTGAAAACACATTGTCTGTCAGAAGTTAAGCTTGCAGTGACACAAAGCTCACGTGCAAAACAGAACTAGGCAGTAAATTACCAGAGAACTGGCACGCAGATGAGCAGTGTGACCACGCTCGTCTGCTGTACTGCGTCTGAAAATCCTGAGTGACCCTATTTGGAAAGCCATAAAGTCTCTTGCATGTTTGCAACATGCAAACACAATAGATGAAATTATTATTACTACTACTACTACTTCTATTATAAGCTGGAACAATGTTGAAGGAAAGAAACTAAAATTTAAGTTCAGTAGAAAGGTGCAAATCTTTTTTTTTTGGTCACACACATTCACACACATTTTTCCTCACATCCTTCTAAAACACTAGAAATCTTAAGCTCCAAATGATCAGATCTGCCACAATGCAATGATCTACCTTTTTCAGTCATGCCTCTGAAACACCATATTAGCTTTGCTCTTTAGGCAGACTTTCAGAGGATTTGCAGGGCCTCTGGAAAATACAATAAAGCAAAAAAACCCACGCCTAAAACGGAAAGCAAAAAACACCCCAGATCAATGGACTGTTTTAATCAAAACATCAAGACAAGGGAGCAGCTTGCTTAAGAACAGTGATCCAGCAGTATCAGCATCACTGAAACATCAAATGGTTTTGATGAAGTTCATGTGAAACTGCCAACTCTACTTCACCAAAGGCTGGAACTTCAGAAATTGAGAGCTGCCAAAAGCAACTCCCATTCTTAAATTAATTCAATTTCCACAAAGAAAATCCATCGTAATCTCGGAAAGACAAACCTTCTGCAGCGCTCCAAAACAGACCCCATTCCTTATTAGCATTTCCAGCCACCTGCTGAAGCATGCTCCCAGCCAGGATTTCACAGGCTCACTGGGATTCACAAATTTTAGAGTTTCGCCATTTCTGGATTACTCCACTAGCAGAACTCCTTATAAAAGGCAACAGTCATTTTATTAACCTTACTCTAAAACAGCTGCCTCATCTAACACAACTTCATTTGACTGGCAAAAAAAAAAAAATAATCCAACAGCTTGACGTTGGCAGGTTTGGGATCAATTCAGAAATGGAAAATGGCCTCTTCTTGGTTTGTGACAAGCCATCAATGTAGGCAACTTTTTGGCCATAAGTTTGACTGTGAAATTGCCTGCACAACTGAACAGATGACAGGGAAAAGGAGCAGAGGATTAAGTGAAGGGAGACAGCAATGAGTAGAGCAGAATAATGCAGCAGCCTGAGACACCAGTTCACAAAACACAAAGGACTGCTGGTCATTCAGAAAAAAACCCAAACCCTGTGTGTTTCTAAATGGCTTAAACTGTTGGTTTTTAAAGTCAGGGTTTGAGTGTGGGGGAAGGGATTCTTTTGGGTTTGTGAGGTTTTTAAACTTTAATAAAAGAGCATCTTTCTCAGGCTGGATAACCTTGACACTCTTTCTAAACCATACTAAAACAAACATGCCCACTAATTCTCCCAAATCAAGTAATGGCAACACTAAGCATAATAGATGCTATTCAATGCGACACACAAACCCGAGCATCTCAAGGCCAAGGACTCCATATGGAGAAATGCGAGCCGAAAGCGGGATTTAGGGCCAACTTCAAAATTGCACATATGGAAGAGAACTGCAACCACCTCAAGATCCTCACTGCATCCAAGCAGGCAGTTATCACCAGCTCCAGGCCCACAGACACTTGAGAGAAGGAAATGAGATTTATCAGTTGCAGCAGACCACTTTCCCACAGCTGGTTTTAATTAAGCTAATTTGGTGGTAGTGACTGAAAGCAAGCAGAGCCTTCTCCAATCACTTTGCAAGTATTTTTGCCAGCGCTTCACCATCTGTACTGACCAGGAATACTGGATACTAACTAGGACATTACTCTGCAATTCTGTCTGAGGTACAGCATTTGAGAGAGGTGTATCCACTCCCCTTAAGTATCAGCTGGCACAACCACTGCTTACAGCTAACCATGTGGGGAGAAGATGCAGAACTTGAAGAAAGGTACTGGACAAACTCCACTGAGAAAACCACCCCTGATCACTCCTAAGAATCCCGTTGTACCTTGGCCATACCCATGCTACATGAAACATATTAATGACCGTGTGGATACTGACCAAATTTTTGATTCTGTAACAAACAGAATAGTCTATGTAATTCCTCAACTAGTTGTGCAGTCAACTCCTCTTGGCCAGTTTTTCTTTTGTAGATACATACAGGACAGGATAGCTTCCCCATGAAGAAATACTTTGGGTGATACCATGATCTCAGAACAATCCAGGGCACGGCTAGACCGTGCAAATTTAGACCTCATTTCCAGGCACACATAAGGGGATGGAAATGGGTCTAGCAAGGGAGTCATTTTAATGACATCTGACTAGATGGAAGTTAGATGTAAAACTGTGTCTAGCAATCGGAATCAGATAGACTAATGGCATCAGTACCAGCATTGGTACATAAGACCAACACACATAAGGCACAGATGTATCAGTAAATATAAGTTAAAAACAGTGTAGTCTTCTGAAGGAACACTTAGCACTTACCCAGACCTGGCCTGACTGGTACACTCAAGGTATAAATTTCACAGATACAAAAATTTCTAGTTCAGATTAAAAACATGAGGCCAAGCCAGCCCAGCACAATCCCGCACTGAGATATTAACCCTAGCGATGCTCAAACCAGAGAAGTCACTGAAGCAAGCCTTAAGTCACAACCAAGGCAAAGGAAACAAGGCAAACTGCAGGATCATAAGTCTGGGCTTTGGGAGAGCAGAATCCAGCCTATTTAGGACCTGCGTCAGAGAAACCCATAAGATATGGGCCCAGAGAGAAGACAGGTGCAGGAGATCTGGTTGATTTTGAAGGATAACCTCCTCCAAACCCAAGAATGATCCAACCCAACATGCAGGAAATCAAAGGCACCAGGAGATCTGCATGGATGAACAAGGAGCTTCTGACAAAACTTAAACATAAGAAGAATGCTTACAAGATATGGGACAAATATAGAGACACTGCTCTAGTGTGCAAAGACAGGCTTAGGAAGGTCAAAGCCTGCCTAGAGTTGAAAATGGTGAGGGAAATGAAGGGCAACAAAAGTGGTTCTACAGGTAATTTAGCAGCAAAAGGAGGACTGGGGAAAACATGGGGCTCCTGCTGAATGGGGTATGGGACCTGCTGACAAAAAGTATAGAAAAGGCCCAGAGAAATGAGCAGACAAATCTCATGAGGTTCAGCAAAGGAAATGTAAAGTCCTGCTCTTGGGGAGGAATAACCCTGTGCTGTTCAGGCTGGGCACCAGCTTACTGGAAAACAGCTTTGCAGAGAGGGACCTGGGACTTCTGGTGGAGCAGCTGAACTGAGCCAGCGATGTGTCCTGATGGCAAGGTAGACAACAGCATCCTGGGCTGCATGAGGCAAGGGGCTGCCCAGGCAAGCGAGGGAGGGGATCCTTCCCCTCAGCTCAGCACTGGGGAGGCACTGCTGGAGGGCTGGGTCCAGTGCTGGGCTCCCCACTACAAGAGAGACATCAACATGTTGGAGCAAGTCCGGCAAACTAAGATGATTAAAGGATTGGAGCATCTGCCGTAAGAGAGGCTGAGAGAGCTGGGATTGTTTAGCCTTGATCAGAGAAGGCTCAGGAAGATCTTAGTAATGTAACCTGATGGGAAGGAGTAAAGAAGGCAGAGATGGACTCATTCTCAGAGGCGCCCAGTGAAAGGACAAGAGGCAAAGGGAACAAACTGAGGAGCAGGAAATTATATTTAAACGTAACAAAAAAACCCCAATCTTACTATGAGGGTGAAGATGAGGTCTGGAGGTCCCTTGTAGTCTCAGCTATTTTGTGACTCTATGAAACACCCGTGTTCTAAATCAGCACTGCTCTCAGGGTTTTAGAGCAAGTACTTCCACTCACATCAGACTAATTCAAAACAAATTAAATGCAGAGGAGTCAACTGCAAAAAAGACAAACTTTCCAGTCTGATGGTAATGCTACGCCAGGCAAGAAGTCTTAACAATGAGTTTCAAAGTGAGAACTGAATTTATCCTGAGTTGAGCACAGGATAAATCTAATGACTATAAGGTTAGAGTTCACTTACAAAGAGTTTCCTTCCTGGGATTATGAAATGTATTGTTACAGCTATTTGAGTCCAGGACCGAAAATCCAAGAATGATCCTGTTGAGGTCATAACTGTTACCCATAATAAACTGTTCTTTACTACTGGCTCTCACAAGAGGAACAGCCACTTTAACACAACAGTGTGCAAACTGGAGTGCCCAGATCAGGAATTACCTGAGTTAGCTCACGGGATCTCTGCCATTGTTCAATGTGACTGAAGTGTCCTGCACTGACAACTTCCCCCATGAAATTTCACCCATCAGAGGATTTCAAGCAGATGGATTATTGTTGCCCTGCATTCTCCTAGTGAATTTAAACGGTAGTGCCACAGAAGGCACAGCTTCACAATGCAGTCACAAATGAACAGCCCCTGATTGCAATCCCCAATGCCCCTTCCTTTGAGCCATTGCAAGGACTCCCCTGGATGAAAGGTCAAACTGTCAAACCTCCTCTCCCTTCCGATCTTCTGCTGTTTTAGAGCAGGCTGGCATTGTTTGCCACATAATCAGCTGAACAGAAAAAGCTGGCTCAAGGCAAGCAGTAGAAACAAGGGTTATGGTTGAAGCTCAAAGGAGAAGAGTGATGCTTCAAAACATGTTTATAACCAGTGCTAGCACTGTTTCCCATAGCCTGTAGCACTGTTCTCCGTAAGCCTAAAAGCACACCAATACCTTTCTATCCACTCCTCCTCTGTCTTAGCTTAACCCCCTTCTGCTTTCTGCTCCCAAGTAACTCCATCACCAAAAGCTACCCTATCATCCCACAAACATGCAAAAGAATGTGAAAGACAGATTGGGGAAACAGTTATGAACTTAGTAACTGGATTTATGAATAAAATTTCTTTCAAGATTGTCTACATAGGGTCTTTCACCAATGAAACCACACTGTAGTGCCAGTAATACTATCTCAATGTGGACAAACCATAATGGAAGACAGACTCAGCAGCTGAAGAAGTCGGGGCTTTGATGAGTTTCCTACTATATCTAGATCAACAAATCCTGTAGTAACTAACTCACCATCTACCTACAAGGGGTCTTTTCTTACATTATGGCTTAAATCATTTTGTCAAGTGGAAAATGTTACTTGAAAGCAGCATTTTTTGCCAGCGTAACAACAAATAAACCCATATTAGGATTTCCAACAGCATAAGTAGGTTACAGTACAGTACAGAATTTGGCAGTGACCAAACTGAAGGTGTCTTGCCCCCAATCTGGATTACCAATTTCAACCCCAAATTAACACCAACTTCAAAGCATCTTTACACAGTACTTTTGCAGCAAAGTAAAATCAAGGAAATTTCCACACCTTGTGTGCCCTGCAACTACCCCCAGCACAGCTGTGCCAGGACAACAGGGTGAGGGGAGGCTGGAAACCAGATCACTGAAAAAGTCTGGGACAAAGCCACCAAAAGTACTCCTTAAAATACTAGTACGCAGTTACTTACAGCAGATTTGCCACCAAAGTCAACACACCATGTAACTATACCCTCAGAAATTTAGATTTGGAAAGTTCAGGTCCTTTCCACAGAACTGAAATGATCCCTGGCAAAGCAGTAACATTCCTTAAAAGCAGGTCTTAAATAACTGCACACCTGTCAACATTCAAATAAAACACAACTGTGGTGAACAGCGGCCAGAGACTATGTAAGAATGTGGTAAATAAAACAGGGGAGGAAAGATTGTTGTAAGGCTGTCCAACAATAGAGATGGAATAATTGCAGCTCTGACCCCAAACCATTACTGTTCTTTTTAATATTTTATCTCCAGAAGAAAAACCCTCTCTGGAAATCTGTCCATAATAGTCAACAACTCAATCTAGAACAACAAAGGAGCAGTCTTTCCCTAATACTAAAGGAAAAACAAGCTACATCAGAAGAAATATCTTTGAAACACTTTTTGTGACAGCAAAAATAATGAGAAAACATCCATAGAGGATTGTCCACAAAGCTATTTAGTAAATCCATAAACGGATGGGTTGAAGACAAGACGGCAACCCAAAGATGAATATGTAATAACATGTCAACAGTTCCAGTGACCAGTATAACAGGAGCAAAAAAGAATCCAAACTTCGTGTGAAAAAACTCATTTTGTATCTTACACCAACAGTACCCTCTACTGTTCCAAAGCAGCATAGCATAAGATGAAGCCCAGCCCTGACCATCAGGAACATCCACAGCACCAAGAACACCTAACTAGCTTTATTCATTAACTACCTAGTTTCCTGTAAATATGTTTGTGGGTTTCTTTGCACTACAGGGCCATGTTTTGGGTTGGTTATGATATTAATCTATTTCTTTTCCCAAGACTTTTTTCAGTGATTGGAAAATGGGAGATACTTTAGCTTTAAAAATAATTTTAAATACTAAAAAAATATTTTAAAAAAAATATTGAATACTGTCCTCTAAGGAAGACCAGAGCCAGTTAACAGAACAGTAATATTTTCTGGATGCTTTCTATAATGCCAAAAGCGGCCTTTTGATTTTAAAAATCAGTACATCATCCAACAGCCACATATCACAGAGTAATCCAAATGTTCTATCAGAAGTTCTTCAAAAAGTAACTTGAAGAAGACTACAGCCCATCTGCAGATGGCCCCGGTGTAACAACACAGGCAGACTCCTCTATCCTATGACCACCCACCATCCCCAAGCTGAAAGAAGGGCCATCACATTGCAGACTCAGCACAGCAAGAGCAGAAAAGGTGATGTCAGGCAGAAAGTCCCTTTGCTTCTCCTTGGGACTAAGTTTCCAGACACGTTCACAGAGAGTCACTGTGAAGCCTCAGTACAAGCCACGAACTTCAGGAAACACCACCCTCACAGTGTTTAGCTGATGATCTTTATCAGCACAGAAATTCAGAAACTGGGTGTACATACTGTTATTCTCACATCGTGTGGAAAGCAAGGGGAGGGAGGATAAGTACAGGCTATATGAGCACTATAGGGCAAATAAAGCTCCTAAGCTTGATTTGAAGCACAGGCATATTCATCACAGAATGCCTGTATGAACAAGCAGCAAGGAGGAAAAGACATGCAAGAGCAAGGAATGCTCTAATTAGATAATGCGGTTAAGATAACTGTCTCAAAATTGAACTGTGAACGAATACATATAATCCAGAACTACACACCACCTGTCTTCAAAAATAGAAAACAGAAATCCTTCAGTACTGGGAAGACAAGAAACAAAGTTGTACAACATGCATTGGAAAAGAACCCTATACTATATGCACGATATAGAAAACATATCAGGGCAGGGATACGTGACAGAAAGTGTCTACAGAGCTTGAAACTGAAAGAAACCCAACAAAACATGTTGTCCCTAATGATATTGCAAACAAGACACTTCCACCCAGTCAAGTGTCTTCTTCTGAAAGGAGGCAGCAGTCAATTGCCTTTGACCAAAGGACACAACTTTTTAAGCTTCAAAGGGAGTTTCATGTCTTTGCATGAGAACAGATTCAGAACCACATTTTTACACATTCCATAGCAACAGCAACAAGACATCCAAGTATATGGCAAGTATAGAAATATTTGAACCTTGGCAAGGGAACGCAATACCTCCAAGTGGACATAATGGTGTTAGAATGAGTTATAGTGAACGGCAAGCTAGTCTGAATCAGCACCAAGATACTGAAACCCCAATGTCTTTGCACTGGAAAGCATGAACTAGATCATAAAAGCAAGCCACATTTTTCTACTCTACTCATACAGATAAAGCCTGCAAAGAAATACATCCTGGAGTACTACACTCCAGGAAATATATGCACAAGTTGTAGAGTCTTTAGAAGTTACAATGATTAGGTTCCAAAAAAAATTTCTCCACTACAAAGATTAAAAATCCCAAATCTGAAGAAAATAAGACTGAAAGAAGTCTATCAACTAACGTACAATACATAAACACATATTGAGAGGAAAAAAAAAAAGTGAGGATGAGAAAAGCTTGCCATTGACATGATTGCAGTCAAAGTGATTTAGAGTAGACATCATGAAAAAAATCAGTCTACAGGGAAGAATAAATAATCACTGGGATAGATTGTCCAAGTTTCCATCATTAGATTCCATGGAGTACTTCTGACATACATTGGCATAAAATGATGCTAAAAATATTGTTTCTAAGGGCCTAGAGAAAGACCTCCCACAGTTCTTTCCAAGGCTATTTTCTACAATTTTTTATGAAGGAAAACATTTTGAGTGGCCATTGTTAAAAAATACGGCTTCTAAAATGAGCAGCAATATTTAAGATCAGATAATTAAGAAAATAAACACTACTAGAAATGAAGTACATTAATCTATACTAAAAAACCCACAGGAAAATAAATATTTAATTTGTAAACTAATTGAAGTATCTCAAAGTAACTGAACAGTTATAAAACAGGAAAGGAAACTGCCTCACAGTTCCAGCTCACTCACAGTTGTTTTTTAATGCCAGTGAGGTAGCCAGCTTAAAAGACAGAGGGCCAGGATAACAAAAATGCAAGCTAATTGCACCGAGATACATAACATAAATATGAAAATAAGTGATATTTTACCAGTTAAAAATACATACTAATTATTATTTTTTAAACTTTAATACATATTTTGGAACTAAACACCATCCATTCCTTACTGTCTGACTGTTCAGGACTGCTATTCTTAGATCTTTCTGCTGTTAGTGCTTTTAAAAAAAAAAAAGTTTCATCCATTTTTAACATCAGGACAGCAATAAGGAGGCTTCTGCCTTCTGGCAGAAGACTTGTTCAATATAGCCCAAGTCCCAAGATGGTTACAATCACAGCAACATAATATCTTTCTCCGTACAATTGCGCAGCATTCATCTAGAAATTTGAGACACTTTCAAGTCTATCCTTTAAGATAAGCCAAAAGCATTTGCCTTGATGGAGAAGCAACATGGGGAAAGAGAGAAATTAAAAGTGATTAACTTGGATTTGCTCCTATCTTCAAGAAGCACCTCCATGTGTTTATAATCCTGTCTAAGAGTACAGCATCCAACATCCAATAGGAGGGGATTCATACCCCAAATCACAGCATATAACCACATTTCCTCCAACATTTTACAGGACCAGACAGACATTCCAGAGATGAAGCTTCATATTGTACAGGATGTAGGAAGGGAACCACCCAGCAATCAATGCAAAATGAAGCCTTCTGGAAACGTTCATCCCAATAGCTCCCACTGGACACAGACAAAGGAAATACCACAAATAAAGTTTTTTAATTAAAATGTTTTATGAAGTTTACACTGGCACACTCGAGGAAGAACTGATAAAAGTCACTTTAAGAGAAAATAGCTTAGAAGAGGAATATACTCCTCAACTCTTACTGGAAGAGCAGACATTATGGTATCTGTCACTGATTATTAGCTTGCATGATTTGGAAATCTCACCTTTGAAGGACAACAAGTAGAGCTGCTCTTGAAAAGAGACAACAACTGGAGCTGCTCTTGAAAAGAGACAATGCTACTGTGGGTGTAGTCACTACAGACAAAGACAGACAACTGCAAGCAATGGCTAAAAGGACTCAAAAGGCAGATGAATCAGCACCATATTAGACTATGGTCACCATCAGCACACATCTTATTGCACAACTGAGGGAATACCTCAAGTCTTCATTGATTTAAAACTCTGTGGTGTAGGAAGTAATTCATGGGAGAGATTTAAACAGCTTAGTGTGGATCCCCGACTAAAAAAAATAAACTACCTCAAAAATAGTTTGGAAAAAAACATCTGCACTATTCTGGAAACTGCAGAACTAGGGGGAGGTGAAGAAAGAAGTCCAGAAGGTTGAAACATGATGGAATAAGCACTACAAATGCTCAAAAGGATTAGAAAAACCAAACACAAGTCCATAAGGGACTTAAGGGCATTAAGGACACTACTCCTCTTGTATGCACCACATTGTAGTCACACAACTCACCTTGAAACTGGTTGCAAACCCAAATTTGCAGTCACTTCAGTGAAGATAAAACCTGTGTTCAATGCTATAAATATCCCCACATTTTTCTTCACAACCCAGGCATGCCCATCATTGACAGCTGGCAGCAGTAAAAGCAGTTCAAATGCAGTGTTCACACCCAACCCAGCTATTTTCAGCAGCACTGTCTTCTCCAGAGGGAACCAATTACCACATGCATGTCCTCCCTTGCAACCATCATCTTCACACCAGTCCTTGACATCTGATTACACAGCGGTCTGTAACAGCCATCCTCTTCCAAACAGTTCTTTGTTATTCTGAGCTTACTAAATAGCTGCATGTCAAGTACTCAGAAACTAAATTAGTAATATTGTACAAACAGCACTGCCTTTCCTCACCGACTTTCTCAGCTATTGAGCTCTGGAGTTTCAAGAGAGCCCTGATTATCTTGGAATAATATCTCCACTTCTCACATTGCCTTCAGGACTCCACTTTCTACCTACAATTACATTCATAGGGAAAAAAAAAAAAAAAGCAGGCATATGGAAAACTTAATGCCCATATCATCCTGTGAGTCTTTCAGGGGAAGGAAGTGACAACGGCCACAAGTTACAGGTTAGGAGATTCAGACCGGACATTAGGAAAAATTTCTCTACTACAGCACCATGGAATAGGTTGCCTAAAGTCTGTTTTTCTACTCATCCCTCTGTTCTATACTCCCTTAGCAGTGACTGCTTTTAGACTGCGCCTCTTGAGAAGCAAAAGGCTTTTGTGGTAGCAACAGCATTACCTATATCATTACTGTATATTCAATATTGTACATTCAATGTTAAGTGCCCCTTCATTGATCTGACATTTCTTCAGTAAGCTCCAATGCAAATACTATGCACCTCCTGTGCAACAAACGCACAATCAAGAGGTGTTTGAAACAGAAGGTGAAATAGCAGAAAGTACATGGAACGATTTAACTGATGTGAAGCAGGAAGATAGTTAGGGAAAGAAAAACCAAACAACACAACACCCTTCAAATGACAATAAACCCTCTGTCTTAACGCATCATGCCTGGTCTCTAGGCAGGGCTACAGACAAACAAGGGATTGTGCAGATGATCAAATACCACAGCACTAACACAAGGCCTATGAGGAGAGACTGAGGGAACAAGGCTTGTTTAGCCTGCAGAAGACAAAGCTTCAGGGAGACAAAGCAGCAGCCCTCCAGCATCTGCAGGAAGATTACCAAGAACACAGAGCCTGGTTCCTGAATCGGTGAGATGATGAGAGACAATGGGTAGAAGCTGAAACAAGAGAATTCTAGATGTAAAGAAAAATCTGTTCACCATCAAGACAGTGAAGCATTGGAACAAGTTGTAAAGAGAGGTTGTGTGGTCTCCATTCTTGGAGGTTATCAAAACCTGGCTGGATAAAGACCTGATGTCATGTAACAACTGATGCTGCTTTGCCCAGGAGGTTGGGCTAGAGATCTCCTTACGTTCCTTCCAACCAATGTTATCCTATAATTTTGCAAAGTCTTGCTCTGTTCTTAAAAGCACTGGAAATTTTTTGAAAGCTATTTTAAACCAGAAAGAATTGGACAGTAAGGGCATATTTAAGACTACTGAATGTAGGTGTATTTTCCTCTAGATTTCTATATTTAGACACATAATACAAGATGAAAACTGTATTTTCCCCACTTTGCACATTACACTTGTGTGCATACAAATGTGAGAGTACACTGCAGTTACATTCAGTAAAAGAGCTCTTTTTTACTACTAAGACTGCAATGATAATGGCTAAGTGGACCCATAAAAAAAAATAATAAATAAACTCAGGTGAGAGAGAAGCAAAAAGGATTCTGTTTTAAACAACAGAATAGAGATTCTGCTCCAGAAAAACACTGCTTTCTTAACTTCCTACAAAAGCAAATCAGGACGGGATTGATTGGTCACTCCAAATGAGCCTTAATTTACTTCTCAGAATCAACCTGAGTTTCAAAACAATGATCGAAGAAAGTAACAGAGAAGACACCAGCATCAACCACCGACTAATTCTGAGCATTTCCCAAGTCTAATTCCAAATTTAACCCTGCTTTGCTAGACTAAATCTATTTTCATCTTCAAGCTGATCTCATATCAATAGTTACCACATGTAAACCTAACAAGTACAAAAAAGAGTTGCTTTCAAAGAAATAATGTACACTTAATCTTTTAGGTGCTTACAACATAGGAAACATTTTGACAAGCGCAGCAACTTGGAATAGGTTTCCTAAAAGGGTATATTCGGAACCTAAAATCATCAGATGTCAATACAGTAGAATCCCTCCATTGAGAGCACCCACTACTAAGATTAGGGCAAAAATTCACAGGAAATGAATATGCCTCTGTTCAGCCACATCGGAGCCATCCTTAAAAGAAACCCTTCAATCAGAATATATTTTTTTTTCCTAGTAAGTTCACATAAAAAGAGGTTTAATACCTAAGTAAGATTCATTCTCTTTCCAAATCTGGCTTCCTAAAATCCTGGTTAGTCACACATTCTTAGTTTTTCCAACCTCTATATAGATATTAAATTCTTTTCTGAACCCAGATAAATTCTTAGACTCTCACCGTAACTTCTACCCAGAGTTAAACCTTCACAACACTATCTTCTAAATCACTTTTTTCAAAACAACAACAAAAAAACACCACCAAACCCAAACAAACAAACCACTTTGCCCTTCATTTTGGGCAAGTTTACCAAATGTTTCTAGAAAAACTAAATTTTTTCCTCATCTTCTTAACTCATTTATGTTTTAACTAGGCTTTAGGGGTGCTTTTTCACACAACACAATTAGTTTGGGAAGCTCAATACCATGGGAAGATGGTACCAGAAACTTATATATAGGTTGAAAAGTAGTCAGACAAGTTTATGTCAGAAAAATCTTAGCAGGTACTATTACATGAAAAGGCAGCACATCTGTCTCAGGAAATCAAACGTCACACATGGCAGGAAGATGGGAACGTGGGATGGGAGAAACAACAGTAAAAGAAAACCGTCAATGACATAGCTGTTATATGAGTGTTATCAGTGATGGAGGGGCAGAACCATACAGATTTTTTTACCCATACAGGTTTTGCCATGAAACACGAAGGATATACAACAGGTGTGCTTCATAATACAAACCTGTCTCTCCCAAATTATATTTTGATTCTCTCCTTAAAGTACATGAAATTAACAGCAGTAGTTGTTGTAAAAATTATAAACATGTCATCATCACTTGACAGAGGACTTCACCATTTCTTGGTCTTCAGTTTCCACATAAATTCTACCTGCTGAAAAGCAATTCAAATTATCAAATCTGTCTTTCATTCTCTATTTTCTCTTCTGTTTGCAAGAAGAAATTCAGCATTAGAAACATCCAGATTTTCATCACAACATGAGATAGAAGAAGAGTTCTAACTATGTAGTGTTTTCTCCTCTAGTGCAAGAGTCCTTTAAATAAAATGAGCTGTTCTGTAAATGATTGAATTAACAAAGCCTGGTTTCCTAAGAATTTTAGATGTCTCCAGATTTTCTTCCCTCTGCCATAACACAAGCATGGTACCCAAACCCTTACATCCCTGTGTAAAGTCTCCCACTCCCCTCAGGTTCCTTGGGCATATGCTTGATAATTTCAATGGAATTTAAAAAAAAAACAACCAAAAACAAAAACAAAACCACCAGCTATTAGCATAAGGCACTAAAAGACCTTCTGAATAGGAGTGTCAGGAGGCAAAACCAGAAACTTGACACAAGATGGGACTTGATCAGATTATGAAAATAGCTACTGGCAACAGTAGTGGACTGGATATGAATAGCAAGGTTCCTCCAAATTAAGTTACTCTAAAAACCAAGTGACTCTATGGAAGTTGTTTTTTTTTTAAGGTAGCACTCACTAAAGTTCACCCAGGGAATGGTGGCTGCCACTTTGTAACTGCAAAGGAATGAGGAATGCTGTACTTTTTGCGTTGTTTTGGGATTTTGTTTGTCATTGATAAATCACGTGGGGTAAACGTTGATAAACACATGTGGGGAGTGTTTTGTTTTTGTTTTTTATTAAATAATATTTATTCAACTTGCAACAGTCCTTGACATGGCAGGGAAGCGCTGGCAAGGGGGTGAAGCAGAAGGCATCTGCTGCCCCCAAGTGGAACCTGCAATAACCACACGCTTCAACCAGCTACAGGCTTTCAAGCACGACCCTTCTTCACCTGCGTGGCTTCAAGAGTATTTCAGCAAAAATACCGTTTAAGCACGTCAGCCTGCCTGGCGTGGATTAAAAATAACATTTCCTAAAGAGGTGGAGGGAGAGGGAAGAAAAAGGCCTCTGTATTTTCACACTGTATCAGTTTCCTGGTCCAATTCACTATACAAACAAGTTTTCCAGCGTATCTGAACCTAAGCCAGAGGAGCAGCAGCTGCTTAGCCGTGGGCTCAGCAGAAACTTTTCCAGTACAGCAAGTCCAGCGTTCATTTCACATTACCTACCCTACCATGTTATTTAGTCTTTACAAAGATTAAAGCATTTACCCCCAAAAAATTAAAACCTAATTCCTCAAAACAAACAAGAAAACCACACAACAGCCCATGCAACTTCTGCTTCTCCAAGCATTTTATGAACAGGTCCCTGAAGAAGGAAACCATCGCAAGATTAGTTAACAGCGTGAACAGGAACAAGGATAAGGAAAGCTACTTGTTAGTAATTCCATTCCTGCAAAGGCACAAAAAACACCCATGACTGCTGAACAAAGTATACTTACACTAGCACAGCATTATGTCAAAACCAGCAATTAATACACAACAGCCAAGAGGGGTTTTTTTTAAACCTTTTGGCTACACTGCTAAGTCTTAAATAAAATCAAAGTAGCCCTAACTTCCTGAAATTACACTGAAGTCGGCAGAAAAATTTCTTAATTCTTTTTTATGCTACAGTCATAGTTTGTTAGAAATGAGTGAACTTCACAATACTGAGGTTTTTGTTCTTCACCTAATGGTTCCTCTTGCTTCTCAATTGCCATTTTCTCAAGCCCCACTTACAGTTAATCACAAGAAGGAATGCTGCGTCTGCATCAAGGCTGCATCAGAACAGCAGCAAATCACTAGAGAAGAGCAGATTTTTCTAGTCCTTCACCCATCCATCCTTTGAAGCAGAAAGTGTAATTTGCATAGGAGAGTACATCACAAAGAGTACTTAGCCCTAGTTTATGAGCTATTTTTAATTCTTCTTTAAAAAAAGAAAAGTTTTAGTAACTACATCAAGAGACTTAAAGCATTCACAGGTCAGGAAACACCAGCCTAAAGGCAGTCCCTTTGTATAATGGCATGGTCTCTATTCATAGTAGCACAAACTATTTCTCAAATAATACAATATGCTTTAATTATAAAACTAACTTTATGGGAAGCAAAATATGCAGCAAGCAGAAATAATATATTATTATACAGTACTGAAGCTTTTGTATTTTTGTAATGCAAATAAGTCCTATTTTCCAATGTGCAAACTTATCTTTCAAAAGTTTAGAAACATTCAAACTACATCTGAAGCATCCTTAAATGTGAGGGAAACGTAGAAAATTCAATCAGATTTACCACATTTTCAATTTGCAGTCTTTACCTTGTATTAACTCAGGCTTCTGCTTTGAATGAAGCACTGGACCCAAATACAAAAGCTCTAAACTCAAATATATAGAAATTAATGTTATAATGAATCATATTTAAAAATAATAAAAGCCTTTCCAATGTTCAGATAAGGCACTTCTAAACAGAGATTACAGCAACAGGGCTAACAGAAAAAAGCAGCATTAGTAATTTCCTAGCAGTATAATGGAGAACCGCCTATGCTCTATTTGGAACTTGATAGAATTGTGTGGGGCAAGTCTCAAAAGGCAGAAAAGTCTTAGCAACTAAATTCACAGTAATTAGATTTCTAATTATACCCACAGCATTAGTGATTGCTATGGTTAAAACTGCCTGAACTGTTCCATTATTCCCTTCTTTTTAAAAGCTCAGTTTTTTCATCCTTTGAGCAGAAATTCTAGAAGCTTAGTCTGTGCCTGAACATATTAATTTTTTTAAAAAAGTTTAAATAGGAGAGAGTTCTATGTTTTTGTATGGAAAGCAAAATTAAACTTTTCCATTCTAAAAAAAATACTACCTTTAGAAAGAAAAAGGCGGATATTAATACAGCTGGAAAGCATGAAGTACAGTGCCTTTGATGTGGTTAATCTGAAGGTTGAAAAACCCCAAACCAGCATTCACTACTGTTCAGGTTGTACACATAGTTCTTAAGGAATTTCCATAAGTTGCATCTTGGGCATCTTCCAGCAGCAACTTACACTACCCACATCACACCCTAATTACAGTACCTATGTCAAGCCACCAGCACTGCCCATGAAGACCATCACCAGTTTTTTTATCAATACAGTACTTTGAAATATTGGTGTTTCAGCAGATGATCTTTGCCCCAAGCAAGCAACTTCAGCATACTACTGTTCTCTTGAACTATACAGATGTAGAATGCATAATTACAGGGCAGAAAGCCTGATTTGGCCAACTGGACACTAGCTCAAGAACCTTGAGACCTTTATTCTATTCATAGCTCTACCCTTGAGCTGCTACGTGACATAATTCATAATAATTTCACTTTCCTGTGTCTCAGTTTCTTCTGCCTTCCTGAGTCAAATCTATTTAAGTTATCACCCTTCATCCTAAAAAATGTGTCTCAGTACATTTTTTGGATTAGGGTCTCTACATACAGTCACAGCTGAAAAGCAAGACTTGTACAGTATTGAAGCTATTCTGTGATTGATTCATTTCTGACAAAGATAAAAAGATGCAATTACACTTATAAATTATTAACTTTGTCAACGTTTATTAGAGTAAGCCTTCACATGTAGGAAGCCATCAGCTACTTACCTGTGAGGAAGACTCACCTTTTATTGATTTCTGTGTCATCTCATTTTCACTATGCATTTTAAAGCATACATGCATCTGCACATAATATTTTGAACAAAGATACTCCTCAGAATGTGCACAGTCACTATAGCTAGAAAAGATACCAGTTAAAACTTTTCTGTAGTTACACTGTATTGGAGCTATTAAGGGGCATATTTACTGCACTGCTGCAGCTCAGATGAGCCTCATGTTTAATCAGTGTCCCTAACACGACATCCACAGGGTAATAGCTGCAAAAAAAAGACATGCCATAACAGGGACTAAGTTAAAGTAGGAGGGATCCTAGCATCATCTGAAAAAAAGTTAAAGATAATCAAGATATATGTTTATAAGCTCTTAAAAAATGGAAACTTCTAATTTTAACACATACTGATTTTTCTTTTTTTAGAACAGGGCAAGAAATGCTAAATTCTGACTCTCAGATCTATCTATCTATCTTAGATTGCCTAAGCATCTGGTTATTCAAAATACCAAGAACCGGTTAAGAAACATCCTGTGGGGTTTCTGTACCCGACTAGAATTTCAGCACTATCTTCTGATGCTATTACTTCCTCAAGAAAGCAATGCATACAAGAGCAATAATCATGTGGTGCCATGAAGGAGTAACCACTTGAAATCAGCTATCTCGGGTTCAAACATCTATTCAGGATATGCACACACAGTACAAATTACTTTTTGCTTGATGCCTGGGTGCACAATTACATTCCTTCTAAAGTGCAGAAGAGATACATAATTCATATGGAGCTATACCTCATGACCCAATTGTACTTGTCCTTGCAAGTCATACCCAGGCTTGCCTGCTTTATTGCCTCAGCCTGACACTGAGATGTAAACCCAGACTGCAATGAGAAAAAAATGAGACATTACAGTGACAAGAGCACCAAAAAGGTTGGCAGAAGATAATCTGGGAAAAATCTCCTCTGCAAAACATCACTAAGCGTGACAGACATGGTGAGAATCAGTACTAAGACCACGGTCAGCAGATCACAGCAGCACCAGCTGTCCAACTCGAGACAAATCACGTATTAGCTCCTTTGTGCCACAAGTTATTGCCCCAACATCAACAGAACTGATGTGAAGCACAATTGAAATGGGCATGAAAGGTGCCCAACGTCAGCCTGCCTGTATTAAAGCCAATGGAGAAAGTCCGTGAGATCTATTCTATCAAACGAGCGATAGGATGAAGCTTCCATTAAGGCTGGTAGCACCTTCAGGCACAATAGCCATTGCTGCAACGGTGACAGGTCTGAGGTGTGTGCTTTGAGCACCAAGGGGATGTACAGTGACAAGATGGAGGAAAGGCAGAGAACCACTTACTAACACAGATGAGACAGTCCTCACAGGGAGGTATTGTTTCCAGCTGAACTCATTGCTACAGGGTTCACAGTCAGCTGAGATGAATAAGTCCTTTCACCTCTGAAAGCACTCAGCTGCAGAGCAATTGCTAAGAGAGGTGAAGTGCTTTCACTGCATCGTACCTTCCAGAACATGGAAGGCTGATGACTTTCACCTCTGAAAAACTTTATCCGAGGACACAGCTTTGGCTGCATGTAAGACACCGAGTGCTGGCCCTTGTGAACACTATCCTAGTCAGCTTATCAAAAGTCATAGGAACATACCCTTCCCAGACTTGCAATTGACAGGGAGAAAACGCACAAGAGCTGAGCAAGTGAAACACGAAGTCAGGTTAAGGTCAACTGAGCAAGACAAATAAAACTACACTCTGTTTTAAACTGGGCAAGTTCCCCAACAGCACCCATCAGCCAGCCACACAAATGGGGAGAGGGGGAAGTATAAAGGCTTAAGCAGGGACTCAAACAGCAACGAGGCTGCTGTTGTCGAGAGAAGCAAAGCACCTTACTATTTTAGGATGCAAAACTGAGGCCCAGCTGTGTGTAGGGGGATGGAGAAGTATTCTTGCACCTTCCTTTTCTATCTTGTTAAAAAGGCAACATTAGCTCAGAACTAAAACAGTAACCCAGAGCCAAAAAAGCTAAAATGAAGACAGAACAAAGATGAGTACATTACAGCCACAGTGGCATTAGAGCCACTCCTTGATCCACAAAGCACTTAGGATACTATGCTCTTAATGCCCTTTACTAAACCTGCCCCTATAGGTTCCTAAAGCTTGAAGAGCATTCAGGGAGTTTTCCTCCTCTGAAGAAATCCCAAGGGCAAGGTATCATTATGCTTGCTCCCTCCCTCAACGGCTCTGTCATGCATCATTTCTCGTTGCCCCAGCAGAGTTTTGTCCTGCACTGTTAACATTACAGCAGCACTAGAAATTCCTGGAGAGACAGCAGAGTCCCTAGTACAGCAAGGCTGTAAAGAATGTTGGGTAAATATGCAGTAACAGGTCAGAAGAAGATTAAGCCCTTTTATTCCCCTTCCTTCCTTGGCCTAACTTGTGAAGCACTGCCTTGTAAAACACAGAGAAGCATGCGTGATTTTGTTTTTAACTCTTTCATAGACCTTAAAAGTTCTGATTCGTACCCGCTGAGTAGCCTGTCTCTTCTGTCCTGGTGGCAGACAGGCAGCTGCCTCTGGTGAAAAGGGCAGGCAGTTCTGTGCGGCTCCATCAAACAGCCAGAGCAAGAGGCATCAGGAACATACACATCTGTCTCCAGCCAAGTGAAAAGTAGGTGGCACAATTACAACTGTGAAAGATACCAGTGCAACTGAATGTCCCGAGTTGCAGGAGTTTAAGTTTAGCCACGTTTCTTATTCTGGCAGGTTAACAGGGAGCACAAAGTAACTTGAACAGCAGTAACAATTTCTGGACACTAAATCCATTTTTCCTGTGTTCTGCACTGGTAAGAAAATCATTCACTATAGTTAGTACACTAAAGTTTTCAGTTTGAAGTTGAACACAAGTGGAACATCTCAGCCCAACAGGATAATTCTTAGAAAAACTAAGCTACTTCACACCAGACAACTGTTGTTTTAGCTCCTATTTTCACATCTTTGTTTCTAATATTCACTGCTGCCTCAATAACATTACTTCCTTTTTTTAACATTTCAAAAAGCACCATTGTGACCCTCAAATCCCTAAAGCAAAAGTAGCAAAGAGATTCCTTAAATCTGTAGCTGGATCCATCTCATGAGAACTTTCTAAACATTTGTTCTCAATTTTGGTGCAATAAATACAGCACTAACACAGACTACAGAACAGCTGAATAGATGAAACAAACCTTGAAGTTACTAATAACTCAAACATTAGTGAATTCACAATAATCTGTCTCAATGCTGCTCGCAGTTTATTCCTGCAAAGCAAGAAAAAGCAACTCTTTCAGGAAACTTACACAGCTGCATAATACTGTCCAAAAGCTTTTTTTTTAAAAAAAAAAAGCTAATGCCCACAAGGGTAAAGTCTCTCAGGCTTTTCAGCTTGGGGAGCAGCAGCAACAGTAATAAAGTCTACCATAAAGAACACAGACACCCTAAGGCTAAGGCCATAGATGGATGCAGAGCAAGTGAAATGGTTACCATCACCATTTGCTTGCCACCCCTCACACCAGGGGCATGAGTGTATTGCAATTCTACAGTAAGAAAGGATACGCTCCCTCATCCACCTAACCATAAATTCAGCCAGCTTAGCTCAAACTGCTTTCATCAGAGATCTATGCTCCCAATGCCAAATTGAGCTGGCTTGGAGATTTTTTTTTTTTTTTTTTTTTTAAATAGGAGCACTCCTGCATTTCCTTCTTCTGGCAAATGCAAGTAGGACAGTAACTCCCAGAGATGAGGGTCTGAACACGAATCTATTACATGCCTCTCTCCACAGAGGGGATGAGTTTGCCTAGTTGCTTACACACTGACTGAATGTCTTTTCATTTACTTTTCATTAAACAACAGAATGAAAAGAAGTCAGATGTCTGTGTATGCAAGATCCACTCCCTTAACGTAGAACAAACGACACCCCTAGTAACTCAAGATACAACAGTTGCACATACACTACATACCGTCACACATACCGTGAGGCTTTAGCCACATGAGAAAAAAGCATGCATGTTCCAAACCCCTGTATAAAGATCCATTTCTTCAGTACATTTTTAGTCCCTGATACAAGAACTCACTAAAATACCATTTCACTTCAAAAGAGATAAATCAGTATTTATATTAAAGATAAAGGTTTGATTGCTTTTGATTAATTTAGTCTTTTTTGCTGCGAGACTGGTTTCCATGGAAATGCAAGCGGACTAAAAACCTGCAACCAGAAGTGAGTCAGTTTTGCCTGTTTATGTCTCCTCAGTTCCCATGGAAACAGACATTAAAAAAAAAAAAGGATAAAAAGGATAAGGGTCCTGAAATACCTTCAGAAAATCTCCTCCCAGAGCTTTATCTCTTTGGCTGCCTTTCCAGAATTAGAGCTGAAAATAACATGGAGCAACAGACGACAGAGTAGTGACTTGATTTCTTTATGGAGACGTCAACAGAATATTCCTGGAGATGTTTCAAAAGCCACTTTCAAACTGACAAGCTCAAAATCTATAGCTACAAATTGTATTAACTTAGGTTTTGGCAAAAGTACATAAGCAGAGTATATATTTATATATTTCTTTAAATTAATTCAATGCTAATGTAGATAGAAATACAACAGAGAACAGGAAAATAGCATGACACTGTCCCTAACCCAAGTGTATTTCAAAACTTTGAGAGGGTAAAAAAAAAAAAAAAAAGCGCTGTCTTGGAGGAATGAGTCCAGTATTTCCATAGTCAGGATGTTTTTTAATGGAATCATTCCTTCCTTCCAACACATTCATTTTTAAGTTGCAAAATCAGCTATACAGGTACCAGGTTAAGTAACAAACATCAGTATTAAATTTTAACATGAATATATTCTGTCCTTCAGCTATGGGTAAAAATGCATTCCTCCAAGCTGATAAAGCAAATCTAAGAGGCACTGGCAGCAAGACTCCACCTCCCATCCTCCTTTTCAAAGAGAATGGGGCACCTTCCCATGTGCTGTCGTCTTCACACTATAGTAATCTTCCTTCCTCCTCAGACTCAAATGCACCAGGAGAGGTGGAACGGATAGGACACGGAGTTATTAGGGAAGAGGCACGTCTCAGATTTTCAAAACCTGCTCCATTCACTACCATTACTATGTAAGAATTCCCTCCAGAAACACAATGAACAGAGTTACGATTATCTGCTGCTGCAGGGTCCCTCTAGAATGTACGTGACAGCTAAACCTGATACCAAACTTTAGTTCCTTGTTTGTTTCCCACATCACATTATGAGTTCTACATGCTTAGCACACCTCCACACAACTCAGCACTCTTAATCAGAGGGCTGGGGCATCTGTCATTATTGCCCGTCTGGGAAGAACGTGCAAAGACGGTCTACATCTCTTACCTCTACTGTCAGAGACTGAAGCTGCATTACAGAAACCAGGAAAGGAAAAAGAAAAAGGAAAGCTTACCTCTGTCCTAAACACTGCTCACATATTCCCAACGATCACCAGAACTCAAAGGCCCTCCTGCATTCACACAGTGTTACACACCACTTCTTTGCACTTTGCTACTACTCTGAGAACTAACAATATATTGCCACCGACATGAAACCAGGCTTGGGGAAGAGTAGCCAGCCATGACACTCACTAAAAGGATGAGAAAGGGGTAGCAGTCACTGGAGGTTTGTCTTGAAAGGAAGCAGCAGCTGAACTTAATTCAACCTTAATTAGTTCACATTAGCTGAATTCAATCTATTCTTGTCACAGGAAAGATAAGCCTTAGAGAATTAATTCTTTCCTATTCTCCTTTGTGTTTTGGCAAGGTGTAGAGTCACACAGCAAGGAAAACAATCTCTCAGAACTCACTATGGCATCACTCAAGGAGGACAGATTAAAGTTAAATGGAGATGGTAAGAGAGACATTGATGTTTATCTTTCAGCCTCTCCAGAAGTTTAGCCTCCTTTCTTAGAGGTGTCAGAAGTGCAAATAAACAAATTACTTTAACTATTCATTTACTTGAGCAGCTAAATACACAAACGTCTCTCAGCATCACCAGATTCCTTACAAAGTTACCATTCAAACTTAGCCATAACAACAACATACGCAGGCATTTTCTAAAACATTAAGTGAACAAATCACACCAGCAGCAGCAAGAAATATTTTTCACCAAAGCTATGGCAAATTTGTTTGTGTCCGTTACTAAATACAGGTGTCAAGTTTACTAAACCCAGTCTCTGAAGAGATTGCAAGGGTGTCAGATGTCAGGATCAGCTTAGTTTCATGCCTCCTCTAGCACAAAGAACGGAACAGAGAAAAGATGAATGTGACTACTGAAGCCAGGGAGTCACTGCTACACAGAATAAGACACTGGTCACAAGAAAAGAGAGAATAATTTAATAAGAAGATAACTTAGATGTAAAATCAATAAATCTCAGATTATTAAGCACCCCAAAATTAACACATCCAATTTAGCATTGCCTTTTGGGACATCAGCATTATCACATCAATCTTAAGGAAATTTACAAGGTCACATACTGGATTGTAATTCAGGAAATAAAACCACAAATAGCTATCAAGCACCACCTGTCTCACCCACTGAACTAAGCAAGGGTCTCCGTCACAAAATAGAAAGTATAACTGCACCATTATACATTGTATCATATTACACATGCTCAAGGAAGCCTAATCATGGTTAAATGAACAACTTCAATTCTGTCATTTGTTAACTTCCAAGAGCTTATTTATAGAAGCTTAACATTAACTCTTCATATCAAGTTCCCCAATACAGGCTTTAAAACTTGAATTTTAAATCTGCATAGGTTCCTCATGTAAAATTACATGATAAATAAAACATTTTTGGATACATACAAAACCCTGAAGATCAACTGAAAACCGGTACCACCTTAACTGTTTTCAAAAGTAATCACATGAAATTTTGCCCTCTTATACTAGACTGCTGTTTACACTAATATTTCAAGGAGCTTCATCTGATATTTAAGACACAATTCATAAAATGTCTGGAAGAAAACGAACAATGATACAGCCTATATCAATTGTGACAACTGATAAAGACCAATAAGCTAAATCTTCAACCCAGCATCACTGCTTTGTACATGTTGAAGAAGCTTAATGCAAACACCGCAACTCCCAAGAATAAACGAAGAATGCATTTTAGACACAAGATTAGAAAGAAGGAGACACACACCTAACAAAAAGTCTGCGATACCACCTCACAGTGCTCCTGTCAGAACATCCTGGGTACACAAAAGCAGCCAGTAGGCTCAACAGAAACCACTCTAAATAGGCTGCAACTTAAGTCATCTTTCTGGGTAAGAGATGGTTACAGAAATCCACAATATTTGCATGTAGACTTGCAACACTACATCACAAAGCACAGTTAAGCCAAAACTTCCCAGGAACTGACATGGCGTAAAATAACAAATGGCACACTAAGCTAAAAGGCACAAATTCCAAAGAGGCAAAATTTGAAGAAATTTAGAACCCACCCCAGCACCTCGGCATATGGCACATAAACACAAAGCTTCTCCTCCACGTTTAACAAAGTTCACATACAAGTTGTGGCCTGAAGGACTTTTCTCAGGCCTTGGGAAGTCCCAACAATGTCTGGGGATATGAAGGAAGCAACGGATGGCAGGAGGTATAAATTCATAACAGACCACCATGTGGTGGCAGGTAAGGCAAAACTGTTCTTTTAACTACATTCTTTACTTCTTTTCATGCTGGAAAGATTTTCTACACCTCATCCACAAAAGTGCTAGTTTTCAGAAGGTCACAATCAAGATTTTTGAAATTAAGAAACCTGAAGAAACAATCCCTGCTCAGAAAGACGCCGTGCACCTCCTGTTACAAATTCAGTCTTTCAATACCTGTTCTAGTACATGACACCTTAGCAGTCCTCCTGTCAAAAACATTGCATCAGTGCAAATGTCATATCCAAGTCATTGTCTGTCAGGCAAAACTTCTTAGACCACATAACAACAGATATGGAGCAGGTAGAGGTAGAAAAGTATTAAGTTTAATAAGCATTGCAATAGAAACCTCCAGCTGCATGCACAGAAATGCAACACAGAGAAGATGGAATTTGACCGATGGCTTTTTGTCAGACAGAAAAACAATCCTTCTGGATCAGTGTTTCTCAGCCACTGATCCAGGGAGCAACGGTCGGCTGCGAGACATCAGAAACAGCCTGTGGAACAGCTGCAAAAAAGGCTGGCTTGTGTTTTGGGCAGGAGTGGGAGAGGAGGGAATTATTTTCTTGTTTTTCTATTTTCCATATGTAATTCTCACATGCAAGCAAGAAAGGAATCAACACAACCAAAAATAAGAGCAGTAACTGAGCAATCAAACAGCCTAATTTATATCTCATTGCAATTAAAACCTCCTATGGCATTACTGCACAGTACAATCCTCAGATTGTATTCAATGAGGTCAGATGTCTCTTTGGACTTAAAACGGTTGAGAGATATCATTTTAGGTAACATAGTTGGCAGATAATAACACGGAAGACAAATGAAGATGAGGATTTCTGAAGGACAAAGTAAGATGATGAGATAACCAGTACATGTGATTATAGAAAGAAATAAAAATCAACCAGAGAAAAAAACCCTTGTCTTAGATATTTTAAATGTACAGAAAGATTCAAGGAACAAAAGCCTCAGCACACAAACTCTTTATTTTGACAATTAGGAATCATAAACTAACACAGAATACTCTGAGAACTGAAGGCTCTAATACTAGATTTATAGAGCGTGAACTTGCTTTTGTACTCAGTAATAAAAGTAAAGCCATAAAGAGCATTAGGTAATCACAAATTCAACCCCTTAAGTATACTAAAAGCTTCAGCATTTGATTGGGCTTAATCACATCCCTTTAATACTACTAAATCAGAACCTCCTCAGTACTAGTGCAACTATTTAACAGACATTTTAGGGAGCCCAGAAACAGTTACACGGTGCTCATACTTACTTGAATCCTCCCATCTGAGAAGGTGCAACTTCCAAGCAGAATAGTACAGAAATCCCAGTACCAGAAAGAGGCAGAGGGCTAGCAGCAGGTTACGCATAAACACCAACAGTCCCATCTTCACATTAAATTTGCTTTTCTACATGACCTGAGAAAGAAAACCAGGTTGAGGTTGGAGCCACCTTCTCCCAACAGTCATCCTTCCAAAAGGCACAATCCCACCCCCACCATAACGCACAGATCCAAAACCGCGCTCTCCACAAGGTAAAGCACACCAATTACCCAAACCGCATCGTGGAAATAAAAACTACCACCCTAAACAGCTGCCTTTTTTTTTTTTTTTTAGGTCACAAAGTAAACGCCGTTCCGGAGCGGCGGGAGGTCACCGCGACGCGGTGACCGGGCACCAGCCCAACTCCCTCTTCGCACTTACGCTCCAGCCCACTTCAGAGAATCAGTCCCACAACCGACACGGCCGAGGAGGCCTGGCGAGCCCAGGAAAGCCCAGGCTTGCCACAAAGCAAACCCCGCGGCTGCCCGGGGGGTGTCCCGGGGACAGAGGGGCCCGCAGCAGCCCAGCCGGGGGCAGCGCAGGTCCCGGCGAGAGCGAAGAGACGCGCTGCCCTGAAGGCGGGGACGGCACCGGGGGAGCGGGGCCCGCCCGGCCCGAGCAGGACGGCTGCCGGCCGCCGGCTGACAGCTGCCAACGGCCGGCTGGAATCCGAATTTGAACGGGCAGCGGCACCGCCGGGCACCCCGCCGCCTGCCCCCGCCTCGCCGGGCCCCGCGCGCCTAAACGGCGGTGGGCCGCCGGGGCCGGTCCTACCCTCGCCCTCCCTCGCCCCCTCCGCCATTCCTCACCCGGCCGCCGCCGGCCCTGGGCGTTCGGCCGCCGGCTGCGGCCCCCGGGCGCGGGGCTGCGGGCGCCGCCATGCCGGGCGCGGCGCAGCGGGACCGGCCGCCGCCGCCGCGGCGCTGAGGGGCACAGCGGCTGCCAATGGGGCGCCGGGGCGGGTCGCCGCGCCGCCCACCCACTCGCATAGCGGCCGCCGGCGGCCAATGGGGCGGTGCGGGGGGCCGCGCCCGCAGCCTATCGCGGGAGGCACCCGCAGCCAATGGCGGGCGGGCGGCAGGGGGTCCCTCGCCGCAGGGGCGCTGCGGCAGGGCGGCGGCGCGCATGCGCGGAGCCCCCTCAACCCCCCCCCAGCGCCGCCAGCAGTGAGCGGCGCTGGAGCCAGCGCTGAACTGCACTGGTCCCCCTCCCCTGTCACTGCACCGCTCTGATCCCCCCGCCCATCACTGGCACCGCACCGCACTGCACTGCACTGCTTGCCTTCTCGTGTCACTGCACTGCTCTGATCCCCCCTCCCGTCACTGGCACTGCACTGCACTGCTCCGCCTCCCTTGCCACTGCACCTCTCTGATCTCCCCTCCCATCACAGGCACTGCACTGGTCCCCCTCCCCTGTCACTGCACCGCTCTGATCCGCCCTCCCATCACTGGCACTGCACTGCACTGGTCCCCCTGCCATCACGGGCACTGCACTGCACCACACTGCCCTCTTCCACCACTGCACTGCACTGCACACCCCCACTTCCAGTGGCTATAGGGTGCTTCTCCGCTCTTCCCTAGTCATGCCTGACATTGCTCCTTCAGATTGCAGCAGTGCTTCCCATCAGTCATTGGCACCTCCAAACCATTGCAGTGCCTTCAGGCACTCCACGACGCCACCCCTTCCTCCAGGCACTGCAGTGCCTGTCAAGCTCCGCATTGTCTCATCGCTCCAGCTGCAGCACTGCACTGCACAGCACTGAGCCTTCCTCCAGCTGAGACACCTCCAAATCTTGCAGCCACTGCAGCCACCCCTCCCTCCCATCCGGCATCCCAACAGCGACACTCCATGGCCTCGCCTCTAGTCACTGCATTGCAGTGCACTGCATTTTTGCTGCACTGCCCAGCTCAGAACAGTGTCTAACCTCTGCTCTGCCCAGTCTAACCTACAGCCGCTGCACAGAGCAGACCAACCCAGTCACTGCACCTCACTGCACCTAGCCATGCCACACTGTCCAGTTTAGCACACAGTCACTGCCCCTTCACACTGTCCTCCAACTTCTGCAGATCCTCACACCACACCATACCCAGCAAGGTCCTGCCCAGCCACTGCATGGCACTGACCTCCCTGGACTTCCCAGTGCTGCACGGCCTCCACCACTGGACCACACTGGGTGGCACAGCCCACCCCAGCTGCCCTCCCACAGTGCAGCACAGCTCACACCGCACAGCCAGCACAGCTTCCACATGGTTCCTAGTATGTTACAGTCTCCAACACCTCACCCTTCTCATGGCATCGTCCTCCTCGCTGCTGGCCCCACAGCCTTGCTGGGTACCCCTAACACTTGTTAGGCACAGGGCAAGTGAGTAACACAAATATAAGGCAGCACAGGGAGGGAATGATAAACAGTTAGGGAAATTATTAGGCACAGGAAGCAAGCGTCACCTGAAAGGAAAAAGACCGTAAGAAATAAACCTGCATCTTCAGGACAGTAAAGGAGCCCAGTGATTTCCTGTTTCCATCCTCCATGAGTCACTGATAACACAAAGAGAACAAATAGCCACGTGAGTTTAAGGTTTAAGTAGGATCGTGTCCAGTGTGGTGGCCGTTCCCGCTGCCAGCAAGCCCGAGTGCCAATGCCAACCGGCACACACCGCCTCACACAGCACGGCTGGCTGAGCACTGCCCAAGCCCGCTCCCGGGTGCTCGGCGAGAGGTAAAGCCCATACAGGTTGCAGGAAGAGCTGGCAGGGGCTCACACAGCTCCCCTTTTGCAGCCAGAAACCCCACTTTTTGTTCAGCACGAGTGAAGTCAGTGCGAGCTGGCTGCATGTGCTGCACCCACGCAGCCGGTTCATAGATCCCCTGTGCTCCTCTGCAGAGACACGTGCTGCACTGGCATCCAGTTGGGAGTTTTTTTAATTCCAATAACAACTTCTAGACACAGCGTAGGAGCCAAACAGACTTGTGCCAACACCCAGGTATCACCGGCACCATCATCCCCCGAGGAGGTGCATGGAGAGAGGCCACGACCACAACAACGCAGCCCCATCCATCTGCAGGTCTGCCCGCCCCACCGCTGCCCAGACGACCCCCTGCTCCCCAAGGCTGACCCACTGGGTACGCTGGTCGCTCTCACCCTGCTGAGGCAGCTCCCTTCCCTCTGGATTCATGGTGGACTGGTGGCCAGGGCTGGGCTGGGCAGCCTCTTCCAGCAGCCCCCGCTCAGCCACCAGGCTCATTTTCTCCGATAACCCCACCAGCTCCTGCCCTGCATCGCATCTGGCTGGAGCTCGGCTTTCCTTTACAGACGCTTCTGCTCCTCTTTTCGCATCTTCATCTCTCCAGCTGCATAAGTCAGTTCTCTCTCCCCTGCCTCAACCCCCAGGGACATGGAGCTGCCCGCAATGCCTGCCACCACCTTACCACATCTGCTCTGACTGCCCTCAAACCTCACCTAAACTGCCCCGATTCTAATGCCTGTGCTTTCAGAGTTTAAACCCCGCGGTCTGCAGGCACAGCAGGTAATCTGATTTTGCTGATGAGATAAGCGTGAAGCCAGATAGCGACAAGGCAAGGGCTTGCTCCTGAGCCCGCGTTTGTCACTCGGGAAACTCTACCCGCTGTTATCAGGTGTTGGCGTGCTGGAAAGAGCCCAAGATGAAGTCACGCTTCTTGCCAGGCTGGAAAAAACTCCAGAGGTGAGTGCCATGCATCGATGGAAATCAGGTACCAGCTCCCGGCAGCTGTCTAATGGCCACGAGATGAATTAAGGCAGTGATTAGTGGAGTGATTTGGTTTGAGTAGCAGGGCTTTAGTCTGAACATGTTCCTACTTAGCTTACATGTTTCATTCGCAGGCAGATGTCAAGCTGGATGTTGCTAGGAGATCGGCAGCAGGGGAATAATTAAGTCTGATTAAATCCTATCATATTGCCGCGTCGCTTTCCAGAATGCTCTGGAGCTTTACAAAGCCAAACTGACCAAATGAAAGGGCAAGAGCTGCAGCCCATCCTGCTCGACAATAACCCACTTGTGGTCGACCCGCTGAGCCTTGGGGCAGTGCCCGTGGCTGCCCACATGTCTGCAGATCATTTCCTGCAGCAATGCTGGCCATGGGCTGGAAACAGAAGGCTCTGGCAGAGGGCACGGCTAGTGGTTGCATTATCTGGTAACTCGGGGTGGTCGGTGCCCAGAGCAGGCGGTGAGAGGTCCTACACCTCATCTCTCTGCATCAACCCTGCATGCTGCTTCGGGGGCTCATGTTGGACTAGATATAACCTGGTGTCCTTGGCACATATAGTGCTCCTGGCTCAAAGCTGTGCCAGGGGCCTGGCACTGGTTCAACCACGCGTGTCCCTGGCAGGGCTTGGGCACGTGGGGGTGACCATCAGTGAAGTTTCCTCCTTCGCTTCCTCTGGAAGGAGCCCACCTGGGGCATGCTGAAATCGTTCTGCAAACACACATTACACGTGGTGCTGAGCTCCACAGGGCGTTCCCACGGAAATGATGCCTGCTTGCTTTTTTCTTTCGTGGTGGCTGAGCTGAACATTATACGGGGCGACATGTAAAGATATATAACAGCTACAGGTTCTTTTCCCATTGGTAAATAAAGTTATGCTGTAACTATCTGCGTTGGCTGCCAAACACGCACACGTCAGCCTCCGGGCTCCCTCTGTAGCGAGACTGCTAATCTCATTTTGACTCTCTGCCCTATAAAAATTCTCATTCTAATACTCACACTGTAATCCTTCCTCCCAAATTACATGTCGTCAAATCAGACCTGATACTAATTAACATAGTATTTTATTATTAATTAAATGCCACTAAATGCCACAGCAAAGATCTCTTTCCAGTAAAGGCTAGGCAGAGATTACCTCTGCTGATGCACAGGCTCAGGGAATGCAGTCTGGACTGTAAGACACTCATATGTTGTCTTTATCTCTCTGGCCAAACTTGCTTCATCTCACACACTCATTACATACTATTCTTAAACACAGGGTCTGAGCATGATGAGTCTGTGGACAGCATTTTAGATTTCTGGTGCCTTGGCTACTCTAAGAACGGAAATGCTGAACAGCATTGTCAGCAGTCCCACAGAAAACAAGCTGAACTTGGCTGAAAAATTCTGCCACCCTCCACATGTATTCAACAGCAAAGAGCCACACTTACCGCTATGGGTGCAGGTGAACACCTGAAGCCTGCCCGAACGGCTCCCCAAGCGCGCTGCCTGACTGGACCACTTTTCCCAAGGTCTTCCTCAGCTGAAATGACCCAATGGTCCTGCCTGACACGCGGCTGTAGGAGTGTGAGCAGCCGGCCAGCATGCCACTCAGCGGTTCATCTCCTTGCATTAATTCCAATACGCTATGTTCGGTTTACGCATATTTTCCAAGAAAGGAGGTAGGCTGGATTTGAAGACAGGCGTTGGAGACTCCCACCTTTCTGGGTCTGTTTCAGGAGTCCCTCACCCTCACGTTCAGAAGAGCATCCCACATCCCTGTGTCTGGCTTCAGCTTGCAGACATACCATTTTGTTCTGCCTTCTGCTTGATTAAAGAGCCTTTCAGAGCTTGGCATTTTCTCTTTGTGACACTACACATATGCTGCAAGCAACCCCCCTCTCATCCATCTTTCTGATAAGCTAAATATACCGAGTCTTTTAATTCTCTTACTGCCAGGCTTTTCCTCCCACCCTCAAGCCATTTTTTGCATTTCTGCTCTACACAGCCTTTCTGATTTTCCTGAATCCTTTTCAAGAAGTAGAATCCCACAATGAGCCTCCCTAATGCTTTGACACAGGGATTAAATCTGCCTTTTCCTATTCTCTGTTTCAAAGGGTTGCATTGGTCCTTTCTGCCAGAGCATCAGGCAGAGCATTCAGGCAGGATTGTCCTAAATCTTTTCCAGACCCGCCGCTGGCAGGTTAGAGCTGCGTGGGCTGGCCAGTGCACGTCTCAGCTGCACATCCAGGACACTGTTGTGTGGAGCTCAGCGGTGGGGGACACCTCCACTCCCACACACCTCCCTCGCCCACTCCCTGTCCCAGGATCACGGATGTCATGGCTGCCTCTCCAGCAGCATCCCAGACCAGTCTGGAAAGACGTCTTGCACCCACAGCGAGAACAATGAGGGTGCCATGCCTGCAGGTCCTCAGTGTGCCAAGAGACCATCTGCAGGCAGAATCCGGTGTGATTTCTTTCTGGCAGTGGTTGTTTTACAAGGGCAGCCAGCACCTCCTTTTCCCAGCATGTTCCTGCAGGTGCACGTTGCCCATCCAGGGCCGGACACAGCCCACCGCAGGGGAAAAGGGGTGCCATTTTTGGGGGGTTTTAGGAAGCTGAGCCTGGCAGGTGGGACCAAGGTGTGCTGAACCCCAGCGAGCTCTCCAAGAGCAAACATCCTGTCTCTCAGTAGGTGACTGTGCTGTGAAACAGAAGAGAACATAGAACTGAGTGGTGCCCGCCGGCACTCAGGCTGGTTTGGGTGTGATGTCGGGGAAATGTTTCGCAATGCCTCTTGACATTTTCCCCAACCTGCTCTCCGTGACAGCAGTCGCTGAAGAATCTGGTGCACTGCCTAGTTACTGGGCTGCACACCATGAAAACAGCCTCTCAAAAATAATAAACTGGGTGGAGTTTCCATCTTTAATTCTGTCCCTTAAAGACACCATCTCAAATGGTCTTTATATACTTACCATCTGAAGGGCTTGCTTTCTCCCTCAATGAAGCATACCTGAGATGTGGGAGTGAAACAGGGACCCTTTCCCAGCCCACACGCCACCGTTGGATATCACAGTGTTCTTCCTTGCACCGGTGCTGCGGGAATGTGGAAGGAGCCCAGCTCTGGCTGTGCCTGCACTGCCTCTCTGGAGCTGGGAGCACACAACCGGATTGCTGCCCTTCAGCTTCTGAGACAACCACTGAATAAACCTGAACTTTGGAGTCAGTTAGAGCTGCAGTGGCCATGAACCCTGATGGACTCATCCCAAGCCCTCCATCCAGGCATCACCCCGTCCCCTTTCATGCCATAAAAACGGCTGAAAGAGGCAGACAGGGCAGGCAGATCTGGTCCAGCCACTGCCTCCTCTCAAACAGTCATGTTAGGAGTGACCCCATCTCACGTGCTGTCACAGAGGGGAGGGAATTTGGCACAGCAGTGGCACAAGGAGAGGCTGCAGCTGCCCAAACCAGCCACATTCATGCCACGGGCCCAGGTAGCTCGCAAATAACATTTTGATGACATAATCATGGGCTCTCCTAAACACATGTGTTAATTTAACAACTACTGGGCTGGTGGGAAGCCTGTGTAATTCAAAGAGCCAAAGCGATGTGCAGAGAAACAGCAGAGAGCCCCAGACTGCTGCTGGGGAGGTGAAAGCACAGCCAAGGGCATCCTGGGGGGCTGCGTTACACAGCATGGACCTTGCAAGGAAACTCCTCCCTGTGCAAAAGGAAAGGTCTGACTGGTAAGAGCAGGAACATCTACACAGCACACTTCAGCTTCTACTCTGCCATCAACAATGACATAGGATTTTAATTAAAAGTTGTTCAGCCTGGAGAAGAGAAGGCTCTGGGGAGACCTCATAGCAGCCTTCCAATATCTGAAGGGAGCCTACAGGAGAGCTGGAGAGGGACTCTTTGTCAGGAAATGTAGTGACAGGACAAGGGGTAATGGTTTTAAATTGGAAGAGGGGAGATTTAGATTAGATATTAGCAGGAAATTCTTTCCTGTGAGGGTGGTGAAGCACTGGAACAGGTTGCCCAGGGAAGTTGTGGATGCCCCATCCCTGGAAGTGTTTAAGGCCAGGCTGGATGGGGCTTTGAGCAACCTGCTCTAGTGGAGGTGTCCCTGCCCATGGCAGGGGGGTTGGAACTAGATGATCTTTAAGGTCCCTTCCAACTCTAACCATTCTATGATTCTATGATTCTATAAAGAATTAATAAGGCTCACGCTAGATTAACAACTACGTGCATTAATAGCTTTGTTTTGAAGTCTGTCAGTGAGCCAAGTCTTAATGGGGAGACATCAACGACGGGGACCGTACCTAAGACACCCAGCGACTGCTTCCCAGTCCAGTGCCATTTAATAGCTTTTCAAATCAACTGTCTAGATGATGAGGTGAAAGCTTACATTTGTGGTTGATAAAATACTGAACAGCCTGTTTGGTGCTACAGAGCGATGGCCTGATAAAACCATCACAACCCACGGCACAGTAATGGGCTGCAAAGGAAGATACGTGGGTACAGAGAGGACAGACTGTACTGCAGGGTGGAGGATCTCCCATAAAACAGGGTGGGGGAGTGGAATTAAGTCAAAAAAGCCAAAAAAAAAAAAAAAAGAGTGCTGTCCCCACACAGGACTGCTGCTGTGAGCCTGTGTCAAAGCACCTTGGCTCCAAGAGAGCCAGAGGTGTGTGGAGGGGATTTCTGAGCAGATGCACGGCAGGGCTTGTGCCACTCTGCAGCTCTGGCAAAGCCAACTTGATGTCCGCTCCAGTTCTCCAAAATTCAACATGGACACAGAAAGCCTGAAGAGCAGCAGCACCACTGTGAAAAAGGAGCTGAGGCTTGGAAAGGTGACGAATAAAGCTGAGAGAGATGTGAGGAGTGTGGGCTACTTTGCTGACCCAGGAGAAGGTCTCCTCGCTGATGTGGAGAACAGAGCACTGCTACGGGCAGCGTGTCAGCCCGGCAGAGCAGGGTGAAGGGTCCAAAAGTGCAGACCCGATGGAAAAAATCGAGCCTGAAATTAACTACATTTCTTTGCAACACGGTTGCTGAAGGCTGAAGGAGCAGCCATCTCCAGTGCGCAGCACCTTGCAAATAAGATTAGATAGTCTCAAGTTTTAATTTAATTTTTCATTATCTGTGGCTGGACAAAGCGTTGCCGCATGGGCACGCTTGTTGTTTTGCCCTGATCCGTAGCAAACCTGGGTTCACCCCTCCTTCCTGGGTGCCTGTGGGGAAGCTCCTGATCTCTTGTCCAAACAGCTCCAGCAGCCAAGAGGAGGCCAGGAATGATTCCTGCATGCTGGAGAAGGCAGTGGTGGGGGTATGGACGAGCTCAGCCCGAGGAGAGTCTTCTTGACCTGCTCTTCCAGCTCATGCATATGTTTTTTTAAAATCAGGCACGACTCCTGACCTGGCTGCGTGGCGTTACACTGCTCTGAAGCACAGGCAGCCTGCCTGCAGCAGTGCTCGTGCCAGCCCTTTACCCAGGGAACGCCACGTTTCCAGCCTGGAGCTCCGGTACTTTTTTAATTAATTGCACAAGCAAGCTCTTGTGCACCTTCAGCTGGCCCGTTGTGGTGATGGAGCCACACGTCTTTGGGCTCCTCTTTTCAATCTGCTGCCTGAACTCCAGTTTACCTCCGGCTGCTCCCTGCTGCCTCTGGTGTTACCCAAGTAACACACCAGCCATCTTCATCCAATGCAGCAACCAGCTTCAGTGCTTCTACTGGTCTTTCCCAGACACCTCCAAGTGAGCTGGTGCCAAAATCCGCAGCGTAAGCACAGCAGCCCACAGCTCTCCTGTATCAGTCCCCGCTTTGGGTTTTCAAACCTCTCCCATTTGCGTCGTTCTCATCACTTCCCCATGTACCCCGAGGAAATTGGCGGGAGCCAGCATCAGTCCCAGGTGAGCTGCACTCCCCGGCAGCTGAATCATGCCACATTTCAAATTTCATGATGTCATTTGTCGTTATTTCAGACAGGGATTGTGGCCACATGCCCTTTTTTTTTGCCAGGATGGGGCAGAACTGATAGCATTGATTTTGCAACACAGCAGGTTGTGCTGCAGGACGGTTGGCCACAGTGCTGCGATAAGCAGCTCCCAGGTCATGTCTTCTCTGCAGAGCCACAGGCTGTACCCCCCTGTGTGGGTGAGTGCCCCTTCTCTGCGATGTACTGAGGGACATCAAAAACCTCCCAGGCTGCATGGCCATGTTCTCAGAGCGAAGATGCTCTTTGTGGCTCACCCAAGAGCAGGACAAGCACGATGCTCAGGAAAGTGACCAAGGAGATGGGAGGCAGCACTGATGGCGGGGGGCGAGAAGAGGCAGTGGGAAGAAAGGGAAAGATGACTTGATGACTTCACACGAATCCTGCCAGTCCCTGGGAAAGCAGTGGGAGGGGGTGCTGGAGCTGCCGGTGCAGGTGCTTCACCCATGGCCGCAAGAGCGGCTGCCTGGCACAGGGCGCTGGGCTGGCAGGGACCCAGCTGAGGTGGCCCCAACATATCCCAGTGTCTACCTTGCTCCTGGGTGCTGAAGCAGGAAAGGGAAGGAAGGAGAGGAGCCACCCAGCGTGGGGTGGGCCATAGGGGAGAGCAGGGCTGGTGGGGGAGTGTAGCTGGGTGCATGGGTTTGCACCGCTGTGACCCCTGTGCTGCAGGATGTGGCCAAGGTTTGGAGCTCCAGCTGCAGGGCATGAGCACACCGTGTTTTGGAGAATCAGCATTTGTGACAACCTGTGTATTCTTGCAGCTGCTTTGCATCACAAGAAGTTTGCACAACCAGGAGGAAGTGCCTGCAGCTGCTGTGTTTGCTGGCAGGACCTGGGCTAACAGCAGCCATGAGGACGCAGCTGCTAGCCGCAGGCAGGGGACATGGACAGAGAGGGTGCAGACCCCTCCCCGTACATCACTAGCATTCACACAATCCCATGGTGGTCTATACGGGCAAGAACGGGACTGGGGGACACTGGATCCTCTTGTAGCAAGAAGAGTCCCTAACAGCATACATACAGAGCTGCCAGCCATGGAGGACTCTGCCCCATGCCAGCAGCTGCTGGGGAACAGCCAAGCCAGCAGGTCCCTCATTTCCCATGCACTGCAGCTCAGAGGCAGATCCAGCCCACCCAGCCCAGCCACAAGCACGCAGGGACAGAGCTCAACCTCTCCAGCAAAGCTTCCCCAGCCTGCTGCCCCCTAGAAACCAGCTCCCTGTGGCTCAGGGGAGGGAGTCTGGAATTTCTGCAGCCATCACCTGAACCACTGCTACATTGGGGGCGGCTGGCAGGTCCACAGGGCCAGGCAGAGGAAGCTGCCTAGAGCTGGAGCTTTCCAGGGCTCAGCAGCCCGAGGAGGAAGGTTCGTGCCTGCAGCAGGAGTGATCTTTCCAACACAGGGACTGAGGAAGCTAACCACAGCGAGCTGTTGGTACCAATGACATCCTCCTTGACAGACTGGTTCTTGGTGGATGGAGAAGATTAGCACCGCTGATTTGTGCACCCACCCAGACAGGTCCTGTGTTCAGAGTCCAGCAGGTACAGCCCATCTGGATCGGTGTGTGAGCCCTCGCGTGAAGCTGGGTAGAGGAGCGTGACCCAGCCCAGCTCCCCTCTAACCTAGCCATAGACCCTGGCACTGCTGGGTCCTTTGGGTCTTCCCCTTCCGCCAGCACCCAGGACACAACCATGGCTTGGCACTGTCACCTCCCAGCAGTGATGTGTCACCATGTGTGCCCAGAGCATCAGGCATTCTCTTCATGCCAGGAATCCCCAGCAGTGCTGGGGGACTAGCTGCAGACAAGCCGGGCCAAGGAGGACAGCCTCCTGCCTCAGACCTCCTATCCTCCAGCATCTCACCCCTCTTTCCTCTCCACCAACTGCATCCCCACCCAGGACCCTGCCCAAAAAGGGGATTTTTTTTGATCCCTTCCCCCATAATGCTTTCCTGAGCCTCGGGCCCTGCAGGAAAAAAAAAAAAAAGCTCCACAGCTGAAGGGGGTCCCCATTTCTGTGACAGCAAGTGACCACATGCAAGCATGTTGCTGCCCACACTTCAGTCCCACAGCAGCATCTGTGCAGATACCTCTGTCCTTTTCCTTCACAAGCTGGGACACACCCTCAAGAGCTGGTGAAATCTGGGGGATTCATTAACCTGCTCTCTCAAGACTGGTGAAGCTGTGCAAGTCCAGGAGAAGGATGGAAGTATCCTGCACCAGCAGCTGCTCCCAGCAAGCCCACAGCCGCTGAACACGGGCACTTGCTGCCTTTCCTGGGGGGAAGGTTGCGGTTCCGGCCCCCAGCACACCACAGACCTGAGCAGCCTTGCCGGAGGCCCACACTCCTCCCATCGCACCGAGCAGCTGCCGGTGGGAGAGGCATCCTGTGGTCCGGATGTGGAGCGAGCCTGTCATCTCTCCGTCATCAGCGTAGCCAGGCCTAAAAATATCCTGGGAGTGGGCTGATGGTGGTTGTGCTGCAGTCTCTGTTATCCAGATGGAAAGGGCTGGTCCCTGCCAGCTCCTCTGCCCTGCACCAGCACAGAGTATTGGGAACCTGTGCTGTGCCTCGGTAATCCCCACAGCAGAGGTGTGCCAGTGACAGTGCTCGGCACAGAGCATCCTGGCCAGGCACAGCATCACACTGAGGCTGTCCTGGCCAGAGGAGACAGGCAGCTTCACAGGGATCATCCCTCCTGGGTGCACAGGACCGAGCAGGCCAGGGAAGAAGGGGAATGGGGGTTTTCAGAGCCTGCTGCCATGAAGCCCCTTCAGCGATGAAAGGGGGTGCTGCCCAGATACCCTGTGACAAGACAAAAGTGCACCCAGGCAGCCAAACGGACGGCAGTGTGGGTGTGAGCAGAGTGGGACAGGGAGCAGGAGGGCAAGCTGCCAGAGCAGCAGCAGCAGGAAGGCAGGCTCAGCCCATGGGAAAAGATGGAGAAGGAGAAGAGCACAGCTGAATTTGCAGTCCATTGGGGAAAAGGGCTGGCCTTGTGCCCTGCAACACGTTGGCAAAGGGTAAAGCCGTCAGCTCCTCCCTCCCCATCCCTGTACATTCCAGGGGCTGACAGTGAGCATGGCTGCTGATGCTGAGCTTCGGGCGATCATCCACCCAATGAACCCAACTGAGTGGGAAGAGGAGCAGAGACGCTGCTGGAGGAGCCAGGAGGGATGTAGGAATAGCTCACAGGATGAGGGCATGAATCCAGCCCTAAGCAGAAACTCTGGCTCTGACACAGACTCATGGCCAGCGGGCAGAGCCCATGCCTTGCCCTGGGGATGCTAGCAGGTCAGGGCAGGAGGAAGGGCTGCTTTGGGAAGGCAAGCACAGCCCTGTCAGAGCTGCCCGACACATCCAGGGGCAGGTCTATCAACTCATCCCCAGGCTGGTCCCCTACTATCTGGGTGTCCCCAGGAAAGCTCCTGCCCAAAAGGAGCCCGTGTTCAGGGCAGAGCACACCATGGCAGGGTAAACACTGGCCCTACAGCACTGCCTTCACAACAGGCAAGAAGCTCCTTCAGGATCCAGCCCTACACATGGGCTAGGAGCCCAGAATCATGCAGGGGCTGACAAGTTCCCACCCAGCTGCTCTGCCAGCTGCCATCCGAGCTCTCCTTGCACCCCAGTCCCATCAGCAGCTGTGTCATCCCTCTGTAGCCGTCTCCTCTTTCTTGCTCCAGAGCTGGTCAGCAAAATACCTATCCACCCTCCTCCCAAAGCAACAGCACATGGAGCGCAAGACCTTACCACCCAGCCCAGCATCTCACAGCCCTCTCGAGTGCATGAGCCCCTACTCACTTACCTTCAGGATGCATTCCACATGCTTTCAGCCATGAGACCTGAAGCACCCTCTGTATTCACTGCCGCTGTGCATAACTGCTGGGGTGCGTGGAGCCCATCAGCACCCACGTGGGCCCTCTGCCAGCTCACAAGTGGCTGCAGGACTGTGGAAGAAGAGGGCTCAGGGCAGCCCTGCCCTCTGCTGCAGCGTCCCTCCTGGCAGTACGCAGACACATCTCTAGCAAGATCCTCTGGCCTCCAGGATACCAGCTGAAGGGCCCATTGTAGCCAACACCACCATCACCACTGCTGGCCAGGTGCTAGGAGACCTCCTACAAGCACCCAGTCCAGCCCTCAGGCAGTGTGACTGCTCCCTGCCCTGAGCCACAAGCCCCGCTCCCTCCATCTGATGTCCCCTGGTTCTGTGCTGTCCAAGAGGAACTTCCTGCTGCTCCAGACCACAGCCAACCCGCACTGATTTCATCCCAGCCCAGCTGATGCCCCCAGGATGTCACAAGCATCCTTGAACCCAAACCTGAAGTGCCATCTACTTCACCTCCACCCCGTAGCCAACCCACACTGATTTCATCACAGCCCAGCTGGTGCCCCCAGGATGTCACAAGCATCCTTGAACCCAAACCTGAAGTGCCACCTACTCACCTCCACCCTGTGCTGCACATCCGCCAAGAGCCCAGAGAGCAGGGCAACACCACCACAGCTGAACCTCTCCTGGGCTGGTGACCCAGAGCCAAGGCCACACTGACTGGGCAGCACCTCCCAAAGTGACAAGCTCCAGGCACTGACCTGTCTCACTGCTCCCTGCACCAGGATCCTTGGGGGAGCTATCCTTGTGGAGCAGAGCCCTGAGCAATCTCACCTGCTTGTTGGGCTGTGGGACAGGTTGTGGTGGGGGAGGGGTGAGACACCTCTGAGGCACCAGGAAGGGCCCAGCCATAGCCAGGCATCCATTCACCCGGAGGGGGAAAGTCCCCCCCAGCAGGTACCGGGCACCTCCCCAAAAGGGTTGCACAAGGGCTCTTCTATCCAGCAGCTCCTGGAGGAAGGATTGAGGTTGTCCAGGCTGCCTGGAGAAGGTGGGGGGGAGATCTGCTGTGGGAGGGGAGGGGAGGACAGCCCAGCCCCCAGGGATTGCCCCCATGGCCTGGCCCTGCACCTCTCTCTGGGATCCATCCGTGCAGCCTCGGCTTGGCCAGCACATGATGAGACTGCTCGTTTGCAGAGTCCGCACAGCCAGGCGAGGGACCGATCCAGGTCCCCACAAACTGATGGAGGCTGGGGGATACAGGCAGGCAGGAGGGACCCTGGGCAGCTCCACGCAGGAAGAGCCCAGCCCAGAAGAGGCAGGGCAGTGGGGCAGGAAAGCCCTCGATGTGCCGGGACCCCTTTCAGTACAGCTCATCTGGAGAAGCCCTGGGCTTAGCAGGAGAACGAGTGGAGCAAGAAGCCCTTCCTCAAGCTGGACCATCAGGTGCTGACGTGCCTGGCTCCCAGCCCAGCAGCTCGGAGCCGCACAGCTCTCATGAACGCCGTCTTTCTTCTCCCGCCCGCACAGCGCTTGGCAGCCCCTCAGCCGCTCCGGCTGGGGAGGGAGAAGAGCCAAGGTCTGTTTTTACTGTCCCTTTCCCTTTGCCAGGCTCCACACAGCACTGAAGAGCCCACATTGCGGCCTCCCTGCTGGGGACAGCGCTGCAGACCCCTGCTCCCACAGGGATCCAAGAGGAGCCTTCACCTCCAAATCATGGAGAAAAATCAGGGCTGGCCCCAGCCCCACTGCAGGGATGGTGGAGGGTCCAAGTACACCGCCACACGTTACCTCCCCACTCTCAGGAGAGGCACAGAAAAAGAGCATCAGCTCCCCTGCCAGTCTCTGTGGACACCAGCTGTTAAATGGTGTTCGGAAACATCTATCCAGCTGGAAACAGGAAAGCCAGAGAGGACTCAGGACAGACCCTTCTCTGGCTGCCAACACAACTGCTCCCTTCATCCTGCCCTGGCTCTGCTGGGCCTGGACAGGCAAAAGCTGCGTCCCTGCTGGGGAGCCAAGCAGCCTGGGCAGCCACCCACCACAGGTGACCGCAGCTCCAACCAGATGGGCTGCTAAACCCTTCTGTGTGGCTGCTTCCCCTCTCCCATTTCCCTGCTCCCAGTGGAACGGTCCCTGATCTCCAGCAGAAGTAGCAGCCCAGAACCGCACACCAGCACCACACTGCACTCCCGTTTTCGACAGAACTGGCTGTAAGTTACCATCTTCCCTGCACATGCACCCTGCAGCCCAACAGCACCCACCACCCACACCCAAATACACCATGACCCACACCCAGGATGGTGGCGGACACCAAGTTTCTTCTCTTTTTTTTTTTCTTTTTTTAACCCTTCTGGCTATAGGTAATGAAGTTTGACCTAACCCCTGTTTGCGAGGATGGGCAGAAAGATTAACCCAAAAGGTGCAGAGATACTGTATTGAAGAGAAGCAGCAGCACTTAAGGAACTGAGAGTCTGAGAACGTTAACTAACATTAACTCACATTGACAACCATCTGATCCCCATGTCTGAAGCTTCTCTGGAGGTCCAGGGACGTAACATGCCCCCTGCCTCCTTAAATTCAGCATCTGTGGACTTGATTCAGACACTTCCTGAAGTAGTTCGCTTTGGTCTACAGCATGCTTGTATGTAGCATATCCCAGTGTGGTCACAGGTACTGCTTGAACATGAGACTGGCTGGTACAAGTTCTTGAGCTGGAAAGACAGGTTTCTCCTAACTCCATATGGATGGGGGTCTGGAAACTGGGTTCAGCCTGGGTTTGGAAACATCCCAGCACACCAGCCACCCACCTTGCCTACAGCCCAGGAGGAGGTAGCTCTACCTTCAGCCAGCAGTGTGGATAAAGATGACAGCATCCCAATTCCTGGGGTGCTGGGTCCCCTCGCAGCATTAGGGGCCCACATGAGGTACCCAGGCAGTGACTCCCACCAGACTAACTCCCCCAGCCAAGATGAATGAGCCCACACAGGGGAGCTGTTTCATTTCTCTCTTGCATTGTGTACCGAAGGTGTTCACAGCCCCTGGAATCATCCATAAAATTGAGAACTTTCCTTAAGCACAGAATTACAGGCCAAGGACACCTCTTTTCAGGCTCCCCTACCTTCACTCGGTTTTGTCTAGAAATTAACACACATACTATATGATTCTGGTCTTTTTCTAGTACCATCCCCAGTACACATTCCCCTCCTTTGCTAGGTGCTGTCAGAACAGTTTTGCCTTCAGCACTGTCACATTACTCACGCTGCAACGAGGAGGCTGGGGCAATGTTTCTCCATGGATCTGCCAGAGGTTCCTCAAAAGATAGCAATCAGGTGAATGTTTCCCATTCCTCTGTAGACCATTCTGGTGAGGTCAAAGGAAACTACTGATACACACCCTCAGCTATGCTCATTACTGGAACTAACACCACACTTGCCCCACCTGAAGCGTTGCACTCTTCACTCATCTGAGGGAGAAATCTAAAGCTGCTGAACAGCTCTAACAGCAATGCAAAGAAATGAAGAATGATTATGGGAAACGAGGGAAAAGGCTTATTTTGACTTTTAGCAATAGCCCACGTTGTTCATGTTCATAGCCCACCTAAAATACTGCACACTTTACACTAACTTAGTGTTAGGGTTAGGGTGACAGAGCCCTGGAACAGGCTGCCCAGGGAGGTCGTGGAGTCCCCTTCTCTGGAGATTTTCAAGACCCGCCTTGATGCAGTCCTGAGTAACGTGCTCTAGGAAATCCTGCTTTAGCAGGGGAGTTGGACTAGATGATCTCTAGAGGTCCCTTCCAACTCTGAAAATTCCGTGATTCCGTGAAGTGCACACACATAAGTGTTCTGTGCAATGCCTGCAAATTTGTCGGGGAAAAGGAGATATTAACATTTTCCCCAACTACAAAAGCTGGCTCCAGCAATACCTGGCACTTTAGGCTCCAGAGATAGGGCTGAAGTAATAATACAATGAATAAGCAATTTACTCAAGGTCACTCGGTGTATCAGTGACAAAAATCCCTGAGCTAAGGTAGAAGAATCTCCTTTTCCTCACTGCCAGTTCAGCAAGTCTTAACCAGCACTGTGAAATACAAGAGTCAACGCTGAAGTGAAGAACGGTGCTATCTGACTCTGCACCCAGGTAAGATTTTCTGATGAGTCCTCTTCTGGTGCTGCCACTCTCAGCTACAGAGGGAACCTAAGGCAACTCAGCTCATACTGCAGATCCCTCAGGTCTGTACTTCAACGAGGAGGGATGAGCCTGTGGCTCTGTCCCTTTTCCAGTTGAACAACCACACTGGACTGAGTCCTTAAATAACAGAACTCTGCTTAGTGTCTCAAAGACACCCAAAAACTTACTGGGTAAGCTCTAAGGAGATGAGTATCAGAAAGGAATAATGCTAACAGAAAGGTCAGAAGCATGATGAGAATTTCCAAGTTACATTGCTTTAGTTCTTAAATTAGTCTACAGATTGTCCATTTTGAAATTAGATTTATTACTTGATCAAATTGAAAACAACATACAGGCTACCAGAGTCTTGATTTCATCCCATGTTTGCATTAAAAAAACAAGCACAACTGCAGACATGTCAGACAACAGGAGCCCAGTTAGAGAATGGAAGAACAGAGATGCATTGGAAGCCTTGGGATACGTGGCTATGCTCCTCAAACAGTGCAGAATCAGTTCAACCCAGCTCAAAACACTGGGGAGAGAGAGAAGGGGCAAGGAGAATGGGTCCTACTACCGACGGTACTTCCTCTGGGGTCTGCTGATGGAGAAAGAGCTCTCCTAGAAGTCCAGCCATGAGCAGAAACATTACTGCAATCAGGTGCTTTACAAAGAATACAGTCACCTTTTTAAACCTTATAAAAAGTAATCACTGGCTTGGCAAGCTCATCCTTGAATTAAGGGCAAGCCACTATTTGTTTATACTAAAAACGCTTTTTATGGGTCCAACCTGAACCAGTCACAGATGGAAGCTTCATGAAAAGTGAAGTAAGGAGGTCTACTGCCTGCAGCATCACATGCAATGGACCTATGGAGGGTCATCAGAGCTCCCGTGGGGCATATTAAGCATGATTTCCTACTGAACACATTCAAGAAGCACCTGCCTAGCTGATACTCTGGCAGCACCTTGCCCTCACTGGAATGATGCTGTAACAGGGATAAATACAATTCCAAAAACAAACCACTGGAGAAAATTATCATCAATCAAAATCAAAGTAGAGGTAACTGAAAGCATATGGTACCTTTAAGACAGCTGCTCTGTAAAGAGCTTTTATTGCTACCTTCAAGCCATAAACCCAATTATTTTTGCAAAGTTAAATTATATAAACTCCTCAAACATCAGGGTCACCAATTTTAAGTTCATGGAGAGAAGCCAAAATGCAGTTCAATCACTGCAGTAGGTAAAGCACGCTCACATTTGAACAATGCAGCACAAGAACTGATGGAAAAATTGGGAAGGCCCTTTGTCTCAGAGTGCACGATGGCAGTGGTTTCCGACACAGTGCAGCCAACTGACAAGAGCAAACCTGGAGCCTGCAGAAAATGTAGCGTAACAAAACTCCTCTTCCAGAACAAATACTAAGCATAAGATCTCTCGAAAGTCAGTCAGTACTGTTAGAGGTGGGTGGCAAAACCTGCTGCAGTTGAACAACAATCCAAACAAATCCAGCTGTTCCGTACTAGGTCATCATTTTAGGATGAAGCTGTGGAGCCAGGTGTTTGCAGCACATGTAGCATGTGGCACCTAAAAGGTGCATTTAAGTTACCTGGCAGTTTGGGAAGAAAGCCTGAACACAGGCACCTTTTCTCTGTAGGGAGAACGGCAGATGATATGAAGAATATGTTTTTCAGTAGTACCCAGGTAGCGTTCAGTCTATGAGAAGTTAATACCAAATCTTAAGATACGCTGACACAACAGAGGCACGTTTGTTAAGGCCCTGCCAGCTCTTCTCCACATTTTTTCATGGCACATCACTTCCGAGAGGCTTACGTACAAGCTAAGACATCAAAGTGCAATTTCATTCCTATTTCCTAGACCAGAGTAACTGCAGCTACTAGACTCTGGTCTTAACACATCCCAATTTTTATCAAGCCAACTATCCCATTCATCAGAAAGCGATTTAATACCCTGAGACCAGGAGTTTTAGACATATAAAAAAAAAAAAACAAAACAACAAACCAAACCCCAAAGGAAAGCCACTACCTCCTTTCAGAATCTGTTTAAGCCTTCCAATACTGATGAATGATGTATTCCACCACAAAAGTGGGCCAGAATACCTCTACGCAAAACAGCGGTTGTGCAAATCTTTGCTACTCGTATCAGCCTCCTGACCCTATAAAAATGTAGGGATAAGTAAGATTTTCTTTATAAAAGTTGTAGTTTATTTCTTTTCTGATCAAGAGTTGTATCACTACACAATACTACATTTTATTGCTAATCACAAATCGATGCACCGGGGTTTCAGGAGAGTTTGGTTTATAGCGTTCCTATGTAACAAAAGGAAAAAAAGTTACAAATCCAGACTTTGCAGACACATTGCCATGTCCCTATAGAAGCAGGGATGCATTAGGTCTGTTTCACTAGAAAATTCTCCTCTTGAACTGTTTCTGGAGAATATGTAACCATAATTTTCTCCAGCAGGAAAGTCACCCCATCATTCCATGCAAAAAGAAGGTGTCCAATCTGCTCCACAGCCTAAAATCCCTTTCCTACAGAATGGGAAAGGAACACATATTTACACAGCTCCTACTGTGGTGTGTTAATGCTTAAGTTACTAGGAGCAAGTCGGCACATCCTCCAGGAACACCTACTACCCAGCTTAACTCAGCTTCCTATTGCTGGGTTACCGAGGTCCCTCCAACACAACTGAGATGCGCCCTACTAATACTCCATAAAAATGCTGCATAAACCTTTGCCAGACAGCACCAGAGCCACACTCCTGCTTCAGAAGAGCACTGCGCAGCCTTTCAGTAATACATACAGTTCAGTGCATGCTTTATCTGTCTCAGACCCAATATTAGCTGCTGTAAGCAAAAGCCTGCGGCCATGTGACAGACAGTGCTGTTACAGAGGAGGTACTGCACTGCTTCAGACACCGCTGCCCTGTTATCCCCAATACTGTGATGCTTGGATTTCAAGAAGGGAGAGTTAGGACTCCATCCCTTTGGTCATTATTGCCTTAGAGGGGGTGGGGAGAAACTCAAAAGAAACTCTTTGGGAGCTGAAAGTCTATTGGGAGCTGAATTCTTATTCTTGTTGGAAGGCTGCACTGTGCAGGGCTCAGACAGATTTCATTGATTCTGAGGCACGTCCTATTACAGTTAAACTTATGATTAAGTAAGTCAAAACAAGTATCAGAACAAAAATATTAAATGGAGGGTTAAATAATTTGTCCTATAGGATTCAATTTCACATTTCACCTGTTCCCACAAGCACCTCCTGTCTGCTTGGATCTGAACAGCTTACAGCTCAACCCTCAGAAAGGAGGTGCTGAGAAACAAGAGACTGAAGCTGCTTGCGACAAAAAGATGGATATAAATATAAAAAAAAAAAGGTTCAATTTCAAGCACCAGTAATACTGCCTGCTAAAGCCCAGGTGTGGTCACCAGGGAGACTCCCAAAATCAGGAATATTATTCAATTAGAACAACAGAACATACTATTCTGCAGCTGCCAAGATTCCTGGGTACAACTCCCAAAAGAGTTTGCCACCTGTCAAAATTGTCTCTAATTAAAAAAGCAAGACTGCTCGATGAGATGAAAGCAACACCCCCAAGCTGGCTTATTCAGTAAGGACCCAACTTCAGACCAGGAGTCTGCAGGCATCAGCTTCAGCAAATGGGATCTGTTTCACTATCCAACAGCTGCCTTTCAGCTACTGCAGAGCATCAGCTTTTTAGCTTCCTTAAAAAACAAAAGAAAAAAAACCCTGGATTCGAAGCATCCAAATATGGCCTGTTGTACTGGAGCGTTTAAATCCTTGGGGGAGGTGGGCATCTTCGTCCTCTGCCACAGGCAGCGCTTACTCCATGATGGCCCGGTACAACGCAGGTTCAATGTAATCTTCACGGTAACGTGAATTGATCACTCTCTGTCTCTTCCTCTCTTGTCTGACCTCCTTCTCTGCGAAGATCTCTGTGAATCGCATATCTGACGCTATGGACTAAGAGAAAAAACAGAATTAGTCACTAGAACCCAGATCAAATCCCTGCCTCCACACCCTCCCACTGCATGTATGAAAGAACCAAGTCAGGACACTTGGGAACGTTCAGACTTCTTCAAAAACTGACCAAACACAAAAAGAAAAATATCTCAGAAACTGGATTTAAAAGTCTGGGGATAAATTTAAGTGAACTGTAATCAGAGATCTAAAGAATCACAGGTTTCAAATTTAACTGAGTAGCTAATTTAAGTTCACAATTACTTTCTTAAAGGAATAAATATGCTCATCTGTTCCAATTTTCAAGCAGTCTAGTACATTTTGTGCCTTATGGAGCAAGAATATTTAAACACCTGGTCACAGGATTCAGCTATGACACATTCTTTCTTAAACCTCTAACACCCTGTGTGCCTGCCAACAGGGTCTGCATTAGGCTGTGCACGATCATGCTCTAAAGCAGGATACGCTACTGCATGCTGCCCATAGTTATGTTTTTTATAGCAGGAAGCAATAAAGCAACAGAACAGGGACCCAAAGGGGCTGTGGGATCTTCATTCTTGGAGATCATCAAAACTTGACTGGAGAGAGCCCTGAGTCATTGGTCTGACTTCAAAGTTACACCCTTGGAACAGGTGTCTGGAGCAGAGACCTGCAGAGATCCCTTCCCACCTGAATTATTTCACAGTTTTTAAAAACGGCCAGCTCTCTTGATGCCACCCTACTGAGAGCTTCCCAGAACAAAGGGTAAGTGAAGAAACTTGGCCATTGTTTGCAATTGGAATAGACAATGAAGCTTATGAAAGGATATTAACCTGCTGTCCCAAACAGTGACTCTGTGCTATAAGCTTCCTTCTCCGCAGAAGGAGAATGAAAGTCTCTCCAGAGCAAGACAGACCTTTGCTTCTGTAGCCCGATCAACCACCAAGCTTTGCAACAACTGAGGACAGCATCAGATTGTAATCTTTTGCTGCCATGCACTCAGCTTGCTGTTCAAGAACAAATTAAGTTAAATGAGCTTCTACAGTAGAAGTTTGCACCCTGTTGACCTACCAGCCTTGACTTCACTCTCTTAGGAAGCTCCTCGTCAAGAGTATACACATCATCCCTTTTCACCATCAGCTGTGACCCATCTTCAAATTCCACCTAGAAGAAAGACAGCAGTTCTTCCAGAAGTCTCAGAAATTAGAACCCTCCCACAGCTACCCAGAACTTGCCTTCTCCTTCCCACAGAGGCCTCTCTCATGAAATAATCTTCTACCGCTTGCATTTTGTAAGATATATATACAAGTATGAACACTGCAACAGACTTTAACCAATCCTTCACCAATCCCATGACAGTAAAAGCAGGCCAGCAGGTTTGGGATATTCTTGTATCACCTGACAAGACAGTCTGGCTGGTCACGTTAATACGGCCTGAACACCCATCCCTTTGGAAGTGTGCAAGGCATGATGCATTCTCACTAAACAGAGAAAAGCAAAACTAAACTTATTTTAAGTAGTTTAAGCTACAGCAGACTCCATTCCTGAGGAACTGCAGACCAGCAGTTTTTCAGAAGCTGACACTTCCAAGTAGGTAGCTAGATACAAGTAGAGCTGTAAGCAACCACTTTGCTCTTAACTCCAGCAACTGTTACCAGCATCTGGCATTGCTGAGAACTCCAAGTAACTTCCCCTGAAGTAGTTAAGCATGACTCCCCTATAGCTCTGCTGGCTTTAAGAACAGCCCTGTTAATATGATCAGCTTGTTAGGAATGATAACTCTTCAGACAACAATTCTGTACCTGGTACATCTGGATGGCATGTGATGCGACAAACTTGGCTCCGTAAACTTGTCCATCTGTCCATCTCACCTGCACAACTTCCCCTTCAGCAGGGGGACCTAACTGAAGACAGTCTCGACTCTATAGCATAAAGGAAGAAGGTGGGAGACACAAGGACAAGGGTGAGCAGCTTCCTTCTGCGAAGATCCAGCAAACTACCGGGAGTCCATCCCAGTCACATCTGACACCACCCCAACAATTACTCCATTTTAGGGATGGAGAACTAGGCTGAGAGACATCCATCTATGTCATCTGTATTTAAATCCCAAGAGTGGGCCCAACTTCAAAGTACTTCATGCAGGAATGGTATGCAAGAATCAGCAAGTTTTCTTTCAGACCTACCACTGCTGAACAGCCAAAGGTTAGCTGTGCTCCCTGTTACACCTGTTCCTGTGCGCCCTCAGCTAAGACAGTCTCACGTAACACCCCTACGGTCATCTTGCAACACCTCTCAGCCACAACATGACCTAGGGCTGGAACAATTACCAAATCCCTGGTGTGTCTGCTCTGCAGCAGCAAGAACTGACTCACAGCATGTGCCCTCTACCGGAGCCAGACTCCCACTGCATAACATACCACAATGTCCTCTGGATACAGGTTATCACTGAAGGAACCATCATCGAAGTTGACCTCATAGAAAGTCTCCTTTGCAAGGCTGACCACTTCACATTGATAGAAGCGACCATTCTTGTGCTTGCTGATAACTATCTGTCCAGGTGACAGATCCTGGAGTGCAGCCTTAGCTCGCTGAGAAGAGAAAAAAAAAAAAATCAAAAAAAAAAAAATCACTTTTTACACAATGACTCAATAAAGAATACGTTGAGGACATAGCTCCAGTGCTGGCAGACAAGGAAGCAAAATATTTCCACTGAGGTGAGTAACTCTACTCAAGCCATCATCAGCATGAGAAAAGTTCTGCCTCTGGCAATTCAAATGCTTAGAGCCTAATCTATTAGATGCTGTTGTCCTTAATTTACGTCGGAAATTAAGCTTTCATTCTTCAGGGCAATGCAAGGCCTCTATAGTAAATATTCCCTAACGGATTGTTGTGGGTTTGATGGCTAAAGGATCTCCATGGGAACTTTATAAACTAATCGATCACTTAAACATGAAAAATATATGACCACTCATGCATCCTGCTGGGGTCCCAGCACTAACTCCTGCATATTAAGTATCACAGCATAAACCCCAATATTATTCCTCATTACAACAACCACAGGAAGGGTGTAATGCTCTCAGTCCTTCTGGGCTGCAAAGCAAAATACAATAAAGGACCTGACTAAGACCACTCAGAGAAGCAGCAAGGTTGAGATCAGAATCCAAGATCAACACCGTTAGATTACACTGAACGTTGTGAGAGAGCCAAGCCTTCAATGAAGTTTTAAAAGAATCACATAATCTAACACTTTTCAGTCTCTCTAAGATACTGCGGTTCAAATCCTAGGAATCACACACCTACTCACCTCTGCCTGAGATGGAATCTTATGCCTGAAGCAGGTAATGAAGACCACAAATGGCCAGTCATCAGGCTGCATCATGACTCCTGCTGCTTGGGCACAGCTGACATGAAAGGATGTGGGACACCGACCATGTGAGCACTGTACACAGCAACCTGCAATTCTCTTTCTTCGTTTCTTGCAGAAGATGCATTTCTGTGGGCAGGAAACTAGTGGTTACTGGTTGGTACTAGCTTTTATCCCACACGAAGGGCTAACTGGTATACGAGTCTGATACTGTGCCACTTAATCTCTCTGAGAGCACTGCCACTCTCTGATTAAAAAGAAGCAGAAGACTACTGATTCTAGCTTATGACAAGGCAACAATTCATAAATTTAAAGTAACCCCATAGACGAAAAATATACCAGCTCAATATGCACAAAGCATGCGACCCAAGGATGCTAGCAACTGGAGATCTTGGATTAAATCAGCCTACAAAAGTCAAAAGGGTGTTTCAGCATTTGGCTATAAAGCTACACAGACACACAACAAGATTAGAATAACGGGTAAAGACAACAGAAGTTAACAGGTAAAATTCCATCACTACTACGAGTGACCCAATTACACTTGGGTCAGGCCTGATGGGCTGTTGTAGGAAAAGAATGTTATCTGTAATATACTAGAATATGCAAAGCACTTAAAATCATTTTCCCCTCAACACCGAGCTGTTAAGAGGAGTTAAGTACAGTTGCTTTCTTGCTGAATACATTCACCCATCATACAAATGCCTCATATCCTGAAGCATCTCAGGGCTCAACAGCAGTCAATAAAGCAAGTTTAATACTAGGGATTAGAAAAATAACAAACAAAACAAGTATTGCCATTACACCACTGCATAAATGCCATTTGCCACAGACTGAAAACTGTGGCCCTCTTGCTGGCTCCTCATCTGAATAAACATATACCAGAACAGGGAAAGGTTCAAAAAATGGCGACAGGGACAGTTGGTATTTCCCATACAAAGAACAGAGCAGATTAAGTTGTTCAGTCTGGAGAGGAGACAACCTGGGTTTGAGGGATAAGCAAAGTGTCCCAGATTTCGAACAGACTGGAGAGACACTTTGAAACCCAACCAGTGAAGCACAGGTGATCCTTACCAGCCTGAAACGTTGCAGGGGGATTTTGCCAACATCTACAGGACTCCGCTCTGCAATGTTCACAAATTTTGCCTCCAGTACAGCTACAGCACACATCACATGAACCCACCTGTCAGGACAGAAGACGGGAAAAAGAAATTAATACCGTTAGGCTAAGAGAGGACGCTCTGGAGTTTAAGTAAATACAGTTCTGTTGAAGTTTGCCATATAAACCACGATAAATGAGAACTGAGAACTAGCAGTATAATCACCCTTCCTACTGCTAGTAACAGGGTACATGCGGGGCAAAAACAAGACTTCTTCATAATTCTCATCTATTGCTAACAGGCTTAACAGGAGGGCAATTTAGTCCGGCTTGTGCTGGTTGCATACCTGCATTATAAAAGCCTGCCTGATAGGTTTATTCCTTCACAAACCTGATCCATAGCAACTGCTCAGTCACAACTGAATTAGTTTTGAGACCATGACCAAAAGGCTGAGGCTCCATAGGACATCCACAAAATTGAATTTCAGTATGTTGTGCTACTTAAAGCTATGGTTGCCCTTTGTCTTCATTGCTGCCATACATTATATGGAGAAATCAAAATCCTCTGTGAGAATGTACCGAGAGATGTCACCTCATCAGGAACCTTCATTTCATATGGTACATTACAACTCTGCACATTACACCTCTGCACTATAAAATACAAAGCAATTAACAGCTACTGTCAAGAGAAGACAGTGAGGTATTAGCTGAAGAGATGATGATTGCTGTATGTGAACACAATGAACACACTTTACATTAGCCCTCCTCACAGTAACCCAAAGTGTAAAAGGTGTTGCTGGTCACTCCTTTACACCAAATGCAGACACTGGCTTTAAAAGCTTATGCTCAACTACCTAGGAATTGAGCTTCTCCCTTAAGATCAAAAAATCCGGAACACTCACTTGTCATCATTGGCTCTCTGCAGTGCTCCTCCTCGTAATGAACACAAACAGCAGTCCTGGCACAAGGAAGAAAGCATTAGCTGAAAGAGTGAAGTCCAGAGCAGTACACTTGCTTCAGAACCTCCTCCTCAAAATGCACATCCAAGGAAGAAGAAAGTTTCACTGTCAGAAGAGAGCTAACTACCTCGTACAGATCAGCCCCTTAGCTCTCAAAATCTACTGCCCTTACAGCAACAGACTCCCAAGTCTGTGGAAGGCAAACAGACCTACCACTGAAGACTTGTTCAATTTGTTTGTTATGGGTTCCTTTTACTATGGCAATACCCTATATCCTTTGAGGATGCGTAAAGGGATGTGGAACAAACATGAGCCAGTAAAATTTGAAAAGTTGACCTATTCTGCTCATCTAGAATCTATACAGCGTTTTGAGGGAATCCCGTTCTTCTTGCCTTCTTCACATGTTTACACCTCCCTAGTTACTAACTGAAGTTAATTTATGGTACCTACTATTTCTAAAAGTAAGACAGACAATGGAGCTATTCACATTCATATAGAACATCTTCCCTATGACTCAAGTGATTTTGGCAGCTTTGCAATAATTAAAAAGCACCAAAATACAAGAGACCCGCTCCTAAACATTCTCTAAATTGCCTTCTTTTCACAGGAGAGAATAAAAAATAAAAACAACCACCACCACGTTATGGAAATGAACTTTGTATCCAAGTTCCCAGATGTACCAGACTTCCACCTGTGAGAATCTTATGAGAAACTTTACCTCTTCTAAGGCATTTTCTGTACACCTTGAGCACATCCAGTCTTCAGTGGCCTTGTCAGGGGATACACCGTAACAACCTAGAACAGACATATCCCATGTAAGAGCTTTCCCGAACTCAGACCCATTCCCCCAGGGCCCAGAAGTAAAGCAGGAATTTAAATCAACGAGCCTCAGGGTGATGCTGTATATTTGAAGTTATCCATGCAGCCAATTCTGTATTTCAATGGCCAGTATTCAAGTATATAGCATTCAATAAGGGCCGAACTTGGTCTATTTGTACATTAAACAGTCTGATAGAGGCTTGCTGTGATGTACAGGCTGCTACAGGGAACACTAGAGTTTAGGGTTAAATCCAGATGCACTCACTCGCATGAACACAGACGTGGCAGTTCTTGCACGTGATGAGTACGCTGGTTCCATCTTCCTCTAAGTAGGGGGTTGAAAGATTGAGGTCAGTGTTACTGCCAGTTGTAGTAAAGCACATTTCAGGAATCAGGGGTTTGGTTCGGATCTTCCCATCCACGGCAGCTGGAGTTACGCCAGAGTTTTGACTGTTTCCTCCACACTCTGCCTGTAAGGGATGGATAGGGAATTTAAGTTTTACGGGTAAAACTGTCTCATACCATCTTTACTCACCCATTATTCCATACATTAATCTTTCAGCACCTCCATTTCTTTCTTTAACTGGATTTAAAAGTTAGTAGGTTAGGTGAAATTTTAGTTAAGTTTATAAAATCCTCAGCTACTGCAGCTTCAGAATGAAGTTATTTTCTACTCAAATGGCTAAACGTAAGGTTTGAACTGCATCCCTCTAACGAGCAACAAGACACACATCAAACGGCATCTCTTCTGACAGAAGGGATGGAATCATCAAACCCACCTCACGCTCTATGGGCAACAACTCTGCTGCATTTCCCCCCACCGCCTAACACAGAGGATCATAACCCACTATCCAACACTGTACATTTATTCTACCTCAGTATGGGAGGACTGTGACCACACACAGAGGTACCTACTACAATCCCCATTATTTTTTCCTAGCGTAGTTCTGCACAAGTCTAATGGGCTTTGAAACTAATTTGTTCCTGGGAAACAAGCAGATTAAAAGTGCGGTTTCCCACTTTAACCGATGTCAAACCAAACAGCAATTACTTGTAAAGTTTACAGATATATGCTTCCATTCAAGTTACCCTTTTTAACAGCTAAATAGAAATGAATCTTTCTCTTTAAAAATCATTTCAAACCATCTTTTGTACCTTACAGGCCACCACAAAAGTAGCTTGCCTAATCTTTTAAAAATATTATTAGCAAAAATCGCAGTAGCAGAATGAAGCTGCACTGTCCCTCCTACAGTGCATCAAAAGGTATGGAAAGAAGTGCAGGTAAGGATCACAGCTGGAAAGAAACAAGAAATGAACATGTTTTCAACAAGTCTTGTTTATTCACAGATTCTGTAAAACTTACTGATTTACACTGTACGTTGCACATCAAGCAAAAGACTAAATGACTGAGGGAAATCTATACCAAAGTTGAAGAAAATACAACTTTTTTTTCCAAGCAGCTAGACACTTTTCTTCACAAATGAAAAGTGATTATTTCTCTGGCATTTTGTGCCAATTTTTTATTTGAATGGGTAACTGAAGTGAGTTCCCAGATTTGCTATAGACTTTCTGAAGTTGGAACAAAGACCCTAACCGCATCTCAAATCCTGGAAGGCTTTCTGCTTCACTGCCTGGTGTGGACAGACATTTGAAAACCTGCACCTAGAGTTTTCTGCTTAATAGCTTCTTTTTTGAGTTTTAAATGTAAACAGAACTTAAACCATCCTTAAATCGTTAACTTTATACACTGTCAGCAGTAGTGAAATCCCCACGTACTATGCAGCTTCTATGTAGAATTTCCAGTCCTAACAAGAACCTACTCTCAAAAAGGAATAGCAAGGCTGAACAGAAACTGTAGCCTATCAGTTTTGTAGAAATGCAGAACTATATGCAATATAAACCCTCAACAAAAATGTGAGGTCTTTATTTCCAAAACTGCAGTTAACATGTTTCTAGAGCCACCATAATCATGCAGTGATCTCAAATGAATCAAATACTCTTAGCGTATGGGAAGGGGCAAACTATCTCTAAGTTGCAGGTCGAACACGCAATCAACTATTCAAGCTAGATCAAAATTAGGTGGCTTATGCACAGCAAAAAATTCAGTGTGGAACTCCTGTCTAAGCATTTAGTCAACATGACAAAGGGGTTCTGGAACCCATCCCAAGCTGTGCATTGCTACAGCTGCACTTTGTTAAAGCACATGTTCACATGCCATAGCTACAGTCAATATGGATATACTCCAAGTAAAGGCAGCTTTCTACCTATGCCATCCACAAACACAACCCTAGATCCTTTTAAGTAAAAAGTTTTCCTCCTTGCCAGGTCCCCAAAGACCATGTTCTATGAGTGGACTTCAAGTGTTTTTTAAAAAAACTGTAGAAGTGAAGGTGTCAGTCTGGAAAAGAGAAGTGAGATTTTTATGGTTGGCTCCAGCAACATTCAAGCTCCATTCTGTGGTTTGAGCAAAAGCCACAGAACACAAAAGCTTCTGCTAAGCAGCTGGGAGCCCACGGGCAGTCCAGCACAGGTATGGCGAGGTTCAACCAGTTGTGCTCTCCTGGAACACTTCATTGGGGAGGCTGAAACACTGATACAGCTTTTGTTAACTGGCAATACGCAAAATGACATTTTTAAAACCATGCATCACAGCAGCAACCTATTCAGTTATCTCTACCCTAACATTAACAGGCTTGGTCTACATACCTGATACGTCTGGAAGAGCATACAAACAGCACAGTAAGGAGATTGCTGAGCCATGGTCCGATTGTATTCTTTTTCAGCCTCAAAATTTGGTGGCCGATTCTGCCACAGCTGGCTAAGTGGCTTGGCCCATGCTTCTGTCTCCTCAGCCTCTTCTTCAGGAGTTAGTTGCTCTGATGCTTCTATGATAAGAGATCATTAACTCAGTGATTATGTGTCCTTTTATAGATACCCTTCTTGCAAATGAACCTAAATAAGGGAAGAACTTATGAATGGAGATGAAAGAAAGACTGCCAGAAATCAAATTGAAGGGTGGTGAGAGCCAGTAACTTGGTCTCCTTTTGAAGAGCTTCTACTAATCAAGCAACTGTGCAGACACAAGATAGGCTTATTGGGTGAGAAAAGCATGAGATCCAAACTACATCAAGACTAAGGCTGTCAGCCAAAGAAGCTGGTAGTGCATTTTTGGCTATTTTTTAAAATAATTAATATTTACATCAATTATGGAATGTTTAAGGCAGATGCAATTATGCGACAGTCTCTGGTTTAATTTTCCTTTCAGAGTTGCGATTTTCCAAAGAATGGAAAAGGGAAGAAATACAACACCATTTGAGAGAAAAAGTTTAATGATGCAAGCACAAAAAAAAAAATAATAATAAAAGAGATAAGCACCTTGTTTAGGATGCAGAGGTGTCACTTGCTGACTCCTGTTTATTGCCAGTTACTTCACGGAATACCCCACACTGTCCACAGAAGCTAAGACCCTCTCTACGGTTTCCCAGAGAAACAAGGCTTACTTACCATCATCACTGATGCAGTCTTTAACCAAGAGCGGGTGATGGCGTGGGAGCTTGCTCAATGGCTGGCGACGACCCTTGGACTTCTTACTCTCCTTCATTGATCTTATGTACTCCTTCGCTACCTGGACAAAGAGAAGCAATTCAGCAGTCAATTAGCACATGTCCTTTTGATATGATTTTTACAGGAGCTTATTTTGAACTTAAAGAATCCGCCATAAAATGCACACATGCTTCCATTTTATTTTATTTTTTCTAACAAACTAACTCCAGCTCTAAACTAGCCAAGTTTTTGAAAGAACTGCTTGCAGCACTTTTGCTAGGGAAAACCAGATAGAGCTGTGCTAGCTCTGCTGAGCCTTTAGAATAGAGATTTTTCACAGGTCCCACTGTAGCTATTCGCAAGTCCGTTTATATAAGAATCGTGTAAGAGACAGAATGGTTCAACTTAGAAGAACCAAGAAAAGAAGCCTCATGCATTCTGGAGAAATCCTCAGTTTGGCTGTCAACCTGAATTCCAAATTTAAAAACAAAAAAAATAATAGTAATAATAAAAAAAATTTACAGAGGTCATTGGTCTCTTGAACTAACAGGCTTATTTTGAATGAAGGAAACTTTAACTCTCTCTGCGTATTACTTGCAATGACGTCTTTCCAGACAGACTGGAAGAAGGAGACTACAACAATAGTTATTTCCTCTTCCCTCAGTCTTATGTAAAAAGAAGTGACACACCGACAAAATTACTACTAGCCTGACAAGTAAGGCAATAAAGGCAATGAAAGACCCTCCTCTCCCTTTTTTTTTTTTCCTCTTCTAATCTGTTATTCCTTTAAGAGCAGAAGCAAATCTTAGATTAAATGCATCTTACATCTTTTAAAATCTCTTCTTTTCAAAAAAGAAGCCACAAGAGAGCATGATAATCATTATCTCTGATCTCGTACAAAGAGTTGGATACAAGCCTTCTAAGAAATAGAAATGCTTTTATTCAAATGGAATTAACATTCCCAGTTACTATCTGATGAAAAATTTGTTTTGAAATACACCACACTGGGGAAAACGATCTATACCCATACAAAATTTCACCTTTTCCCTGTGTGGAGTATGCAATGGAGACACCAGTATCAGCAATGGAACTTCTTTAGCTTAAACATCCATGAGAATTCTCAGTTTCAGCCTAATCATCAACAGATTTGCCCATTTGCTGTTCGGTTTCTGTAATTCCTGAATTCCGAAGACATAGCCATTATCGGCCTCCCACTCTCTAAACACAGATTTAAAAAGGGAAACAAAATAATTTGAAAAGATACCACCAGGTAAAATTTTAACTATTACAGCCTTCCCTTGGGTTGTCTAATAAAAAAATTCATTGGCAGTTCTTAAACACTCAGATTTACATTCTCTCAACCAGTAATTTTTGTTCCTTTTGTTTCTTTTTTTAGAAGGGACACACAGATGTGCACATGTGTATGATTTTGTACTAAAAAAACTCCTCAAACATATCAATGTTCTCATAACAAAGGTTGGATTGAACTAGGTTCATTTTAGGTACAACTAAGTGTCTATTACTATAAAAGGACCCGAGTCAGCCTGTCACACTACCACGTCAGAACCACAAAGCTACCCTTTCCCTTCAAGCACTTAAATAATTTCAAGAAGTTCTCAAAACAAGGGATCTCCTTGTTTTCTAGAAGAGGTAAGAGTACAAAACTTTCATCTTAGTTCTTGTTTGTTTAGAAAAACCCATAGGTATTAGAAAAACCACATTAACAACTAAGCAATCTGCTGTGCAAACACCAATGGAAGGAAAACGTAATCTGCACAGGTAGGAAGCTGTGTCACAGCAAATCCGTGACCACATAATACAGCCCTTAGGCTTTCAGTACTCTTGCCATTCATACCTCTGCCAGTTCTTGTTCATTCATACTGGTGGTGGCACTGGCTTTCTTTCCTGAAGTCTGTTCATTGTCAGATCCGTTGGCATCCCCTTTAGCATAGCTATGGACTGTAAGCACCCCAGCTGGCCCAGGAAGAGTTCGTTTTGCCAACAGATCGGTTGATTCAGAGTCAGAAGAAGCAGAATGCGCAGGCGAGCCAGGCTGAGCACTGGAAGTTGCACCCTGCTTCGAAGTGGCCAAAACTGAAGTGGAATTTGAAGCATGTGAAATGGAGAGATCCAATGCAGCTGCTTCTTGCTCTTCCTCTTCTTCCTCCTCAAGCTTCACTGTTTTCAGTTCTTCAAATTTGGCTGAGTCTACACGATCTAGAAGAAAGGATATACCGGCATTTTGTAAAGTCTGGGCAGCAGAGAGAACATTTGTGCAATCATTTGCACAAAGTCAAACAGGAAAGCAAACTACTACACACACAAAAAGCAACATTAAGTCACGTAGAGTAGATCATTAATTCAAACACCTATAAAATCATGGGTGGCTTAGACAGAGAATAAAAGCATCTACTCATTGCCTCTTCCAGTACAAGAGCTAAGGAATATCAAACAAAACCAGCAGACAGCAAGTTCAAAATAAACAGAGATGATCCTTTATACATTGTAGCTAAACAGCCCAACTTCAGGCCACATGATGCTGTGGGTAAGAGGTTACAAGCATTCATGGGAGACTTAGGAGAAATAAAAACCCACAAACCAATAGAAGATTACTAAATACAAGCTGCAAAGGGCTGGAAAACAGAATACTAGAGAGGGGTATCACATACGTTTGCCCTGTTCCTATATTGTTCCATAGGCCTCTTGCTCCTCCCTTAAGAGGAACGATAACCAACCCATTACATGCCACACTAGTTTTCCTCCAGCCTACTTGTTACAAAATTAAAAATAAAACACCTATACAGCATACCAGACACATGCTGCCAGGAAGCGTGCGTATGTTTTACTAAGCAATTTCTATAAACAGGTTGCATTACTCAACAGGGATACAGAGGACCTTAGACTACTGAGGCATCCAATACATTTCTGTATGCAGGCAGGCAAAATAAAAAGAGCAAAAGCCAAAAGCTAGAAACACCAAGTTCTTAAGCAAGTCTCACGCAATGCTTCCTGTTTCCTTTAGTTCAGCTGAAAGGCAACACCTCCATGACCCACCTGGTCAGTCAGTCACTGAAGCACCTACAGGATGGCTGCCTACACCTTTCCTCTCCCCCAACATTTTTTTTATAGAATTCTCACTGGGGAGTTATCCATAGGCCACAAAAGATAACAGGTCAAGCTGTGGTTCCGTCATTTACTCAAACCAGTGGCAGAAGTGGCAGACAAATTTAACTAAAGAGTACAACCTAAATTGTTTTGGATGCACTCTTTGGTCTTGAAAAAAATCAAATGGTAGTATCTCAAGTCTTATGACAGTAAATTTCTGCAGTGCTTGCCATGGCTCTGACAAACTAGTGTCTGCTTTTTTGGACATGACAACATCCTACCAGCTAGTATCATATGAAAGAGTGCCCCAGATTCAGCTCTAGCAGCTTCTCTCCCTGAGGAATAATACCCTGTCCCCTCCTAGCAGGATAAAGCTTGACACACAGTTACCTGGAGGTTTGAGCTTTTGTTCACCTTGCTGCACAAGTTCACTCGTAGGTCTCTCACGAGGCTCTGTCATGTCTGCTTCATACTGCGTGGAGCTCAGCTCCTCCTTGGGGAAGGCCTCACTCTCACTCACCTCCTGTGGCACTTCCAGGCAGACCCTGTGCCTTTTTGTTCCTATGCGATGCCTGGGGACGCTGCAGAAGACAAATCCGTATGTCAGGTTACCAAACATGTTAAGTGTGTTTAATTTCTGTCCGAATGCACAAAATACAGCCTGGTTTGGATCAATGTCTTATGAGACAGCATCTGGCAAGCCAAATAATTTCCAAATTATTCTGAAGTGTTTTCTTTGCCTTTACAGAAGCAGAGTCGGTAATCCTTAGGGATGACTCCTCAGCATCTGTTAATCATGTATTAGGCAGCAATGTTCTAGCCAGGCATTCTTTACCTTAAACAAAAAAACCCCAAACAAAACCCCAAACTAACCAAAATAACAACAACAACAAAAAAAAAAACAACCAACCACCAAAGACAGCTTTAGGAATAGGAGCTGACACTGGCTGAAAAATACTTAACTGCAAAATGTAAGATGATTAGCCTGTCCACCTTCAGCAACCAGGAACTGCACACTGATGTTGCAGTACTCATAGTACCAAAATTTGATAGCAAGTCCTGTCCCGTGATCCCAAAACACCGTTTTTTAATTCTGGCCTCCCAGTGTATGGTGCACACTTCCAATCCAGGCTTTGGATGCCTGTCCAAAGATGGACTACCTTCCAGGCTGGTGCATTTCCTGTCTACCACAGACCATGATCAACATGGACTCAAAAAGTAAAAAAAAATTAAGAGTAACTCCCAAAAAAATGGATTATTGCTAACTCTGACTACTGTTGTTCTATCAGAATGGCAAACATTCAATTGCAGCTGGGTCCAATTTACAATAATCCAACAGAAAAGCAGAGGACTGTATAAAGCACTACCTTTTTGTCTCATCCCCGTCCACCTCCTCTTTACATGTCTCTCCCGTTTCCATTTCCTCAGCACACTGTTTCCCATTCTTGACTTTTTGCATGAGATCCCCTTTAAGGAACTCTGCTGCCTCTGGGGTTGGAAGAGTATGGTCAATGACAGTCACGTCCTTCCCAGCTTTCCAAAGCTTGTAACGATCTGGCTGGTACTTCCTCACAAACACATCCATGGAGATCTTCACCATGTCCTTCCGACATGAGCACTGAAGTCACAAAAAATATTCAAGTAAGGGCACATACAGAAATGCAGAGTAGAATTGTTGAGTATCACTTTGCTTTCAGAAGCTGAATTGAAGGAAAAAAATCCCACATTTACATATAGTTAAGCTTCAGAATTCTCAAGATTCTTTTCCAAGCAATAAAAAGAGCATTTATTAAGTAACTAAAAACTGGGCAGAAAAGCCAGCAAAACCAACAAAACAGAAAACCAGATGTTATCATGATAACTAAGAAAGCTCACCAGCCTATTTACAGAGTTGCTAGTAGAAGCTGACTGTTGTAAAATGAGGTCATATAAAAACAGCTAGCAAAACCAGGGACCATAACGGGTAACTCTGAGCCTACCCAGAGCAGTAGAGGTTCCCCTCACCTGGGCGTGGTTAGAACTACTGCTTCAAATCATTCACTTCAATGTAACTTCTAAAAACACAACCCTTGTTTGTAAGGCACCCCTACAGGGACATAACACTGCCCAGTCTAAAGGTTCAGCCACGATACTTATTTTGATAAGTGACTTAAGTTACCAAACTCATACTTCCAGGCTAAACGGTCAATGAATAATGTTTAAAATATCAGACTAAATACTGATGAGTCAAGAAACCGCTAAGACCAAGCACACCCTTTCATCCTTGGGAAGACAACCAGGTCCCTGCTTTTCTTTGAAGCCTTGCTTGATCTACACAAAGCTAAAAACCACATTATTACATGCTATCCATAGTTGAAACGAGGACATGAAACAGGAGGCTGACCGGACATTGTTACCATATCAGAAAACAAACATCACATCTTAAATGGACAAAACACCGAATTCACTCCCTTCAAGCAAACATTCAGGGCTTAATGAGCAGCAGAACATTAGGCACTGCATTCAGGTTATTTGTATGCAATAGGATGGCAACAGACCACTTACCAGTACAGACTGCTTCCCATACTCGATCCACCGAAGAGTAGCAAAGTTGGTAGATTCAGCACAGTTAAAGCCATGATTAAAGCCAGCATGATAGCTATAAGGAAAGGTTATCATGAACTCTCCAGCCTCCTGTGTCACCTAGAAGACAATTGAGACACTGCACTGTTATTCACAACTTAGGAGTCTACTCAGTGGGTCTGAATTAAAGGAGCTCCCACATCCCTCATGCAGCATATCTGAAACCCCCACCCACAGATGGTGGTTGGAGTTACTTGCTGCAATGGATAGACTTGATACCTGTCTTCACTCTTCTCCTACTTATGCTAATTATCTGTTTACCAGAAAGCAACACTCAACAGTTTTTACTAAAACACAACTGGTCAAAATAGCACAGAAGTGGTTATACAATGAAATACTCCGTAACAAGCTATCTGAAGGTCATAAAGATACTTGCATTTAACAGCTACAGGTTTGGCTGAACAGTATCTAAGGCCAAGTATAATGTCTATCCACCCACAACTTGGAAATTTACTACTGTTTTCTTTTGCTGTTCATTATCACCTACAACTCTCAGTCACCCTTGTACCGCTGCTCTTCAGCATTTCCCCACTGTCTAACAAAGGTTCATGACAACAAAACCCTTCAGCTACCCAAGCAAATGTCACTGTACTTCTGAATACCAACTCAAAGCCTAGATCTTCAATGTGTGTGTGTGTGTGTGTATGGAGGGCGAGTGGCAGGTTATCACCTGAGAAAGTAAGAAGTCTGTAAAGTTATTAATGTAATGAAAAAAAAAAATAATAGGAAACAAGCCATATTTTCTATCAAGGAAGCGGATTACAATAAACAAAATTACTAGGGGACAAGTGCGAAACAAAAAAAGAACAATCTCTCTTCACTGAATATATAGCCAAGGAGTGAAGTTATTCTAACACAGGATGTTGTTGCAGTTCGAAATTTAACAAAAAAAAAAAAAAAAAATCTCAGAAGAGAGAGCCTTTTCTTGACAGATTTTTCTGTCCCAAACTCTTTCAGACCCCAACTGCCGGATAAACGGAGGTACAGCAGGAAAGGATTGCCTTATGTCCTCCTGTTCCTGTTTTCCTCTCTAAGCATCTGCTATTGGCTGCTGCTAGAGATGAGACAGGGCTGCATGAACCTCTTGACTGAGCTACTATAACCATGATTACTTTTCTACACCTTATCAAATGGGATGCCGTATTTCTTCAGAATTGATGGAGAGATGAGGGTCATCTTGTGACGGAGAAACGCTTCACAGCTTTGGGCACTTCCTGGAAAGAAACCTGTTTAAAATAAATGCAAGGAGAGATGTTACTGTTCTGCTGTGAACTAAATGAATTTTTCAGTAATTTTTAGGAAAAGTTACTACGCAGCGTTTTTCCCTAGCCCTACAAGTATAGACCTCTTTATTTGAAGTGTGCTAGCTTGCGTACTGAAGAGAAAGGATAACTCCTGGAGATTTATCTTTAGCAGATGCCAGTTTCAAAGAGCATAAGAAAGACCACACATAGAAGGATCTTCCCTTGGCTATAACTTTCCAGTTCTAATAATCGATAGTCAAGGATGTTTTCATTAAAGGCTGGGCAGACCACAAGTGCGTTATTTGTAATGCGACATTTCTCTTGTGTGTATATTTTAAACACTCAGAAGTAATATAAACTATATTCTAAAAGGCAAATTATCAGTTCAGTCACGCCAGCCTGTGCTCTTATAAATGTTACAGGCATATAGTACTCTAAAAGAGCTGAAACCTGCTGAGGCCACCCATCCCACCTTCCGCAAAAGGCAGGACACGAATTGCTCGATTACCTTTTGCAAGTCTCTCCAGTCGCTTCCCATGCTCTGGAGGGATCGAGTACCTGCAGTCGTTAAGAACAAGCCTGTTAAGTTCAAGTGACATGACAAAATCCCAAAGTTTGACAGGAAATCATAAATGGGCATCAAGGGATTAATTGCTTAAAAAAGTAAATACATTGTCCGTCTTTACACTGTCTCTTTCAAAGGACTCTTTATCAAGGACTTTTACATTTCTGACCAACTCCTCCACTGACTTTTGCTTAAGCAGTCAAGGAAGTAAAGTGTCTGATGTATTTAATTAGCAGATCTGCGCAACAAAACATGAACTACAAGAAGAAAGGGAAGAACACTTCCTGACCCATCTCAGTTCACAGCCACGCAATTGCTGGTGTACTCAGTGCAAGAGAGAAAATGGAATAATCTCTTTCAGCCCCTCAGACCAAGATGGGATTAAGTCAGATGCAGTGCCACATCCTTAACGTGCACAACCTGCAGCCTGCTCTTTCTGGGCTACATCTCTCCCTCCTTACACACCTTTTATGGGCACTGCAAAACTCCTAGTTGGCTTGACTACAGTAAATAAAACGACCTACTTTGCTTGCTTTCGCTCTGGAATAGAGTGCTATATTCTTGATGGAGTTCCTTGTTAAATAAATCAAACTAAGGTACCAGCAAAATTAACTTCTTCCACATACTACTGTAAAAGAAAAAATGGCCAAAAGGTTTATCAGACTGAACTATTCTGTTTCATGTTCCCACGATATTGCCACTGCATGGGGTTGTTCACTGGTCACATGGCGCTAACTATTATTTTTTACTTCAAAGTTGTACTAGAAGGCAGCCAAAAATACTAGCTTCCAACAAAACTGCCATGGAAACAATTGTTGAAGTTGCTTGAGAAATTTATTTGTGAACAGAAGGGAATGATTCACTCTTAAAATGCAACCCATGCTTCAGAAAAATTTGGGAGCCTCCCCTAAAAACAATCACGAAAGCTCAGACACTGGATGAACCACTCAGCAAGATCCGCTAGCCTGCTTTTAGATCAACGATAAATAGCTACATTTCAAAGTCGTTAAAAAACGCCTGTTTTCCTAGTGCCTATGTGACAACAGGCACATTACCTCTGTATGGTCATTTTAGAGCTTCAGGAAATCATAAGCTAGCTTTCCAAGTTGTAGCCCTATCGTAGCAGAGAATGTCCACCCTGTATTATAACTCTGAAGAACTCTTTACAACAGCAAATAGACTTTCTAGAAGGTAATCAAACAAATGCTACTGAGGACATATGCTGCTTTGCAGTTCCTTACAGGTTTCTTGTCATCAGATTGTTCCTGTCATCGGATACAACTGCAGTGCAAGATCGGAGGGATGGTAATTCCTTTAGTCAATTCTTGTAACATCACAACTTTGACTCCAATATTTTATGGTGGTGTTTTTCTACATCTAAAAGCTTCTCTAGAAAAATCTTACCATGACTTGGGTTCCCCAAAATGCAAATAATTAATACTGTAGAGATCCATGTCCTCGGTATGCCAAGCAAAGGAAGTTTTCCACATGCCAAAATATAGGTAAGGAGTATTCACTCCTTCAATGGTTATGCCGCTTTCGTTCTCCACAATATCCAGGATTGTGTTCAATCTGCCAATATTCCACGCATCTACATGCTGCAAAACACAAGCCTCACGTTAAAAAGGCTTTATGAAAAACAGAAGCACAAAACTAAGACAACAGTTGCAAAAGCCATCAGGCCCTTGTGGAACGGCACATCAAGACAAACCATCTACTGGCACAGCTCAAAGCATTAGCTAGTTCACCTAAAACAAGTTTCTCATGGTGTTAGCTACATACTGATTGTTTACTAGCCACCTCTGTGGAGGGGAAAAAAAAAAAAAAAGTTATCAGCCAACATAATGATTAGGAAGGAGAAATAATCATGAAGCTACAGACTTTACAGAGCAGAGAACAACAGCGAGAGCTTGAGCTGATGTCTGAACCCTCTCTAACAGAAACACTTTTCATTCTAAACATCTTGTTTTTAAAAAGAGTAAATCATCATAATTTAGGTGACTAGCAAGTAGATTGCATACCCTTTTCTAGTGCTTAGCATCCTAACACAAAATGGCTACAGAGCTGTCCCAGGAAAACACACGCACAAGTGGATACCAAAGCTGTGCACGTTCAGTGATCAACACTTCCAACTCCCACACGCCTCTCAGGACAAAGCAGTATAAAACCAACACTTACGCAACAGCAGTTTTTGCTTTCTTGAACTAAACTGTATTACGCTGACGCTCTAACGGAGGTCCCTTAGAACATTATCTCTATTAGCCTCCTTTAACTACCTGGGTTAAATGGAGAGTATGGTATAAACATACGGTTTATTGTGTTCCTGCCCATACAGGAGCTGGAACACTACTAACACTATCATTAACTCTTTCTGAAAGTTAAGAGTCAAACGCTACATTAGGATTTATGGCATGCAATATACGAGGATAACCATCACTTGAAAACCAGAACAGTTTTCTTACCTTGTCATAAAGCGTGCCATTAACATCGGCACCGTAGATAGGGGCATTGAACGTAAGGTTCTTCCAGTACTTTCGTTCAAGGTCTTCAAAGTCCGTGTAGCGGGGTGTGCAGTACCTGAAAAAAAAAACAAAGATACTAAAGACTCTGCAGTTTGACAAGTCAAAACCAACCTTTGCCACCACTGAAAGAATCAAAGTTAAAATAAAAATACTTAATGCATGTCATCAGCCAGACCCCTACCTCCTAGAACAGCAGTGAGAGCAGCCACAGCTCCGTTCCTGTGAGACTTGGGAACAAAGGATCAGGAAGAAAATTACTTTCCCCCCATTTCTCAGTTTACTTTCATTTTTGCTTTCTTTGTGCACCTCTCTCTGGTCACAACAATTTCATTTTCTAGTTTTTGCTACTTAGCAAGGAAGGATGTAGTCAAAACCAGAAAGGATATAAAAAACAGCTTGAAAAAAAAAATAACCAAAGTTTTCTGCCACGGCAAAAGTAACAAACATTTCCAGACTCACCTGGTAGTAAACTGGCCAAGCACGCTCAGTTTACCAACAAAATATCTGCTCTTAATGTCCATTCCCTGCTAACTATACTGGCCTCTTTGTGCAGCACCAGGGGATCAAATTTAGGCTCTAACACCTACTTAATGCGTGTGTATATATAGATATATGTTTTAGACAATTACATATATAACATAAGAGAGTCATTTTCATTAAATTATTATATTAAAGAAACAGAATCTTAAGATATCTGATGCATACTGCTCTAGCAAGGCAACATAAGCTTCAGCGGACTGACTGCAGCTGGGAATTCCAACGCCGTTTCGAAATTGCTATTCCAAAAGCTCTTTTGGTTATACTCCTTTTAAAGCGATCTCTTCTCTGTCTCCTTTCTCACGTCAAGAACATTCCCTTCCCTACCACTCAGTAAAATTTTCGAGGGTCTAGGTAAAAGTTTGGATGGTTTCGCTGCTGAGGACAAGGCAGACAGGAGTCCACAGCAGAAACACAAAGTTCCGCCGGCGCTACGCGTCCTCTCGCCAGGTGACACAAGCGACAAAGGTCCCCATCCGCACAGCCAGTTTGACAGGCACGCCTCGTCTGCCCAGGGCGTTACGTCCAGGCCTCGGAGAGGCACCCATCGGTAGCCAGGACCTGGCCCCGGGGAATTCGGGCTACGGGAACTCCCCCAGGAACCACTGGCGGGGAGACGCGGGCGCAAGACGTACTTGTCGCTGTTGGCGATCCTCCTGAACTCCCGGACCGTCATGGCCTTCTTCTGGATGTTGTACTGCGTGAAGAGGCCGGACTGCCCCGTCACCACCTGCTGGATGGGCGCTGGGATGACGAGCTCGTCGATGTCATCGTAGCACCGACGCGGCTTCCACTCCTTCGGGGGAACTATCTGCGGGGAAGCGCAACGTGCCCGGTCACCGCCCGGCCCACCGGCCCGGCCCGGCCCGCGGCGGGGGTCGGGGGGAAGCGGAAAACTCGGGGGAAGTAGGGATGAAACCCCCTCCTCTCCCAAACGGGCCGGGGCGGGCCCGCCACACCGGGGCACACAAAGGGCGGAGGGGGCCGGGGCCGGGCGGTGGAAGGGAGGGGGTGTCGCACCTTGGCCAGCCCGGCGCGGTGGGCGCCCTGCGACTCCACGTAGGCGATGTACCGGCTGAAGTCCCGGAACTGCTCCATGGTGGGGCGGAAGGTCATGATCCGCGCGCTGGGGTTGAGGCTCTCCAGCTCCGAGGCCATGTTGCCGGGCCGGCCCTGCACGGAGGAGGCGGCGGGGGGTGTGTGTGTGTGTAATGGCGGGGGGGGGTGGGGGTGGAGGGGGGGGGCGGGTCACCCCACGCACCCCTCCCCCCACCGCCCCGCCCCACCGAGCGCACACGCCCCGCCCTCCCCTGCCCGCCGGCCAATCGCCGCGGGGTCCGCACCAGCTCTGCCTCCCCATTGGCGGAGGCCGCCTGCCCGTCAAGGACTACGGCTCTCTTTTCCTCCCTCACAGCGGAGAACGCCACCGATTCACGCCCCTCCCCCCCACCCCCCTCCCGGCCGGGGCGAGCCCGGTCCGACGCGGAGGGATCCGAGTCCCCGCCCGGCGTGCTCACGTCAGCAGGGCGTCCCTCTTCTTCGCCTCCTCCGCCCTCCCTCCCTGCTTCAACACCCGGCCGTCGTATCCCTCCGCACCACGCGCCCAATGAGTCCGGCAGGCCGCCGACGCCACCGCGGCCGTTCCCCACCGCCCGAGCCCCGCCCTGCCGCCCCGCCCCCTTCCCCTCCACGGCCCGCCCCGCCTCCGCCGGCGCAGCCAATCGCTGCCCGCTTCCCGCTTCATAGCCAATAGGAATTCGATGGCCGCTCGGGGCTGGCCAGCGAATCAGGAGGCCGGGAGCGGGGCGGTTGCTAGGCGGACGGGCGGAGGGCCGGCGGGCGGTCGCTAGGGGGTGGTTGCTAGGGAGGCCCCGGCCTACTCGGGGCGCCCGGGGGGGCCGGGCCGGGCCGGGGGCAGCCGGGGCGCCCACAGCTGTCACGGCGGGCGGGCCTACCCGTGCCCCGCCCACACCCCGCCCCCGCGTCCCCGGAGACACCCGCAGCGGATGGGGACAGAGGCCAGGCCCGAGGGCAGCGCGGTTGCTCGGCCTCACGGCGGCCCAGGGCAGGACCGGGAGCCCCGCGGAGCCCGGGCCTGCCCTCAGGGGAGATGCCGGGATGGACCAGCCGAGTGGGGACAGGAGCCTCGCCCGGCCGCCCAGCAGCCGGTTGCCATCAGATATGGCAGGCTGCAGCGGGCAGTCCCGGTGCAGGGGCCCGGGGCCAGCCATGAGCGGCCGGCAGAGGCGGCCGGGCACGGGGCCGGTGGCATGGGAAGCCCCAGGGGCCTTCACAGCGCCCACGGGGCACCTGGAGCCGGGGCAGCCTGGAGTTGGAAGCGCTGGGTGCTAATCCTGTGTAAATGGGTGCTCCGGTGAGCTAATGGGCTTCAGGAGCTGAATGGTGACACACAATAAGCATGTGCCAATTGGACGTATTAACCAAGCTAATTATACTCTCTACCATTTCTGTCTGTAAGCAAAGCCAAAGTAGTATTTGATACTATGCAAACTTTTGGCAGCAGACACAACCTGGGGCTGGGCCAGTGCCAGGCCCGGCCCACGCAAGGGAGTTTGGCCAGCACACACTGGTCAGCTGGAAACGTGGAAAAGTGTCCCTGTGGCCAGCATGCGTTGTCGATAATCCACCGCTGTTGTGCTGAGGATCGGGAGCTGACAGCGGAGCTTGAGCAGCAAAAGCTTTCGAGTGTGGACAAGGCTGGCCGGCTTGACAGAGCCTGTCCAGGGATTCTGACCTCCCCTTGGCTGGGACTGGCTGCGATTTTCACGGATTGCGTTGTGCTAAATGCCTTTTAAATGTGTGAGTGCCAATAGGCAACCTTGACAGCAAGCACAACCCACCCGAAAGAGCTCATAACCATCCTCAAGGACCACACTTGGTCCCTCATGCCTAAATATAACCTTAATTTCACTGTATGTTTCTCCTGACACAGGTTTCTTTCGGTGTCATGCTACAAGCGTGCGGCAGCCCTGAAAATCTTACCAAAACAGCATTCCAACACAGATTTTCTGTGGGCTGCTGCCTCTCTGACCCACTCAGACTCTGAATTGCCAGGCATATGGACCGGAACCCCAAAGTGGATTAAAATGACAGCAGGAACAACACTCAGCCTCCTACAGACAGTGGTACCAACACAGGCAACTGGCAGGTAACAGTTTGAGATGACCTCTGAATGTCTGGCCTTTCTGGTGGCCTGGAGCTGCACTCACCATCCATTACTCAAGAAAGCCCAGCTTTCTGGTATCAGGAGGCACCAGCCAGGCTTTTCATGTTAAGTGGTAAAATGTTGCTGTGAGCAGAAATGTGTAGGCAGGAAAGCTTGATGATATATAATTGTTACTGTGGACTGAGGTTGCTTATTAAAACTGGGAAAAGGGCGACAATGAGCTTGTAATTGGAGGGATCAGAATTTTTCAGACTCTCAGAAATGAACCAGGTCGGAACAGGCAAAAAAAGGCGGGGGGGGAGGGGGGGGAGTCACTGTTAACTGAGAAACTTGACAAATGAAAATGGCAACATTGCTGAGAACAAGAAATGCCAGGGCTGTGGGGGAAGGAGTTGCCAAGCTACTGCGCAGAGTCAGCTCAGATTTGTTCAGTGATGCAACTGTTTCTTTTCCTTATTTAACAACTATTTTGCCCTTGAAAAATGAAATTAAAGTAATGGAATCCCAAAGGGCAAGGGCTTGAGCAGGATGTTATTTGGACTAGATGATCTTTAAAGGTCCCTTTCATCCCAAACCTTTCTACGGTCCTATGATTTAGCATCACTAGGAGGCAAGCCAAGCTTAGGCAGGGCCTACACAGCTCTCTTGCTACAGATATCAACAGAATGAATTTAAAAAAAAGAAGAAAATGGAGCAGAAGAGCACCTCAGTGCCCAGAAATTCACCCTTGACTAGCTGCCATTTAGCTGCTGTCCCACCTGCCAAACCGTGCCCTTTACAAAGCTGCTTATCTGAGGCTTCGTTAGCACTACCTGGTACAATTAAGGAATGGAAAAAAAACCCAAAAAGCCAGCAGTAACTACCCAGCTGCATTGCTCAGTGCAAGTGGTGTTGGCCTGTCAGACAGACTCCAGGGGAAAGAGGCCAAACGCCGCCTTACGACATCATCTTGGGACTGTTCTTCAGATCCGGAGCACAGCACGGCACTGGGAAGCCAGGCTGATACCAGAGGGAGGGAGATGCCTCAAACTGACGCCAGAGAAGATGGGGCAAAAAAAATGCCAGCTGGGATAAATCCTTTCCGGCCAGGGAAAGCTGAGCACCACAGCCCAGGCATGGCAGTGCCAGGCCCTGGGAAGAGGCAGCGTGGCTCTGCCTGGAGCATGGCACAAGCCACTGCGCTGGCTTCGAGGGCAGACTGGGTTGGCCTCCTTGTCTGTCTGCTGTACGTAGTTAGTCTTTGGTTTCTGTTCCCCTTTTATTTTGTGTGATATGCAGAGATAAAGGGAAATAAATGTTGAAAGAAGTGCTTTTAAACAGGTATGACTCCATCCCCTTTGGGTTGGTGTTGGCTGGATGTGAGGAGGATGGGGGAATGGGACTTTCGTGGCCCTGTGTGGCCAGCACGAGGCTTTGGCCACGTGGCTTCACCTCCGCGATGTAAGTACCTACGCAGTGCCCGCCCAGCCATAGCCTTGCTGCCGAGGCCCGCGCTCGGTCATGTTATTCCCAGAGTGGTCCGTGCCGAGACACTTGTTCTCTCTTTCTCTCCCTCCTCCTGTTTCTCCTCAGCTCACTGACCACCCAGAAAGGTCACTCCGTGCCCTACACATCAGGCAGAGAAGCGGAGTCTGCAGAGGTGGTCAATTGGGAGTGTTTGGTCCCTCATGTTTTCCCTGGGTCAGTTATAAAGGGTTTGGGCCAAGAACACGGCATCAAGTGGGGAGGGGAGCCCCAAGTGTTCTTGGACAAGGAGAAAGAAGGTGCTTGTGCATGGATACAAGTGTTCCGGCAACTGCTGTTTCGGTGAGAGCATTTGAAGCCACACACAGACTAGAGGTTCACGGAATCATGGAATTGTCAGCGTTGGAAGGGACCTCTAGAGATCATCTAGTCCAACTCCCCTGCTAAAGCAGGATTGCCTATAGCACATTACTCAGGACTGCATCAAGGCGGGTCTTGAAAATCTCCAGAGTAGGAGACTCCACGACCTCCCTGGGCAGCCTGTTCCAGTGCTCTGTCACCCTCACTGTAAAGAAGTTTCACCTCGTATTTAAATGGAACTTCCTAAGTTCCAGCTTGTGCCCGTTACCCCTCATCCTATCACTGGGAACCACTGAAAAGAGTCCAGCTCCATCATCCTTCAACCCACTCTTTAGGAAATTCTAAACACAGATAAGGTCTCCCCTCAGCCTTCTCTTCTCTAGGCTAAAGAGCCCCAGCTCTTTGAGCCTTTCCTCATAAGGGAGATGCTCCAATCCCTTACGGTTGGTGCTGTGCAGAGGGCAGTGCCTGGTGGGTGCTTGGTGAGTGGCACATCCGTGTGGCGAATGCAAGGCGTCCTCACCAGCTGCAGTTCAGCGGCACGGCCAAAGCGTTCTTGCTGCCGCGCTGGCGGGTGCTCACTGCCTGCTTCCCAGCCGGCCGGCTTCCCAAGGCGCAGTGCTCAGCACCGCATCCTTCTTCCCCAAACGCACCCGCATATGAGCAGGTGTGTGCTTGGCTGTGGAGCTTTGCCATCCTGTGCCTGGCAGCGACGCAAAGTGAAGCGTCCCGATGCCAGCGGTGCTGGCACCTGCATGTGAGCACACGTCTGCGCACGTGTGCTGCCTCCCCAGGGCAGGAGCTCGCTTCGCCCTCGCATCTGCATCCTGCCCAACAGCAGAGCCAGAGGAAGGCTCCGCCAGCCTCGGGTCACCCCGGGGGGGGGGGAAGCACTGGGGTAGGAACCAGCCAGACGAGGGGGAAACACCATTTTGCATCTGGCACCTGCTCGGGCGCCGGTCTGGCCTGGCAGGAAACGCCGTGTGTGTGGCCGAGCTCCAGCAAAGTCAGCGAGGAGTCTGTAAGAAAGTGCCCACAGTCACGTCGGGGACAAGCTCATCGCTCCGCCACACGCTCCCACCCGTGGCGCGCATGCTGGCCAGGGGAGATTGCGCTCCATCAGGGTGGGTGGACAGGCCATGGGGCCACGGCCCATGAGGTTCTGCCCCTTTGCAGCGGCCTTTCCCTTGCTCGCTTGTGCTGTTTGCGGGTGCTGCTCTCTCTAGGAGCTGGCACTGAGCCGGGGGTCTGCAGCTCACGCGTAGGCAGGGCTGGGGCTGGCCGGCCCACGCAGAGCGGGCTGAGCCACATGCCTTGGTGGGGGTTTCACACCTGGACATAACTCGGGTGCTGCTCTGCAGTTAGGGGCCGGGCGAGGGTTCTACTGCTGAGCAGTAACCTCGCATACACAACCGTGCTCAGTGCTGCAGAACAGCGTTACTGCAGCGTCCCAGGAGGTCGGCAGCATCTCAGCCTCATCCAGGACTGATATTGCCACCAAACCCACTGCCACCCACCCCACTCTTTTCTGCAAACCCACAAGCCGACTCCAGCCTGGTCCTGCAGCCAGCTTGCTGGCAGGGAAGGGGGTGCACGCAAACGTGCTTCCAGCAAAGCTCAGCATCACCCCAGGGCTGCATCCTGCTACATCCTGGGGTCCTCTGAGGATTAGTAACTGGCAGTAGAGTAGGTGGGGAGGGCAGGTTGCAGGCCCCAGCCACCACTGGGACAGCTTGTGCAGAGCATGGCCTGGGCAGAAAGTGGCTACTGGCCTCCTCCTGCTGGGAATGATCCATCCTTTGGGAAGTGGAGGGGATGCAGAGAGGGCCATGGCTGGAAAGACAGGCTTGGCAGGAGCCATTCCTGGAGGTGCCAAGGACCGAGGACTCTCTGCAGGTAGGCAGGAGGTTGAGCACACACATGCACAAAGTGGGTTGTCTCAGAGGGTCTCTGAGCTCCCTCCTGGCACAGGTTCCCTGCAGAAAGCGTGGGGCATCGTGGCTGGGATGTGTCTACATGAAAAGACTTCTCTGGCAACAGGCTGGGGAGCACGCCCATCTCCGAGGGATTCTGTGGCCTCTGCTTATTGCTGAAGAAACAGACAGCAAAGCCAGCTTGTATGAAACCCGATTATTCAAATTTATTAACATCAAGAATTATGCAATGATGCTGTAGATTTTTTTTTTTTATTAACAAATAGAAAACAGACTGTATACAACAGTGACCCCTACAGCACTATGCATCCACAAGGTAAAAATGAATGTGTCCTCCAACATTACCAACCCTGGATTGCTGATTTCAACGTAGCTTGGATTCTTAACATTCGGAATACATGTGATAATACAATTAGATACCCTTCCACCACCTTTATTCATAACTCAATGCACTCGAAAGAGGGCTGCTCACTCCCTGTCTTTAGTGCAAGCGTGATATAATAAGGAGTATTAATATATAGTACCATTAAATTAAGTCCAGTAGTCTTGCCACATTGGTTCATTAGAACGTCCTGAAGTAGCGGAAAGTACAATATTCTAGTGACTTTTAACATTTGCAGGATAGCAGAAATTATAGATACACCCAACCTCTGAAGCCATGTGTACTCCCCTCCCCTTCCCTGCAGTACCCTGCTTTCCAAAGGGAGCCTGCCCGGCTCCGCTGGGGGGACGGCTGGGCTTGTGCTCCTTGCCTTTGTAAATGCTCCGATGCACTTCACTGGTGAGAGGTGACAGAATGGCGCTTGCACGCACAGAACCGCGGGATTAACAAAAAGGGCTGTGTCTCGCTCTTTCCATCCCCTCCCCGGGGAAGTGTGGGACCCGCTCACTTCTCCCGCCCCCTTTCCCAGCGAGACACACAAAAAGAGGCTCCAAAGCCCGGAGCCCGGGATTTCGGGTCTCTCACAAACAAGGCGACGACAACTCACGTCATATCGGGATCTGCCAATACACACGGTCACTGGATTGGTTGAACACGCATCGTAATAGGACTGAACGGTTTCCAGCTGACAATGGGGACCGCTTCCCCGGCGACCCCATATACCCTCCCAAACTCAAACCTACTCAGGAAATAATGGAGGGGGGGAGGGAAAGGCTAAAAAAATAATTGGTAGCTTAGGTCCAGTTCCATGAAATTTCATATTCTACAGAGGATTAAAAAGTAGCCTATGGGGAATGGAGCCGGGCAGGAACCACAAGCCAGCTGCTGCGAATTACCAAGGAAGCTGCACTAAAATGGGCAGAACCAGCAGTGACTGGGCTGAAATAAACACAGGGCAGTAAAAAATGTAAAAGCAAAAGGAAATTTAAAATAAAAACCCAACTCCCAAAGGTTTGGTGGGTCTAGTTCTGCCTGGGCAAAACATTAAGACTTGCAAAAAATAAAAAATAAAAGAGAGAGGAGATTATAAAAACCACTAGTAACTATTTTACATGTTTAAAAAAAAGATCCCATTCCACCCACCTAAAGCCTCGCTGTGAAATGCAGTCGCGTGAGAGAGGGCGAGAGATGCACATGAGCAGAAATTCAGCCAGAGACTGGAAATGCTTTTGGAGTCGGATTCCCTCGTTTGGCGCTGGGGCGAAGATCCTAAATGCCGTGGTCAGAACTGGTTGGTGTGGAGGTCTGCTGCCTGGGCAGCACCTCCATCTGTACAGAAGGACTGAGGAATGGGCGGCTCTGGCTCAGAGGGACCCGTCTCCACTCCTAGACATCCCCACCGCGACTGGAGGAAAGCACTAGTTACGTTGCATAGTGGTCGAAGCTGCCGAGATACTCCAGTGCCGCTCTGTAGCACAGCTGGTACTGGTCCTGCAAGGCAGCAAGGGGGAAGCGTGAGAAGCGGGGACCCAAGGATATCGGGCAGCAGATTTGCACATCTAGAGATGATGGCTCCCATCCCTTTTCCCACAGATCTCCCACCACCCTGGGGAGGAGGGGACACTCACCTCTGTCTGCACCATGGCTGGCCGCTGCGTCCGCAAGGTCTTCACCGTCTGGAACATGTCCACCACCCCCTCGTAGCGCATCCTCTCCAGCACGATGCTGAGCGTGATAAACACGCCTGTGCGCCCGACCCCAGCACTGTGCAGAGGGAGCAAGAGGTGCTATTAGAGACCTGCCAGCCCCAGCGAGGCTCTGCAGAGCTCCTAGGAGCGGTGCAAGCTCATGGAGCATGGGGACATGCTCAGTGGATCCAGGAGAAACCACGGGCACATTGTCAGCCAATGCCTTCTCAGCCCCATGGGGCCCACCGACTCTGCCTTCCCTCTGGGCCTCTGTGGCACCCTGCCCTGTCCAAGGACTCTTCCAAGGAGCTACAGATCAGTACCACCAGGGCACTGGGTTAATCTAATCACCTGGCAGAAAGGCTGCCAATAGCACCCATGGATGTTGCCGCCTCCTCATCCCTTGCCTGCCTCTTGCCAGGGGGATGCAGGAGGGGCACCAAGTGCAGGGAAGCTGGCAGCTGCCAGGGTAAGTGAGGCAGGGGACATCTCTGAGGGCTGATGAAGTCAGAGGTGGATGCTTGTCTGTCCCCACTCACCTGCAGTGCACCGTGATGGGCCCGTCCTGCCCGAACTGCTCCTTGGTCTTGTGCACCTGCCCGATGAAGTCGATGAAGCCCTCTCCTGTCTTTGGCACTCCCTGCTCAGGCCAGTCTGTGAACTGGAACTGGCGGATGGTCCGTGACTGGCCGTCCTGCAGGGACAGGGGTGTTAGACGTGAACTGTGGGTGAGCAGACAGTAAGAGGGGCTGATCTCGCTCCCCTCAGCACTGGTGCTGCTGACCTGCTCTCAGACCCCCCTGGCCCAGGCCAGGTGAGAGAATGCACAGGCCATGGATAAGCCCAGGCAGATCTTTCACTGAGCATTTGGGGCCTGTCTCTGCTCTCCCATGTTCACCCCAGGGCAGCTGAGCTGAGCAGGACTTTGGGTCCCTGCAGGGTCTGCTGGGTCAGTGCCCTGGTCCTATTTGGTGCCCAGTTCCACTGCAGGATCACAATTACTGTCACACAGGGGCCGTGTGCGCATCAGATCCTGCATACAGAGACCCCATGTGCAGCGGACCCCATGTTAAATGCTTGCCCAAGTGCACAGCACAGGCAAGGCAGGGTCTGTTCAGGGATCCCTGAACTGCTCACTGGGGCTGACACAGCCGGCAAGGAAGAACTTGTGGTGACAGGAGCAGCAGGTGAGGGCAGCAGCCCGTTCTGCCTGTGGTGCAAGGCAGCACCTTGCTTTCTGGTTCCTCCAAAGGCTGCTGCACGTTCCCGTCCCTGCCCTGGGCAGGGCAGTGGTGGAGCAGAGGCACAGGAGGCAGGGGAGCTGGGGAGCCAGCAGTTGCACTCACCCTGGCATCCGTCACCTTGAACTCCCGGAGGATGTACTGCGGCATGTTATATTCTGCCATGGGGTCCACCACAAAGTACTGATACCGGGCAGAGCGCTCTGCCGGCCAGTACTGATGGCACTTCTCCTGTGGATGAGGAGCACAGTGAGACATTAGCACAGTGGGACAAGCTGCTGCTCCTCCTTCCCGCTCCCTGGGAGAACACGTGGCTCTGGGGCCACAGGGACAGCCAGGGACACACCAGCAGGAGGCTGGCCCAGAGCGGCTGGTGCTGGGGACAGACTGGGGTGAACTGAGAGGTTGTGCCCACAGGCAGCAGCCACACAGCCCCCTGTTTCTCTGAGCATGACTCGTACCCGGCCCATCTCGCGCAGCTTTGTCAACATCACCACGATGGTGGAGTTGTGCTCCCAGAGCATCCGCCAGAAATCCTCTGTGGTCTCGGCCAGTGGTCCCTGCGTGGCGATGTAGGCCTTCTGCTGCCTGCGACAAACATAATGGTGCTCAGAGCAGCTCCTGGGAGGTGGGCAGCAGCTGCTTCGGGGGGCTGGCGGGCCGGGAGGGCTGGAGGCAGGGACCCTGTGCAGCAGGACTTACGATGCAGCTGCAGCAGACAGGTCTCTAGGACTAGCCATGGACTCGGGGGGAGGGATAAGCCCGCCCAGCGCATGTCTTCTAAATGCTCCCCACAGATGGAGGATCCAGAAAGGCTGCTAGTCCTTGCTGGGGTGACAGTGTCCCCAGCCCAGCCTCTCCCTGCTACTTGTCCCTAGTGCTGCTGCACCGAGAGCCTTCTCGGCACCCAGCCCATGTGAGCAGGCTGCCAGCACCCACCCGGGCTGGGAGGAGAAGCTGCACTTGGGGACAAGCCCAGCAGCACCCCTGGGTTCCTGCACTTTTACACTCTGCAGCACCCACTGTCCCTCCTGTTGCATGTGAAGACAGAGCAAGTGAATCAGGTCACCTGGATCACACATGCCAGCTAATAACTAGGGCAGTGTGGTAACCACCAATACTGTTTTGCCAACTTTGCTGAAGCTCCCAAATTTGTCCTCCTCAGTTCCACTGCAAACCAGAGCATCTCTCAAAATGTCCCATGTGAAAGCAGAGCTTGCTTTGCCCCAGCCTGGCACCCACCCTGAAGAAAGCACCCTTGGTGCTTTGGACTCTGAGAAGGGCCAGCTCCAGTGCGTTGGCTCTTTGGCTCGCTGAGCACCCAGCCTGGCACGCTGGTGCCACCTGCGAGAGACGGGTCTGACGCCGCATGGGTGGCCGAGACACAGTCCCTCTTCACCACAGCGGGGCGCCGGAGCCCGCAGGATGAGGGCGACATCCTCCCGTCCGGCATTTCATCTCTCTGCTGGTGCTAAAAATTAATGAACGTGCTGCAGGACAGCTGTAATGTGCAGGATGAAGACAGGGGCTGCTTCAAAGTGGATTTATAAGACATCATAAAAAGCAGGGAGTGGGGGTGCAGAACGAAACAAAAGATCTAATAAAGATGCAGCATCAGTGATGTCTGCAGGACCTTGGGCCAACTAATTTCTTTAGATAATACCAAGAAGATTGCTTGGTTCAAACGAAAGGACAGGAAGAGATAACAGCGCTCTTCAGGGATGGGGTAGGTAGCACATGAAATGGTACCACCTGCCGTGCTGGCAGCCCTCCCTCCGTAGCATCACCAAGGGGCAAAACCAGCATCCCTCTTAATCAACTCTGGAGCCAGCACACTGTGGCTGCAGCCCGCCTGTCAGACACCAGGGTGGGCATGCAGGCAGGCAGCCACATTAGTGACACAGTGCTGGATGGCTCGGAGCCACACAGGCAGGAGGGAGCAGAGGCTGTTCTGTGACAGCTTTTCTCCATCCTTTCCCATTACTCGGTCCCACCCTGAGGGAGCCTGGCTCGCTGTGGTTTTGCTGTGTTGGGATGCTCCCAGGCTTACTCCTTTTCTGCTCCCTGGCCACTCTTGCATCCACATAGCCCTTCCCCGTGGGAACCCTTCCTGGGCTCAGCTGCTGGAGCAGGGATGGAGGCACAGAGCTGCTGGCCTGGCTGCACCAACATCTGTTCCCTTTGGCAGTGTCTGTTGCTCCTGGGAGGTCACCAGCCCATAAGAAGCATTTGAGCAGAGCCAAGCTGGAGGGGGAGTGTGCCACATCCATTGTTGTATCCCCTGCTCCTGCACTGGGTGACCCTACTGCAATGGTGCACAGAGCGATGACAGGAATGAGCCCTGGATGTGCGTTGTTGGGATTTGGTCTGGATTATTGTCCAGGGATTGGCTGGGAAGAAGATGTGGCCACTGGGCTGTTTCCCTGCATTCTCCTCTCCTGGCACTTAGCATCACAGAATGCAATGCCAGCAGTTAGATACAGACACCATAAGTACTATTGCCCCACTAGATCTTAATTTGTGCTTTCTAAAAGCTACACTGGGGAGCAGAACCCAGTGACAGGCTCTCCAGTGTCCACCACCAACCCTGTCTGAGGATTCACAGATGCCCCCCAAACTCAAGACGTGGGACCATGAGCCTTGGGCTGCTGCCTGGACCAGCCACGCAGCGCAAGCACACTTCTGCCTCTGGTTGCTACAGCTAGTGAGGTGGGGCAGGTTTACGTTAGATGCTGCAGACATAAAACACATGCCACAGGATGCCTACCAGAAGATCCTACAAACCTCCGCAGGAGCCAGGACAGCCTCCCACCCCAGCCACATGGGCATCTGTCTACAGTGATATAAGCCAGCCTGGCAGCACTCGCTCACTAGCAGTCTTCACACACTGTAACTATACACACTGCAGTGTCTGAGAAGATGGAAACAGATAAAATGCAACAAAGTGATCCCCAGCCCACCTCTAGGCAGCCAGGACCAGTCCTGGGGAAAGAGAAGGCAGTTCTGCCCAGGTTCCCAATCGGGCGGGATAGGCTGGCCCAGGCACCTCAGGTGGCCCTTACCTGTACCCATCTATGAAGCTGGCATTGATGTAATCGGACCCCTCGACACCCCGGATGGGCTGCAGACAGACTCTCGTCAGCTCATATGGCATGATGTTCACGAGGCGATTCTTGAATTTGTTGCATGGGAGGTTGGCACTGATGAAACGTGAGGTATGTGCTTTAGAGTTGGCCAGCAGCTGAAAGAGGAGGAGACATGTCAGACCCCTGCTGGGGATGCAGCAGTCGGGCAGCAAAATCGGGAGGGGTCCTGGCAGCAGGGCATGCAGGAGTCCCTCTGGGCACACAGCCATGCTCCCTCCTCTGACAGAGGGACAGCTGCTGGGGACCAGGTCTTTCCAGAGTGGACAAAAGGCTCTGCCACCACGTTACGAGGAGGCTGCTGGCTTTTGGTGCGTGGCTGTAAGTGACAACAGGGGAACCACCTGCACTGACCCGCTGGCACAGCCCCAAAGCCACACATAAAGCAGTGGAGACCCACAGCATCTCTCTGACCCACAAAGGGCCAGGACATGAAGCTTTGTACCGGGCTGAACCAGGGACACATGCCTGGTGGTGTCAGGGAAGGAAAGCTTTCCATCTCCCAACAATGTCTTACTATTTACTTCTCACCCCAGAAGAACCCAAGAAAAAACACAAGTGAGAATTGTGACAGTTTTAGGTAAAGAAGATCTATTTTAGGTTACTGTGAGACATTTTATGGTTCTCTTTGAGCCCTGTAAACTGGAGTCATGGTAAATGTGTTACTTAGATCTGCTGGCAGAGATATGCAAACAGAAATCCTTCTTTTTTTTGTTCTTTTTATTTTTTTTCCCTTTTTCTTTTTATTTTTTCCCCCTTTTTCTTTTATTTCTTTTTTCCCTTCTCCTGGCATCTCCAGAGCCACACTTCTCTCTATGTGTGGCAGCCGGTCCTTGGCAGAGGCTCCCTGCAGAAGGACAGGGTTGCTCTTTGGGGAGTGATGCAGCCATGTGAGGCCCTCCCATACCTTGCTCCCCAGCGTTTCCCATGTAGTGAACACTGCCAGGGCATAGAGAGGGGCAAGTTTTATTACTGTTCTAAAGAGACCGTTGGACTAACGGCAAATTTTTGTCTTTCTTACAATAGAGTTGCTACAGTTGAGCCTAATTCTGTGGCTCTCTTGAGAGGTTTCTCAGGGCAGGTGCCACCATGAAATACTAATGCAGCATGTTCTACTGTCCCAAGCCCAGGACACCAGCAGCTCTGGTAACCACGGGACAGAGCTGCTCAGCTATTAGGCAGAAAGTCAATATTTTGCCTCTCCTGCTCCTTTGTCACTTGGAGGGAATCCCCAGGCGAAGCTGTGTTGCTGCAGTTCATTTCACAGCCTGCATGGTCTGCTGCCTCCCTGCATGAGCTATATTCCCCTGCATGCATCCACTGGACTAATGCACCTCATCTGAGAATACAGGCGCTTACCAGAGCTCACTTCCATCTCCAAGGCTGTAATAAATACCTGCAGTTGGCATTCACAGATATGGATAGCAAAATGGGGGCTTGGCTTCTTAAAAACAATGTGCCTTAAAACACTGCCTCCACCAATTCTAGACACCGAGGGTTGGTGTTGAGGTGGTTAAAAGAGAACAGAGCTCAGCATTGAAGAAATGAGACTATAAACGTCTCACATATTTAAATTGGAGCCGTTTCCAGACAAGTTGTTCACAGTAACATCAATTATCACTAACACGATCTGCATCTGATTTTAGATGCAGCTCCTGCCGCACAGTGAACCTAGAGCAGAACGTGCTGCTGAGAACTGCGCATCCATCTGCCTTTTATATCCTCCCCAGAAGCTGCCAATCCAGGGGGGACCATGGCCGACACAAGCTTTACAATTCAAATGTATTTTAAATCACTGCCTACCTGGTTTAGAAACACACAAAAGAATAACTGTCTGTAATGATCCATGCTTCTCCTCTCCCAAACCCTGGACGAGTGGCCCAGTGGGGCTGCGTGGGCAGAGACAGGGCGCTGGGGAAGGGACTGCTGGGGCTCTGCCACCAACCTTGAATTCCAGCTCCATTGCAGTAACACTCTCGCCTGGTGGCACCTGGGTCAGCTTCTGGATGTGAGCAAAGAGGTTGCGTGCAGGCACCTCGGTATTGCCACATGTGGCTGCCTCCAGCAAGGCCTCGTGGATGAAGATGTACTGGTCCTCTGTCTGCACCATGTAGTTGCGCTGAGAGCGCATGCATGTCACATGGCCATAGATGTCCACGGTCTTCTCATGCTTCATCCGCTCCAGCATGGCATCAATGACAATGAAGCAACCAGTTCGGCCCACACCGGCACTGCGGGAACAAAGCACGTGGCCTGAGATGACACCGTCTGCTACAGATGCCACACAAGCTCTACTTAAGAAAGCACCGGAACCTGGAGCACACAGAAGGGGAGTAAAGGCTTCTCCCCACACTGAGAGCTAATGAACTGAGCCCCAAACAAGAGGTGACAGGAGGAATGAGGGAGGGAGGCACTGGAGAGTGTGGGAAGCTACTCAGCTCTTCTGCTATCCCCCTTGCACCAATGGAGTGGGAAGGACATGGTGTCACTCTGCTGGTCCCTGAGGTGGCTGGCAGCACCTCCACAAGGGAAGGAGAAATGTGTTTACGAGGCAGGAGCGTGACAGCGTATGTGTGCATGAAGTCAGAAGACCTGAAGCTCAGGCTGGGCCCAGGCATCAGTGAAGCTCCTAATTTCAAGCCTGCTTGTCCCTTTAACCTGGGTCACTGTTTCCTAACCCATAAAATGAGGACAGCCAGCCTGAGAGGGGAAGGCAGAAAGGTGAGGTCACGCACATCTATGCTCAGCCCTTTGCTCAAGCACTGGATGCTTCTCCACTGTTGGAAGGGCGGTAGCAATGCCCAAACTACTCACCCTGAGAGCACCCTGAAAACAACAGACATGCTGTCGTGACATGTAAACACAGGCAGAGATAGGGAGCTAGACATTTCCTCATTTACAGTGCAAGTCAGATCCTTAACAGGGCTTTAATACAGCTTGTTTGTGTGTTAATTATACCCCACTCCCATCTGAAACAGAGCATGAAAGAAGAGCATTAAACACTGCTGGTAAGGCGTATGCTGGAACAGCAGTGACAGAGTGGTTTGCTCAGTAATAGTCCCCACTCGGCTGGTGTAGATAAATCTTGCCTGGATAGGATGCTGAGCCTTAGTAGACTAATATTTTGCTTAAAGATCTGCCTTTCTACCCCACGGAAGAGTTCTACTGTAAATACGATGTATGATTGTTTGTAGAGGTCACTGCATGCGCATCTTTCAATGATGTGCCTCTGAAAGGTACCATCTACTTATGCTGGCACAGATCACTTCATTTTTAAATGGTAATTGCAGTTTTGCAGGAAAAAGTGTTTTCTGGGGCGCTCCATACAGCAGTGCTGTTTAATCTGACAGAGCAGTAGCAATACAAATGTCACCACTGCATCCTGCTGCTGGCTGCTGTCCTGTCCCCAGCCCAAGCAGAGCAGTACAGGTTATGCTACTGTGAAACCTTCCCCGCAGGAGCAGGACACCCCACTTTTAGCTGGACAAGTTAAAGCTCCTGCAGGCAGGAGCAGCTTCACAAACACACGGTCCTACCTGCAATGGACAACCATGGGCCCAGCATCCGGTGGGTTACAGGCCTTGACCCGTCGCAAGAAAGCTAGAATCGGGGTGGGGTATTCTGGTACCCCGTGATCGGGCCAAGCCATGAACTGGAACTGTCGTAGCTCTCGCTTCTCACTGGAGCCATTCTGTCGAAGAGAAAGAAGAGTTGTTTTGGATCAGAACAGTCCCATCCCAGGACAGGAACCCACTGATGGGGTAACAAGGTACCCAGCTGGCCGGGTAGCAACAGAATCGTAATGCTGTGTGTGTTCATGCATGTCCTGGGCTTTTGCCACTGTAAATTTGGAGGCAAAATGTGGGCTTCTTGCAAGGCTTCTATGCCTGCCTATGCCCTTCTGTGGAAAGAGAGCAGAGCAGCTCTGTGGGAGCGCAGCAGACTGAAGGGAAGGTGAAAAACTCCTTTGTGCACAGCATGGGGTCACTACCCATGTACTCACTGCACATTCAGGGACAGACAGGCACTGGGCATGGAAGGGCCACAGCAGCCAGTGCCCTCCCTGCTCCTCTGCATCGTGGGTCTCTCTGGGACGGCTGATCAGTCCATGTCTGCAGAGGCTGCTCTGCTCCTGTCTTGGCTTGGCTGAGTGATCTATACAGCAATGCTGCAGGACTGGCTGGGTGACTGCTGGGGGCCAGATGCCTTCCCAGGGCGTTAGCGTGCCCCCATGGCACACTGCTGTGCTCTCTCTGCCGGTGTGGCCCAGACACAGTCACGCACAGAGGCAGCCGCTGCAAAGCCTGCCGCTGCTAGCACTGCCCCCAGGGATTTCCTAACACTAATGAGGTACGCAGCAGGCAGGAGAGAAGGGCTTGCGCACACGTCAGCACGGCCCCTCCATTTGCATTATTAGTGACAGGAGCGCTAAGAACTCACTGCTTCCCATGTTGTCCCTCTAATGGGAGGACAGCTGCTACATGTGCACTCGCCAGAGGCAAGCACTCTAGGGCCCACCACAGGGTTTGAATGCATACAGGGGAGCATCAGGTGTCCTGGCCAAAATCCAGTGGTGCCCAGATGCACAACCTGCAGCCAGTCTCCCACTGCAGCCCAGCTGTGAGAAATGGCCCATGTGTGGACTAGCCACATGCTTGGCCAAGCCGGACAGAGCTGGTGGCCTCTGCCTGTGGGCCATGCAGTAGCCTGCAGCATCAGAGAGCAGCTCTGCATTACCTGGAGCAGGAACAGCCCAGCCAGCACCATACCTTGTACAGTGCAAAGGTGCGGACGGTGTAGGTTGCCAGCTCAACTGTGTCCAGCAGGGTCACCTGGATCATCCCATAGGTTTCTGTACCCCGGCTTGGCCAGTACTGGTCACACTTTACCTGTGGGGAGAGGAGGAGAAAGGGTCAGTGCTTGGCTGCTGGCTGGGGCATTCGGGGTGAGGAACAGGGCTCTGCCCTTCAAAGGGTAAAGACAGAGAAGAGTCACTGTGCAGGGGGGCCCCAAACACCCAGATTTCCTTCTCCCGGAGTGTCCCAATCCCCAGCAGAAAGGCAGCACACCCTGGACTCCATTCCACAAGTTTCATATTTGAAGAGGGATTTATTTTTTTTTTTTCCTGGAGCCACTGTTGGGGAGCGGCAAAGGGGGACAGGCCACCAGACACAGCAGCAAGAGCAGCACCAGGTATGAAGACAGCGTGCAGCAGTTGCCAGCAGTGATTTATGCCTGCTGTAATTTTGATTCTCTGCCTCCTGTTTGGGAAGATGGGGATCTTCGGGGCTGTGCTTTCAGCATCCCCCTGCCTGAGCTCTGCCTGGATGGAGAGAAGGTCAGCTGGTGCAGGTTGGTGCAAGGAGAGCTGGTGAAGCAGGGCAGGGAAAGCCATGGCTTCTCTGGGGAAGGCACTGCTCGAAGGGCAGGCGAGGTGAGGGAGATGCAGCCTGTATCCCCACCAGCTCTCTGCTGTCACAGCCCAAAGTCCTCCACCTGGAGACACTAAGCTGAGACAGGACACAGCCCTGAGTCCAGCATGGTACACAATGCAACAGGCACTACCTTTTCCCATAACTTCTGTAGTCCCCAGGGTGCTCCTGCCAGTGTGGCCCCCAGGCAGCAAACCCCCCCTGGTGAAAGATGGGACACAGACCACGCCAGGCCTCCAGCCTGGATGCTGTGTCCACGGGGCCGACCCTGCCACCCTTTCTGTAATTGTCGTAGGCTCAAGTGCATTGAGCATCCTCGAGAGATGCTGACCTGCCTTTCTGGCAGGTGGCACATCCCTGCAAATCTACATCTCCCAGGTGTTTCAAAAACTGCTCCATAGCAAGGCACAGATGCCAGCTCAGACACAGACACAACTTGTTCTCCCTCTGTGAGAAGACACAGACTGTGGCCAAACCTTCCCTTCAGCTCCTTCCTGCAGGCAGCACTATCCCATCACGAAAACACCACTGCTCCCTAGAGACCCCCTGCCCTGCAGCATCATTTATTTCCCCCCTCTCAGCTCCACAGCCAGAGCACTTTGAGCTACTGGCCACAGCTCCTGCTGCAGCCCACTTGGCAGAGAGCCCTAACACATCCCCAGGGCCCCATCCCTCTGCCCCCTTCATCTCTCTGTGCATCCCTCCCTGCTCATCTGCTGATGCCCTCCTCCTCCTATTCACAGCTCAGTGTTTGCAAACTACTCCTCCGGTTTTGTTCTCTCCAGCCCCAAGCTCCCTATTTAATTTGGCACCTTGAGCATCCCTATTTCATCTGGCACTCGGCTCCTGCGGTGCCTGGCTGACAGGAGGAAGACTTCATTCCCACCCATGTGCACTGCACTGAAAATCGTTTCCCGCCCTAGGAGAGAGGAGTGAATGAAGATCATCTGTGCTTGTCAAGGAATAGTAAACTTAATTATTAGCCGAGCGTGTTTACAGGGGAATGCGTGGGAAGGGAAACAACAGGCTTAATTAGAAATCAATGAAGTTCTGCCTTTTAATTGAAGGCACTTTAAGCAGGGTGGGGCTTGTGAGAGCTGAGAGCCCTCATCCTGCACTCTGGCTGCTGGAGTGCGGCAACCTGGGGTCAGAGGGATGCATCTGTCCCTGCTTTTTTGGGGTCTGCTCTCAGTAAGCCCTGCCCTGGCAGCAGTGCCTGGTGCAAGGCTGCCTGATGGGGTAGTGCAGGCGCCTGCACGACCAGAGCAGCTCCACTGCCTCCTGCCCAGGGTCTCCTGCGCTGCCTTGGATCTGTGCTCCCAGCATGGCAGGCCCTGCGCCTCAGAAGATTTCTCTTCCTTACTGGGCACAGAGCAGCCTGTTATTTTACACGGAGTAGCTGCAGAGCGAACAACTTGAAGGTCACAAACCTTATTTCACAGCTGAACTGATCCCCATCCTCACAAGTGGGCGGTAGCTACAGCTGCATCTCCAGCCACCTGAGTTTGCCTTGGCTGGCTCGGGGATGATGTGACCCCTCTCCAAAGGAGGGGAGGGGAGAGCAGAATGGCATCCTGCAAATGCTGGGGACAGCCGCTTGCTGTGGCACTGTCAGTGCGGTTTGCAGGGGAGCAGCATAGCATGTCCCCATGCCTGAGCCTGCACCTCGGGGACAGCAGTCCCCTCCTGCCACCCACATGCTACAGGGCTGTGTGTGCTTGAGCTCAAAACAAACTTCAGAGGAGTTCCCTGTGCGGGATAATAGCAGCGCCTGGGCTGGTAATTGAAAATTATTTATTCATGACCAGATAAGAGTCAGTCACATTTTCTGCCAAATTTACCCATAATGTTTATGCCCCATTTTCAAGCTCTGTAAATTTTATGCTGAAGCCGATGCACTGTGGCACTAAAGCAGATAAGAGATGTTTTCTTCTGGCAGTGCTTGCTTCTCATTAACTTAAGGAGCACACTAATGTCCTGAACAGCCGTTTATTGCAGCTTTGCTGAGTGGTTCCTGTCCCTCCCCTTTGATGCCCTGTGCCCAAGAGCAGCCGGGCACCTCTCCTCAGCGAGAGCTGTGCTCTGCTGCCGGCCCCACTCATGAGCTCCAGATGGCATCACTGCCAGCGAGAGAGCTGGAGCAGGACTGGTGGCTGCCAGGCCCTTCTTCCCCAGAGCCCTTTGCACCAGCCTCTTTGCACCCCTGCCTGGGGACATTAAGTGCCAGGGGAGATCACACCCCAGGGGTGGATGCTTGGTGCTCTGGGCTGGGACAGAACAAGCCACCGCGCTGTTCTGAGAGACCTCACTCTGCTGGGCTCATGGGGATAGCCCAGGGTAGGAGAAATCCTGCTTTAATACCTCTCTCGTGCAGCATACCCCGGCTGGGACACGCCACGCTCGCAGATTCAGGAAAGCTAATCTACAATGTGTGTTTCTGAACTGCCACTAAATGATTCTGAAACTGATTGTAAAGCTTTGAAGGCAGCTAAATTGCACAATCCAGCCATTTCTATCCTTTATGTGCCTCTCGCTTTGTGAAAACATGAAAAAGGGAGGATGATTTGGACCATCAAGCCAGCTGAAATTGCAGACCATAAAAGCTGATGCTCTTTAAAGATTTTTTTCCCCCCCTGCAGCTCAGGAGCCCTTTAAAGCAGTGTCACCCCTACAGGGCTGCAAAGCTGCTGCTGGTCCCGGTTGGCTTATCTACACACAGCGCTGCCAAGGGGAGTTGGGGAGCTCGCTTGGGAAGGCAGCAGAGCCTGCCCTGCACTGAGCATCTCGGCATGAGGCCCTGCTGCCCACCCCAGGCTCCACAGCTGGACAGTGCTGTGCCTGTGCCAAAGCCCCGGGGCAAGGGGACTTCCAAGCAAGGTCACCTGTGGGTATCACTGTGACACCATGTGACTGCCTGGAGCAGTGCTGTCCCACAGCAGTGTGAACACCAGCAGGGATCAATGCTGCAGGAACCCAAGGGGTTGCATCAGATGAGATCTGAAGGCTCTGGAGTGGAGTAAACTGTAAAACAGTGACTCATGCTGAAAGCTGGAAGAAATGGGCAGTGAAGAGGACCTTCCTTGGTCCCAAAAAGGCGTGCTCCTGACTGAGCTCTAGCCATCACCAAAGGGGCATGAAAAAGAGCGGAGAAGGAAGGTGGCTGAAACCCATCCTGCCTTGGAAGATGCTGGAGAAGCCAACAAAAAAAGGCCAGAGAAAATAATCTTCTGCAAGTCCACATCCCAACTCCCCACCAGGCCCCTCCTGTGAGTGGGTGCCCTGGGGCACCTACACGGTCCAGCAAACACATCCAGGGAAGCCCTTGCTGTGCAGGGCTGGTTTGACTCAGGAGTGGCCGGGCTTCCTCACTGCCTCCCCTGGCAACCTGCCTCTCCTGCAGCGCCTGAGAAAACTGCCCTTTTCTCATTAGTGCTGGGGATGTGCCAAAGAGCCATCAGGGCATGGGCAGGCAGTGTTGGGGAGCAAATGCTGGGGTCTGGGTCCCATCGGGTCAGCCTAAAGCCCCTGGGCAGCATGCCCGGTCAGGCAGGCTGCCTGCAGCTTCTACGAGGGCTCTGGTCACCCCCTGCCTGTGACAGGGATTCAGAGTGCCTGTCCCATCACCACAGGCTTGACTACACGCACCATGTTTGGGACAGAAACCAATACTGCAGGAGGTAAGTGCAGGATGACATGACAGGGAACGTGCTGGGGGGAGATTAACGCATGGCTCAGCAGCACAGGCGTCTCAAGCAAAGACAAGTGCCTGTGGGGTCAAAGGAAACCCATTATCTTCAAGAAACACGCACCTCAGAGTGTCTTCCCATAACTAAGCAGCCCAGAAGTTAAGTGAGTCAGGACTCCAGGCATGGATTTACTTGGCAACCTAAAAGGACTTTTCCTCGTACTTCAAATATACGCTCCATCACTGAAATGTGAAGGCACAAAGAAGTCCCCATATAACCCCCAGCTGCAGAGAGCAGTTGATCAGCAGCTTCTGATCTTGCTTAGCCCACGTGCCAAGCCCTGAGATACAGGACAGGTCAGGTTAATTTACCTCCCTGATTGGGCTGGGGTAGGTGACGGTGGCCGTGGGACAGACGAGGTAGGGCTATGCACAGTGCGAAGCTGGGGTTGGATAGCTGTGGTTGGGTAGAGGCAGCTCATCTCTGAGGAACACTGTTTTTCCCTGGAGGCTGTAGGGCATTTGTTAAGCCGGGGAAGCCCATGAACAAAGCCTATTTTTGTATATGCAGGAAAAGCAGATCTGTTTTGCCACGGTGATCGGTTGTTGTAGCTGCTTCCTCCCAGCCAGCGTGGGCTAGGACACCCCTGCGAGCATTTTGGTGCTAAAGCTTTGAAATGGAGGGAGAGTATGCAGGCAAAAGTTTTAACTAAACCCAAACTTGACAGTTTCTGCTTCTCAAGAACGAGCTTATTGGGCTAAAAATAACCAGTGCTTCACAGCTTGAGCACACAGCCCCTTCTCCTGCCGTTGGCATGGCAACACTAAAATATTCTGCAAGTACAAATGCTCACCGCTAAAATTTTACTTTTAGGAACAAATTGAATCACGAGAGGCAGAAGCTGCCTCCTTGCTTGGGCAGGTTTTGCCTGAAGGATGTATCTGGGCACGGGAGCACTTCGGTCACAGCTTAAGAACTCCTCCTTCAGGGGCTGAGTGAGAACCTCTGTCATGAGACGCCACAAGCATCATCCGCAGCGAGGGCTTCTGCTCCTTCCTCTTCACATCGCGCCTTCCCCACGGTTTGCAGGCAGCTTTGCATTTATTACATCAGAATATCTAATCTTGGCAGTATGAGCCGATCGTTTATACATGTTGTCATTGGACAAGGCACAAATTAGTCTTGCTATTGCAATGAGACCTCGTCAGCCATTCCCTTGCATCGCTAGAGATGCCAGGGCCCTGTCAGGCTGGAGGATGCTGCTGATACCACCTACCCATTGCAGCTTCTCAGCTTCTGGGATGCAGCCCCCAGGCTTTCAGGGACTGTCAACACTCCCCTTCTCAGAGCTTTCCTTTCTCCCTTTTGGTGTGAGTGATGTGGGGAGGGAAAGGATGGATGTGCATGCAGACATGCAGGCAAGACAGGGGTTAACAAGCAGCACAGAGACAGGAGGTCTTGCCACCCTTTTGCCCCACAGGGATACACTTATGGGGCACTTGTTGCTGGGGTGCCTGCAGCAGTGAGCCACACCACTGGACTTGTCTCTCCCTGGATGCCCTTACGCTGTAAAGCGTTCCCATCCCTCTCTCCTGCCCCCCCCAGCTCCAGAAAAGGGAGGAAGCACACACTGTACCCTGGACTTCTCCTCCAGCCTGGTCATCATGACTATAGTTGCTGTTCTCTGTTCCCACACCATCCTCCAGAAGTCACTGAGGGTTTCTGGCAGAGGTCCCTGTGTGGCGATGTAGGCGTTCTGCTTCCGATACCCATCAATGTAATTTGCATTGATGTAATCACTGCCTGGGACCCCTGTGGAGAAAGAGGGCAAAACATTAGTCCAGGGGCAGGCCACAACCCTGTGCCTATCGCTCTGCTTGGCCCTGCAGGCAGGGGAAGACGCTGGCATGTTCACAAGGCTCTTAACAAGTCTCCTTTACAGGGTGATGCCAGAATCTCTCCCAGGGATCCTGCACAAGACAGGGATGGTGCCTGAACAAAGAAGAACCCTTTGTAACTCCCACATTAATGCAACAAGCAGGCAGCACCAAAGCAGAGAGACAGCTGCCACCCGCACACAAAGGGAAATTCTAGGGAGGAATATTAAGGAGCTCGTTTGGCCCCAAGCAACTGATTGAAATAATTGTCTTAAATTCACCAGCTATTTGTTATGGTCCTACAGCACCTTTTAAAAATGAAGCTGCTTCATTAGATTGTCTCTGCTAGCAGGGGATGTCAGGCAGGGATGTCCTCCCACCCCTCCTGCAGAGAGGAGTACTCCAGAGGAGCCGGAGCCCTTCTTCCCACCACCACTGAAACCCTCTTCAGTGCAAGACCCCCCCTCTGCTGCCTGCTGGCAGAGGCTGCTCTGCTCCACTCCCACTTTGCCTCCACCACTTTAAGGAAAGGACTTTCTTGTAAAGGCCTTTAAAATGCAAACACACAGTTACTAAAATAAATGCAGCCAAGCAGAGGCCTGGGGCTGTGTTTTCAAACCCTGCTCAGCATGGGCTGCCCGGGCTGCAGGGAGGGAAAGCAGCAGGAATCTCCTTGTCTCCCAAGGAGAGTGCATCTGCATTTCATTAGAGGAAGGAAATAAAGCTGGGGGTCTCCCCCTTGCCCTTTTGTCCTGCAGAATTTTCTACAGTCCCAGCAGTCTCCAGCAGAAACAAAGCACTGGCGGCTCCCGGGGAGCAGCAGCAGCTGGAGTGAAGCGCCAAGCTCCCTTGGCATGGGTGGCAGAGACCTGGAAGGGTGGTTCGGGAACGGTTCCCAGGAAGACACAGACACTACTTACAGCAACTGAGTCAGGCTGGAAAACAGGGATTCCCCCCGTACTCACCCCACAGCTGTCTAATAGCTACTTAACAGGCCTTGCTACCATTAACTGTTTGGACCCCCCCTTCCTCCCCGGACTCCGAAGAGGATGAGTGGTGCATTAGCATTAGAAAAGAATTTTCCATCCCAAGAAAAAGGACTCTAGTGACTGCAGGACCACCTGTACACAAAGCCAGGCCCCAGCCTCTTCCCCAAGCAGCGTTGCATTGAATTATCTGCATCTTCCTCATCCCCCATGAGTGGGCTCAGCTCTAGTGTGCAGAGCTGGGTGCTGATTTATAAAACAGTGGGAACGGGTGAGCCTGAGCTTCAGTACCTGTGCTCCAGCTTCTCTATGGGCAACGGGACTGCAAAGCAGGCACTAAAAGCACGTATTAGCCCAGACTCCAGAGATGTGAGCCTGGTTCTTGGAGCCATTGGGGTCAGTGTTATGAACACCAGGGCCTGATGCATCTCCCATGGAGCACAGGCATGTGTGAAGCCTGATGTCCCAGCGGAAGGGACACCCCTCATCCTGTGCAGCTCTGGGCACTTATTTGGAAGCAAACACTGGCAAGTCCCAGAGGAAGACACCGGCCCTGCAGCTGTGTCGGGACAGAGGGTGGTAGGGCTAACAGCGCCATGTCCCACGATGTGCCCAGGAAGGCAGCTGAAGTCACACAGCAGGGCCAGCAGTGAGAAGGGAAGCTGCTGGGACGGGCATCTCTGCAGAGCCCTTCCACTCTTCTTGCCAACATTTTGCTCACACCTTTGCTCATGTTGATGTTGTATATGTTTCTTGGTGTTTGACCCTGCTCGACTGACAACAGGGAAACAGACAGTCCCCTGCTACAGCCAAGTTCAGCTGTTTGCTGCGGTGCCCACTCGGGAGTTACTCTTACCATCGATGGAGGTCAGAATGACACGTGAGTGGTCGTAGGCGATCACGTTTGCATAGCGGTTTTTCGGTTTATTCACTTCCAGGTTGGAGTTCTCCCAGGTGAACTGCTGCCCCGGATCAATGGACTATGGAGAGGAAGAGCGAGGGAGTCAGGAGCAGTTACGGCACAGCGGGATGCCGCAGCACATGTGTGTTTCAGTCAGGAAATTTGCATCTCCCCACACACCTCTCCCCAGGCCAGACGAAGCTTCCATGGGTGTCCCCAGCAGCAGTGTCAAGCCAGACCACACCGAAACCCAGTCCCTAGTGGGACCTGCCTCCTGTGACCTGCAGACAAAGCAGCCTCTCGCTAGGGCAGCTTGCTGCAGATGAGCCTTCACCTCCACTCTCGCCGCATGCTCATCCTTTCCTCTGGAGCTACCCATCAGCAGAAATTTGGTCTTATGCCAGGACTCCACAGAGTCCACAGACTGCGCAGTTCTTGACCTAGTCGTTTTATTAGCTGTTGAACTGCAGTGTCCTGAAATATAGCAAGCCCTGGGTGTCTTGTGCCCCAGGAGCTTTGGGTATTAGTGTCCTGCGAGACAGCCTATGAGCATTTGCCAGGGAATAATCATGAAAATTGATAGGTTACTATCCACTGCTCCAGCTACTTATGCAATGTAAACATCTCTCGTTTGAGTTAATAGAGTGACAAGGAACTATAAACCTGGAGAAGAGATGTGGTTATAAATCTTGGCCAAAGGCCCACATGCTATGCCACTGCCCGAAAAGCACACATCCCCATCCCACCTGTGTCCTGGCCTTGCACACCCAACGCTTCTCCCACAAGCCATGTGCTGGTGCACCTGGTGCGTGGCTCCTCCATGGCCAGGCAGCCCCTTCCCAAAGCCTTTCCTGTCATCTTTGTCTGTGCACAAAACAAGGGGAAAAAGGTCCACCCCCAAAGCACCGCTCTGAGATGGGATGGCCTCTTTGGCTGAGAGATACATGAGGCACCCAGATAAGACAGCTGCCTCATGCAGGGACTTGCTCTGCACATGCAGCCCTGGGCAAGCCTGGGGCAGGCAGCTACAGCAGAAATTAGTCATCCCATGAACCCCCTCCCGCCGAAATTACCAGCACAGTCAAGGTTTTCTTAAAATCATGCTGCAGCTCAGGGTCCCCGAAGCTTCGCTGGCCCACAGGCAAAAATATTGAGCAATCAGGCCAGGGGAAGCACCGCATGTTATTCTCTGCGCAGGCATCCACGCTCATCGCTTGGCAGGGAGCCATGTCAGAAGGCTTCTCAGGCAGTGGAATGCCCGCGAGTCTGTCAGCTCTGGATCAGCTGTGAGTAAAACGGTGAGCCGGGAAGCACGGCTCCCTGACTCGGCTGACCTGAACGGCCCTCATGGCCCTCATGGGATGCTCAGCCCCATCAACCACTGTCTGTGCGCAAGGTGACACCCATCACTGTCCCCTACTCTCCTGTGCTGCTGAGCAGGCACTTCCCCAAGCAGCCGGCAGTGGGTACGAAGCACAGGCACTGCCCGCATCGCTGCACCGGCCCTGAGGGCTTCGTGGCACACGCAGGGCACGGGCCAGCGCTGTGCCAGGCGGCAGTCACCCGTCCCCACGTGTGGCCCACGCCACCAGCCCTCCCCGCAGGCAGAAGGGCCAGCGCTGACGAAAACGCGCAGGAGGATGTGACATCACAGTGATGCTAATAGGTAGTTTGGGAAATGTAGGATGTAAATAGACATTTCCTACAGAAAACCTGTAATTTTCTATTATCAGCATAATAAGCAGGCAGCAGCAGCGCTCGGAGGTGCTGCAGCAGGGATGGTGGGAGTGGAGACCGCAAGCACCGCTTCTGGCTGGAAACCCACTGGCCTGGCTGCCACAGCCCCTGCACACCCCTCTGCCCAGACACAGAGACGTCCCAGCGCAGCTCACGGCTCGCTGGGGCACTTCATTTCATTCAGGCACCTATATTTTGTTTTCAGGACAGGCTTCTCACTGACTCAGCTCTTTGGATGCTCTCCTCCCTCAGCTGTGTGGCAGGGATGACTGCTGCCCACCTAACGGGCAACAGAAATGGTCAAAGGCACAAAAAAGTAAGCGGAACAAAATGTGTAATGACTTTTCTGTTTGGAGTTAAAGAGGAGTGAGCGGGGTTTTGATACCAGTCTAGTCAATCCAGAGCACACTGAAGGAGAAGCACAAATAGACAAGCTAAGGAGGAAAATCTACCAATGCCTATTAAGGACAGAAATAATATTTCATTTTCAAAAAGGTGGCCTTAGTCTGCACAGAAAGCCCATGCAGAGACCTGGCCAGATGGTGGTGGAGCTGAGACCGGCCCTGAAGATATGAGTGAGCATTTTCTTGCTGCTGAGGAGCAACCCAAGAAAGCAGTAGTCCTGCTTGCACCCTGTGAACACTCACTCAGCGCTGGGCACAGGTGGGTGCTGGAGCGAGTCCTCCCTTCACAGCGGAGGCAGGGAGAACTCGGTGCAGTTGTTCGCTCTCAATCTATGCTGCAAATCACTGCCAAAAGGCTGCAGGGCTGCCCAAGCTGTGGGGTGCAGTGTGCTTCGCACAGCAAGTCTGTGTCCTGCCACAGCGGTGGAAAGGGTTATTTCCTGGGGGAGACAAGGCTGCCAAGAGCCCCCAGAACCGAAAAGAAGCATCAAGGTGTTGCCATTAGGGTTAATTGCTTTGATGTGCAACGAGGATGTGCAGAAATGGTCTAATCATCAGCAGCCTCTTAAGAGGGCAAACAGGTGAGAAAGTCAGAAGTAATACAGCACCTGAGTGCAAAGAGGCACTAATTAAATACTCCTGCAAATTAGTGACTCATTTAGAAGTAAAATGATTTAATTTAAAATCTGGTGATGAATTAATGTACACCTGTTCCCCCCTTTAAGGCAAACAAATGAGTAAATAAACGGGAGGATGATGGGCTGCTTGGAGAGTAGTTGAAGCCCTTACACGGAGTGGTGGTTAGCAAGTCTTGTCCCATCTCCGTAGGATGCTCCGCAGCCCCGGACTATGGCAGCACTGCCTCATCTCCCCACCTTGCTCCGCAACTGCCTGGGCACTGGGAGTCTGCTCTTGTTCCTTTCTGGGGCTCACGGGAATCACTGCTTCAACCCAAAACTTGATCAAAGTAACCCTTTCAACTCTTTCTTCCTAGAAGGCAGAAGGGCTGGGAAATTGGAAGGAAATGAGCCAGGAACAAACTTAAAAGCATCGTGACTTTTAGTTTTGCTTTGCTTTAAAGTGACAGGGGAGATGTTGTAAGACAGCAAGCGCAAATTAAAGAAAAGCCCAATTAGTAAAACTCCTCCTTCCCAGCGTGGAAGTGCAAGGAGCAATCTCTCCAAAGCAGCTCAGGGATCCCTGCTGCTACTGCCATCAACATAAAGACAGAGCCAGACCATTGAAACGGGATTGGAAAAAGGCTCCTTCCTCGACAGACTCAAGAGCACTTTACAAATGCCTTGAAAACGTCCCTGGGTGCCAGTTTGTCCCTCAGATACAGTCCACCTTGGGTTTGCTGCTCCCCTTCACCAGTGCAGCTCCAAAATTCCTCTGCATGCAGAGTCCCTGCAGCTGCCTCTGCTACTGGCAGGCACGGGCAGCCCGGGCAGGCAGACCTTTGGGACAGCCCGGCCGCTCGGCTGGCCCTGGCTGCGGCAACCAAGGAGCTGGGCAGCCACAGCCCCGTGCTGTTCAGCAGCCCAGGCAGCTGCACAAGGGCATGGGGAAGGGAAAGCACTCGGGCTGTGAGTGCTTCCCAGCCTCCTGTGAAATCAACCACATTAGCACAGGCATTGACCACTGTCAATCTACGCTGCGTCTCAAATGAGGACATAATGCGCTCCCAAATCAATCGCTGGCAGCACTTCAGCCTTATTATTCTTATTACCGGAACGTGAGTGCTGCTTGCCTGCCAGGCAGCTTCCCGATTAGCCCATTAAACCCACAACATGTGGCTCCCCAGGTGCTATCTGGACCCCAGGTCCAGCACCTCCTGGGCTCACTGGCCCCAGGGACCCAAGCACCTCTCCTGCTGCCTAAGCTGCCTTGCCAGGGCTGTGGGCATGGGAGACGCAACGTCCTCGGTGGCTTCAAGGGACATGCAAGCAAACACAGGATTTGGGCAGGTCAGCAGTGTTTCTCTCCATACAGAACTGTGGGGAAGGGGCTGCAGCCTCCCCATGGCACTGGGAAGCAAGAGCAGAGTCAAATCTCATGAACAACCTAATGATTATCAAGGACTAACACACTGGGCAGTGGCACGCTGCCTGGCTCTCATCACCTCCAGGCTGGCCTGCACCCAGGGGCTGTCCACTGGAGGGACATGATGAAGGGACTGGGCATGAGGAAGAATGGCCACAAACTGCGGGAAGGTGGTGCAGGACCTAGCCCAGAAGTGACAACAGCCACAAGGGAGCAGGAACCAGCCCCGGTTGGTGCCATTGTGTCCTGTGTTTGCTAATAACAACAAAGGGGAGAGCAGCACCAAGCTTGCTGGATCCCACAGTGAAGGTGCAAGATGCGGTGCATGTGGGCACACTTGTTTGTACCAATGCAGGTACCCTCCATCCGATGACAGGATCCTGCTCCATGTCCACACGCTGCAGCGTGGGAAGGTGGCCCACAGGAGGAGCTCCAACACAGCAGCAGCGCCCGCCACAGCCCGCAGATAAATAATTAAGGGGCTCTGCCTCCCTTCTACTTATTTAATTCCATTAATCCCACACTGTAAATTCACTGTAGCTCTCACTGTACACTAAAAATGAAATACTCTCCTGGTGCGGCCGGGCCAGGAGCTGCTGCCAGCCCCTTGCACTCTGCTCCCCCCGGCTCTGCTCCGCGCCCAGGAGAGCGTGGTGGGGCTGTGCTATGCCCCACACCAGAGCAGCCGCCAGCGGTTAACTGTGCCTGCAGCCGGCTCAGCTCCCAGCACCTACAGTTCAACCTCTCCCGTCGCACCAGTGGTACCAGTAGGTCCAGTTGGGATTGCTCCCTGCCTGTTGGGGTGAGGAATTAACCCACAGCTTGGGAGCCTGCTATGGCCACAGCCAGTGCACAGCTCTCTCCGTGCTGGCTTTGTTGCTCAGGCGACTTGGCCAGATGGGCTGGCAAACTGGTGTGAGCAATATTATTTGTTCTCTGACCTGCGGGAATGGAGGCCAGACGGCTCCGAGAAATCTCTGCCACCCCCCTGTTCCCTTCCCAGGCGTGTGGGGAGGTGCTGACAGGTCTTGTTTTGTGTCACCTGTGTCTAGGTTACCCTGCTATTGCTTGCACAACCAAGACAAGCGCCAGACTGATGGCTCTGGGCAGCTGGCCTCAACGGTTAAAAGTGCTGTTAAATATTTGCTCTCTGCCTGGGGTGCCACTGCTCCTGGAATGTGAGCCATCTATAAACAGCCCTGTACGCCACGGAGATGTTAGGCTGGTAGGCTGCTCTGCAAAACCACTTAAAATGCAACAATTCCAAAGCACAGCCAAACAGCAAATGGGCCTTGGGGGTTCATCTGCCTTCGTCCCTTGGCTCTCCCTGCTGAGCTGTGCTATGCCCAGTCCCACGGTATGATCATGCCACAGGGAAATGGCGTCTGTGCCTCCATCTTTTGAAGCGCTGGGTCACCACTCAGCTCTGAGTCGGTCTGGGGTTCACACAGTCCCAGGGAGAGTTCTGGGACTGTATCATCACTCCATGACTGCAATCGCACAGAATTTGGCGAGCTCTGGTTCTCTGCCTCTCCCTGTGCTGGGAAGCACAAGCTCCCACAGGGGCTGCACAGCCTGCTCCTCTCCCACCTCCGCTATTTCCGCATCCACTCTGCAGACTCCCTTACTCAGCAATGCACGCCGTGCCCATCCTGCCCTCCAACCACAGGTCCCAAAGAGAGCTGTTGCCATGCCAAACCTGCACACACAGCACGCACAGGGACAGGGATGAGAGCAGACCCATTGCCGCAGCAATCCTGCACAGGCAGCGGCCGTTCTCTGAAAACTCAATCCAGGATTTTTCCCACTGGCATCTCAAATGGGAAATGACTGTACTGATCCCCACATGCCAACAAGGGGCAACCACTTTTGCTTTGGGGTCTATCCTAGTATTAAACACCCTATAAGCCTGTCATGTTCAGTAATTTCTAGCTGATGAGGAGTCAAATGCAGCAGAATCCAGGGGAAAAAAAATTACATGCAACAATCAGCTACTTAATAGCTGCTTCAACATAAAAAGTACAACTGATTGGTGCTCTCAACCAGCCATGATATTCTAAAGAAAGAGAAATGAGAAGAGAGAGGCTCATGAAAACAGCTAAGAGAATTTACTTAATGCTCATTTTTTCCCGAAACAGTTCCCACAGCTCAGTATTACGCTGCAGGCTCCAACCGGCGCAGGCCTAGTGCGAGGATGGGAGTGCACAGACACTGGATCCTGCTGAATCCCCACCGCGCAGCAGAGGCACGGTCTGCCTGTGGCACAGTGGACAGCCCTGCTTAACATTTCAGCTGGACTCCTAACAAAAGACCCGAGGCAGACAGATATGGCTGCATACCTTGGCACCGCTGGCAGGACATACATGATAACTATCACACAGGTAACTGCAAGGGAAGCACATTATTTCTCTAAACATCTCCCAAGTTGTGATGCAATGCTGTAGCTGGTGAAAGCTCAGCTTCTCTCCGGTCTAGACAGCAGTATGCAGAGGCATGGTAAAACCCTCCACCTGGCATCCTGAAGCAAAAAGGAGCTCTGTGTCTTCCTCAGATACATGCAGCACACCCTTTGAACTAGCTGGAATTCATCCCTTACCTTCTCAGCACAGAGATCTGCTTTCCCTTTCCTGGCATATATAATTCTACCTCATGGGCAAATGTTCTGATGTCATCTCATAAATCAGTGTAGGTATGCTGCAGGAAGGGGAGGCCACAGGCACAGGCAGATAACAATTCAAACAGAAGTGATAACACATGCAAAGGACACTTCCCAAATTTATTCTCTTTAATACTAGCGGGGGGTTTATTTACAAGCCCCCTGAAGCTCACGAGGGTCCTGCATGTAAGCACAGGAAAACATATATCCTGCCGCTGCTGATCTCATGGTTGCAGAGGAGCTTTCCCCAACTTCACAAGTTTTCAACCTAATCATCCAGCCCAGAGAGTGGTGAGAAAGGCAAGGCAGCCCTCGTGCAGGTCAGCCCCTTCCCCTCCATGTGTGCACCCCCCTCAGCAAGTTGTCCTCAAGGGAGGACGGGAATGGAGGGGGTTGGGCTGGGAGAAGTGCAATACAGGATTGGGGGGTTCATCAAACACCTTGTGTGCGCCCATATGTGTGAGAAAAGACAGCATCGGTGGCGGGTGCAGATAGTACCTATCTGGGGGCTCCACCAGAGATACGGAGGAGGGTGGGAGTGGGATTCATCAGCGCAGGGGAGATTGCAGCTCAGGACTGCAGGGCACAGGCAGAGAGAGCTCCATGCAGGGAGGGGAGCTGGGACTGCTCCATGGGAGCGGAACATCAGCAGAGCTCCTGGTGACAGAGACGCTGAATGGCACAGGCTAATGCCGGCACAGGCTAATGCCAGCACAGTCCAGCAGCGTGCAGGGGGAGAGTAGGTCGGGAAAGCAGGAATGAAATCCCAAATGCGTGTTTGTCAGCAGTGGAGGATGGCGCAGAAAGCAAAAGCTTTGGATGCAGGTGGAAGTGAAGGGGCATGGGATGCTGTGGACTGAAATACCTCAGCCAATCTGCACAGAGGGCAACCCTCGCAGAGCAAAACAACACAGTAAACAGCAACAGCCCAGGCGGGTAGACATGAGCTCCCATTCACTCCTAAGACCGTAACCATGGTGGGAGCATGGAGGGCTGCTGCGCCTGCAGCTGCAAGGCCTTTTCCTGGTACAAGCCATACTTCAACTGCTCAAGGCGAGTTCCCACCACTCTGGGGCTGGCAGGGAGAGCTGGCAGAATCCCAGGTCTGGCTCAGGGCCCACACTGGCGATGCCGGTGCGGGGGAGGCACGGCTCAGCTTTCAAACCCTCTCCGCTGGGGGTCCTGGCCAGCATCGCTCTGCCCCCAGCGCCCGGCAGGCTCTCACGCTCACCTCATACTCCTGGGAGAACTTCAGCCCGTCGTTGGCTTTCAGCCTGTCGATGTTGTCAGCGAGGTCCGTCACGGGGATGGGGGGGTGGTCACGCATGCCTGCGAGCAAGACAAGGAGGGAGGAGGGAGAGGAAAACAGTTATGGCTCTGCAGGGCCGAGGAAGGCTCGACAACAGCATGTGCACAGCAAACCCGAAAGGTGGGTGCGAGGCGGATATGTGTGACTATGTGAAGCGCTGGGCGGAATGGATGGGAAGTCGGCGAGATCACAGGGCATGCTGCACGCACTCTCAGAGCACACGGTTCGGTGAAACAAAAAGGAAGGTGATGTGCAGAATGTGCATGACCGGGTGAGCATGCTCGGACAGTACAGCCACCGGGCACACAGAGCAGGCCACGCAGCGGGCAGGGGCTCGGGCAAGCCCCTGGCAGGAACAGGCCAAGGAGACGCTGTCAATGCGCTTCCCGGGCTTCCGCACGGGCTGAAGTTGCACACACTGATTCTCTGGTGCTCTCACCACCGAGGGCTGAGGCTGATCCTCTTGCTTACCCCTAACAACGGCATCAGCCAAAAAGAAACTCGCCCAGACCTGCACCAGTGGAAATCTCTGTAGCGTATGTGCACAGCATTTTGGGTAGGCAGATGCTGCCCCAGCCCCTGGGGAGCTAGAGAAAGATGGGAAGAGCCCCATGGAGGAATGGCTGCTCCCCTGGTCTGAGATTGCACAACTTTCCGAGAGCTGAGGAGCAGCTCTGCCTGCAGCTGTGTAACTCAGTGCTTTTCAGTGGTGCTCCGGAGGCAGAGCCAGCTTCAGGGCCCAAAATCCAGCTCCACTGGGCTGGCTCGTGCAAGGCACCACGTACAGTGACATGCCCTACAGCAGCTTCTGGGAGGCTGCTGCGAGCTGGGATGCAGCTCAAGCCATGGCAGAAGCCTTGCCCTATCTAAAGCAGGGATGCACAGTATGGCTCATCCTGGGCACAGCCCAAGCCCTGCTCAGGGGAGAGGCCCAGAGGAGGGGATCCCACAGGTCCCGCACAAGGGATGGGTACCATGGGGGTATGTGCGGGACTGGAAGGAGCCCTACCGGGGCCCTGGGACTAAAGGCTCTACCAGCACAATCTCTTTCTCTGAAGCTGAGATGGTGAATTGGCAGGAACGTGGCTGTGAAACATCTCATTCAAAGCCTAGCTCATCCAAATCCCAAGGCTCGTGACTCCATCGGCTGCTCTGTGGCTTTCCCAGAAACCCCACGTGGGTCATGATGATTATTAATAGGCTGAAGCTGTTGATTCACACCCAGGGAGACAAGCTGGAGCATGGCCAGGAGCTTCTCGATTGCTCAGGAGCCTGAATGCTGCCACAGATGGCAGTGATGGGCCACTGAGGTGACGGAGCAGTCCCCAGGCTGGGTAGGTGCATTTTACTCAGTGGTGACAAGTCACTAGGTGATAACACAGAAGCGTTACACCACAGCCACTGCACAGCAGGGCTCCTCACACCTTTGCCAAAAGCATCTAACATTGCTGCATATAGGCAAGACCCGATCCAACACACACGCGTCCGTCTATCCCTTGACAGCGCAGAGCTATCCACAGATGGCCTGAGAGCACAGACTGATGGAGAAGGAAAGATCCCTCTTCTGCCTTGTGCTGAGGTCCTCCTGCAAACGGTCCTCTGTTTGCCACTTCACCCATCAAGATCCCCGAGGTGGCTGAGCAGGCCCAGAAAGACGATGCTGATTTCTGCACAATTTGCTCATTGGTGCCAGAGCCAGAGCTCCAGAGGCTGTAGCTCAGTAGCAGCCTTTGCAGTGCAGAGCTGTTACCGATGAGCAATTGAATGAGGAGGACAGTGTGGGACCAAGGCAGAAGTGTGGGACTGGAAGAAGAAAGAGGTTGGAACACAGCCACAGTACGTGCTTATCCCAACATGGCTGTGTATGAAGTACGGCAGAGCCATGGACTACAACAGAGTTGCAGACGCTCATCTCTGCTGAGAAATACAAGGGGGGTCTCTCCAAACTTCAGTTTTGCTGAAGGAGCGTTGCAGCAACAAAGGAGCTACAAGAACAGATGGGGATCAAAAGGTGGTTGGTATCCCATTATGGTGAACCTAGAACCACTGACAGTGTAGGGCAAGACAGAGGAGATTTGTACACACTACCGGGACTTCTACATGCTCTTCCAATGACTCTGGCAAGAGGACAGTGACCTCTTCACTAGGCTAGAAGGGCTCAGGGGTCTCACAATGCCTGCAGGGCTGCAGACTGCAAAGCCCTTGGCTCTGCTCCCGGGTGAAGCACCTGTCCTACATTTCCCATTCCTGTGTGCACATGCAGATGCCTTGCACATCGAGCAGCAGGGAGGACTTTTTATGGTTGTTTGAGAGTGAACACGAAGCTTATAAGACAAGAGACAAAGGGGAAGTTAAACCCATAGTTCTGGTACCACTCCATCCAACCTGCTAGAGCAGTAAGTCCCTCTGCTCTGTGCCTGGGACTCTGGTGCCAACACTGCCAAGCAGACCAACTGTATGGCAGTTCAGTTCGGCACCCCTTGGCATCCGTTCTGCCTAACTTTATGGCACAGGCAACCCAGCCTAGGGATGCCAGTTTGTCTGGCGTAGGAGGAGTGTGTGTTCAACCACTGGGCTGCAGAGCACCCATCAATTTGTCCATTAGGGGCTTTTAGCTGCCCACCCTCTCCAGAATGGCCACAGTTATCTGTCCCCACGCAGGGCCAGCTGCAGGCTGGGCACCACGGCAGAGCCTGGCATGCCACCGCGAGGGGGCAGGAGGCCTGGGAGCAGGCGAAGGGCTGCCGCAGGAGCCTCCTGGAAGCCCAGCACCTGCGGCCTTCCCTTCTGCACTGTGCTGCGGTGAGCTGCTTTAGTGCCGTGCAAACAGTACCCGAGCTTGGCCCCACACATCATGTCAGAAAGTGAAATCAGTGCCGTTCTACAAGTCTGCAGTGAGTGAGGGTGACCTTCATGACATTGAAACAAAAATTACAGAGACGAGAGAGAAAGGGAAAGAAAAAGCAAAAGGTGTCGAAAGATAAATACAGGAGTTAAAACTAACTTGAGACATTCGGGCAACTGGGGACACTGGCACCTGCAAAGAAAAGAAACGGGGCAAGAACAGAAATCCAATTAGCCTTTAGTCATCATCGCAGAGGTTCAGAAATGGAAAGACAAAGAGATGAAGATGCAAAGGAAAGCACCATCTGCCACAGCACCGGGAGCCTCCCTCCTGCACAGGACCAGCTGCCCGGCCCCGGGGGCTGCTCTGCAGCTGGCCAATACCCACTGGGCTTTTGGCTCTGGCCAGTGCCATCCCCTGATGCTGACAAACACATGGAGCTGGAGCTACTCCCAGGGGAGTCAGTGCACAGGTCTTCATCTGATACCAAGAGCTACACTTCCCACTGCACACCACTGTCTATGGTCCCGTGCCCCAGGGGAGCCAGCAAGGGCGGGTGGATGGCAGGTACAGGGGACATCAGTGCTGCTTTGTGGCCAGAAGAACCGCACTCAGCCCCAGCAACCTCTGCTCAGTGCCCCTGAGCCTCCAGTTTGCTTCCAGCTCATCAGCAGTGCAACTCAGCCTCATTTCATGGCGTATTGGGACACTGCCCGGTCCTGCATCCTCTCAGCGACTTGGCACAGTGGCACATTAGTACAGGGAGGCTGACAGTGGGGGAAATGACCCTTGTCTGAAGTAAAAACCACAAAAATGAGAAAGCTTAATATTTAATAACAGTAGCCCAATTAATTATGCATTAAACAAGTTTTCTCTGCTCAGCACACTCAAGCGGGGAGACCAACTACTGAAGTGTGCAGGGCTGGTGGCCAGCACCTCTTGTCAACGCATCCACGCAGCACTGCCTCGACCTCGGGTGGGTGACAGGGGCAACAGCATGGGCCCACGGGGCTCGGTGGCTTTCATGCCTCCTCATTAATGAGGACAAACTCGTCAGGAGCTGGAACAGTCAATTCTAGCTGCATAACACCCAATTCTGCCCCGCAGAGCCTCACAAGTGATGCAGGGGGGAGGAGGACACAGTTCTGTCACTTGGTGGGGGAGCACTGGCTCACAGCATCCCAGGGCACTGCTGCTGTCTCTGTAGTGAACTGGGCACTTTGGGTTGTTTTCGTCTCTCCAGAGAGCTCTGCAATCTTATCAAAAGAGACAGTGTCTTTGGCTTATCCTTAGGCACAGGCAGGAAAAGAGGATTTCCTGGATGACTCCTCTCTGATGGCAGCTCTTGTCCATTCCTACAGCTCTAGCAGGGGATGCCCTCATTGCAAACACTCCGATCTCTTGTTGATGGTGGGAGCAGATGCAAGCCTGACCTCCTCCATGTGATGTAAACCACAAGCATACAGCAAAGATGGCTCATGTCCCTGGGCAGATAAGACATGTCACAGAAGCCTGCCCCCATGCACAGGTGCCCTGGAGCAGCTCAAGGAGCTGCCTGCTGTTGCTTACTGTGTGTGACCCCCCTCACCTAGTGCTGCTCCCAGTGATGCGCCTGTTGAGATGTTCTTCCTCTAGTGTGGGTGCCTTCTTTGGTCCCCACAGCATTTTCTTCCCGTGCTGCAATACCACACTGGTCTGTGTTGTGGCCAGTCAATGCGCCAGGTCTGCTGGCAACTGCCAGGCTGTTGCTGTGTCCTGCCTGTGAGATCTGCTACAGGTCCTGCCTGGGAGATGCACTAACTATGGATCTGTGACAGCTGCTTTGGCACAGAGGGAGAAGTGCTGGTGAAACCCACCCCAGGTCTAAGCCAGACTGCTGTGAGCTTTTCTTACCCTCCCTCCTGGACACAGCAGGTTTACACCAGGAAATGGTCCTTTCAAAACTCTCCTGTTAGATGAAAGCTCTTAGATGAATGAGCAGCAGGAGGAAAAGGAAAGTAGGTTACAGACCAGGAAGAGCTCCAAGTTAGAAGACAGCTGTATGTGCCTCATTTCCTGCTGAACTGCTCCCTCAATCACAAAAGCCCAAGTGCTCCCCCACTTCATCTAGGACTTGGGTTCTCTGAAAGGCTCTGAATAAGCCAGGGTGAGCCTGTCTCTGATTGCTACAATGACAGGTACTGTGCTTTCGGTGCCATTAGAGACGTACAGACACAAAGCAGCAGCACGAGACTTTTCTGCAGTGCAAAGTAGAGTTGCCTCCATGGGCTGGCAAACCAGCTATATCCCGAGGTACCAGAGGCCAGTGCAGGCATGAGGAGATGCTCTGCAGCAAGTAGTTGTATGCAGAAAGCAATAGCTGTTACTGAACTATCATCCTCTGCACTGAGACCACTGTGACCAGCAGTGCCCTTCCCTGGGCCACAGCACTGACTGGGGAGCAATGTAGGCTGCTTTTCTTCGCCTTTAGCTGAGCAGAGCAGGAAAGTCAGCACACCAAAGATCCTGGGACAAAGGTGCTGGGACACCCCCAGCAGTACAAAGGCTCTCTGTACCTCCTGGTCCTCCAAGCTGCAGCCCTTGTGGCCAGCAAGGCACCAGCGGTGCTCAGCGCTGAAATCTCAGCCTGGACCGAGCCAGCGCAGCAGCTGGGAGCAATGCAGATGCAGATGAGCTCTGCCAACTCTGCACGGAGGCTCCTCCTGGCTCAGGACAACTGCAGTGAGCTTCATATAAGATCTGACACACACCACACACTAGATTGTCCTCCACCCAAGTTCCCCAGCCTGGTGTGCCAGCAGTGACAGGGCCAGGGAGAAGGATTTGCAGATCAGAGAGTGGACACCTGGGTATCATTGGTGGAAGCCCGCTCTGTGTCACTGTGACAGAGAAGGCACAGAACTGCCAGTGGGGAGCACTGCAACTCCTTCTCTGCCATGGGGACCTGATGAAGAGGAACCGGAGGAGGTGGGGGGCAAGGGTTTTAGCTGCTTTTTACCTGGAGTCTGGTAGTTGAGCCGCCTCATCTCAACTGGATCAGAGGAGTGGGCCAAGAGCGAGTCCTTCAGACCAATGGAGTGCTCATCCTTGGAAGAGGGGGAGTGAGCCCTTTTCCTATGGACAGAGAGGACAGAGACAAGCAGGTGAGGTCTGGCAGAGACCACCATGAACCACCTTGGGAAGGAGTCTGAGTCGCTGTGTCGCAGACACCTAGCTCCATCCCAGGCTCCCTGGGGCTCTGGGCAAGTCACATCCTCTTCCGTGCCTCCAATTTCCCATTTATGAAACAGGAAGGATCATATGTAAGCGATGGCAGAGGTTTGATTAGTGAGGCACTTTGAAATATGATGCTCTGTGTAATATTTATTAGAGAAAAAGCAGATAGATGCAAGATGTTGTTTCCTCTTACTCTCTCTAGGAACTATTTCCTGTAGTGGAAGGATATAATAAAATTTTTTTTCAAGTATTAGAAATATTTAAATATAGAATGCTGTAATATAATAGTGTAAAGGCTCTTCAGGGTGTGTTTTATTGGGCCATTAATACATGTCTTGAATGGTTGAAGGCACCCAAGGCGTGTATTAATGGAACAATAAAATACACTGTTGTCTCTTCATGCTATATTTATGCCTACAGCAATGCCACCACCTCAGGCTCTTGCTGGAATTCACAGGCAGAGCAGGGACAGATCCAATCAAAAAGTGGACAAGTGAATATTAAGGAAAATCTAATACTGCAAGAAGGGTTTCTAGCGATTCTTGAAGTCCCACTTCTTGCTCTATATTACAAATATAGTGGATACACCCATGCAGAGGGGTGTTGGGCAGGAGCAGGACAGCAGTAGTGGCTTCTGAGTCTGTGCCGACCCTGACCGTTTGCCAACATGCTGAGCACGCAGCAATTCACAGAGACTTTATCTTTTGGCTACAGCCCCAAAATGGATTTTGCCTGATGGTGAACCCCTCTGCTGACCTGGGAGAGGGGTTTTCTGGGAGAGAGGAAACTACATCACTGCTTGTTCACACGAATGCAAGCACATTTACCATCCTGCAAATTGCAACAGAAGCCTCTGATTTCTACCACTTTGTGAGGCATTTCAAAGCACTCTGAAGGGTTGCCAGGTTCTGCACAGACGCAGCTGCATCTCTGGATGGTGGTGACCCTGAGCCACGTGTGATCAGGAATGCTCTGCACAGGCACAGGGCGCTATCACTGCCACAGGGAGCTGTGCATGCCGGGCTGGCACTAGGGAGAAGGAATTAGGGAAAATTTAGTGCATAAATCATGAGTGAAACCTGCGTTCCTGCTGTGGCCCAGAATGTGAGCAAGCTCCATCTGCAGCCCGTGGCTGCATCAAACACTGGAGTTGTTCAGTGAGGAGGACCAGCTTGTGAGTCTTTGAGTCATCTCAACATCTCAGAAGCCTTCTAGCTGCCTGGACCGAGACAAAAGAGCTGAAGGACTGAGAGCATTGATAGAAAGAAAGGAAAATACACAGCAAACAAATAAAGTAGTGTTTCTCCTCTCAGGAGCACAGCAGGATGTGCCATGTGCTCCTGTGTACCAGTCCCTGAGCCCCCAAGCAAAGTGGCCCAGCTTTTCTGGGGAATGGGCACAGCACATAATTAATGTTTGTCTCTCTCATTAGTCTAGTCAGGACAACTGCTAAACAAACCTCCAGATCCCAAACTATCCTCTGCTACTCAGCTTCAATCCATTCCCATTGTAGATTTGACACTGTGAATATGCTGCACGGACACCTTTGAGAGAAAGTGCCTCCAAAGAGAAGGTGGACAGCAAAAAAACCTGTAGGATAACAGCATCGCTCTGAGCACGCAGATTGTGCTGGAAGAGGATATGCTGCTGCTGCACAGGCTAGGACACAGCAGGGACATGAATGTTAGGTCTGAGAACAGTGGGCTGGTGCTGCTTCCTGGTGCTCCACCCACACCAGACTCTGGGACAAAGGAACGCTGAGCCAAGCTGGACATAGCTTTTATGGGGCTCAGGTACAGAATCCCCCCTGGGACCATTTTCTCGCCTTGAAGACCAGTGAACGCTCTGTTTCTTACAACAGCCTGGCATTCCCTCAAAGCTTCATCATAACAGACTACAGGAATGCACTTGTATTCTTGACGGAACAGCTCTCAGTCTGAAGTGACTGAGAAAACAAAAGAAACACCTATAACTCCTGGTGATGTTGTTTTTTTGATTTTTAATTTAATTGTAAAAACAGTCTGGGGAGTCTTTATGTTGGAACTGTCTCCCTAAGAGCTGTGAGAGGCTCACAATTGCTGGAAGGCTGATTCCTTTGAGGAAACAAAGTCTTTGTAAATCCCCAGGGCTGTCATGCCCCCACGCTCCCAAAAACAAAGATGCCCCTTACTAGCTTCAGGCTTGATTTTTAAAAAGGGAAATAGACTTGAAATTTTAGGAAAACAGGAAGATAAAATGGATTCCTACCTTTCTTGTTTACTAGATCCAGGGAAGAGCAGAAACAAAAGAAAGGAGATGATCACTGACACAGAAAGGCACTGACTGCACATGCACAGCAGAGCTCCATTTAATCAGACAACAAAGCCAGTTCCCTTCCCCGAGGTACAGATACATATGTAAATAGAGAGTCCAGGAGGAGCAGAACCTTGGAGCTGAGCTGATAGAGAATGACCTACTGTAATTGAACAGGCTACACGAACACATGCAAATGCAACCTGTGGCTCCTCGGGAGGACTAACAATCATCTCACACTACAGTTACAGCTCTAGCAGGGCTCCTGTGCTACGCAAAAGCAGGTGGCTGCTTCAGCAGGGAGCATAGAGTGTGGATGGTCCTGATCCGGTAGCCAGGACTGAGAGCTCTCAAGAAGAGAGCTCCTACTCTGATTTCAGCCTCTCATATCCATGCCCTGTTCCCACCACCAAGACTACGTTCCTCAGTAAAAATTCACAGTAGTGAAGGCACCTGCCAGAGATTAAGCAGGCAATTTCCACAGAAAACCAGTACTAGAGAAGTCCCCAAGGATGCAAATCCAAGCAGTCAGACTGGCTTTAGAGACAAACCTCTGTCCCACTGCCCACACATTTCCAGAATCCACGGCAGCTCTGTGTCCTGGGGCTGATATTACTTACCTTCGGCATACCCAGCCCTTCTGCTCTCTTTATAAAGCAGCCTTCTGGTGTGCCAGGTGGAGACCTTCCTCCTCCCCATGACCACCAAGGAATGTCTATCAGAGCACTGCATATCTAAAGGCTACAATGAAGGTCTCTAAGATGCCACCACCTGTAGTGCTTGTCCCATAAATGCTGTGTCCTTGACTGGATCTCACCTTTTGAAGAGGAGTATAGCAATGACAATGATGATGATTAATATCACGGCCAGGACGGGTCCCATCACCCACAGCATCTCCGGTTCATCCTGCTGCTTTGCTGAAGCCACTTCCATCACGATCTCATCTGAGTAGGGACTGGCTGCGTATCTCTTCTGAACAGCACCGGCAGGAGAAGGACAGAAAAGCAAGTGTCCATTATGCTAAAGCAACACCTCATCCCTGAAATGTGGAGGTTTCCCCTTGCCTCTGGCTAGCAGGGAACAGTCATGGTTCTCAAACCCTAGCAGCACACCATGGGATCCTCCCTCCCTCAGCACAAGTGGAGGTCACGCTGTGGAAACAGTCTTTTCCTGATGTGAAACATTCCCAGTGCCAACTACTTTTTGGCTAGCAGACCTGGCCCTGAGGTGCCAAACTGGAGCAGCCCAGCTAAGAGCCACTTGCCAGCCCTGGATTCTCTCAGTGCCAAATCGCAAGCTTTTGAATCCCAACCAATTGCACAGTGGGGCTGGCTGATGATTCCTAAGTGGTTTATAATACCTGCTGTGCTGATATCAACACAACTCTCCAGGACAGGGCTATATTAGGAAAACCCGTGCTGGGCGAGGCAGTTTTCTTAAAGGAACAAAGTGACGGCAACATTTTCTACCTGATGTCTCAGCCCTGATAAACAGACCTTGGAAAGGGGCTCATGCTTACAAGGTTCCTTACCAGAGACTTCTGTAATCTGGCAGCCCAGTGATTTATAAGTCAAAGGGACAGCTTTCTAGCCCCACCAGCAAGATGGGATTAATAGAGACCCAAACCCTTCCTGCAGAAAAATGAGACTGCACCTGGTTTGTTCTGCTGCTGTGGCTAAGGCTTATGGAGCTGTGTTGTCCCTTCGCAGTTCAGCCTCACTGGGTCAGAAGGGTTAAATGCTGCAAAAAGAAATCCTTTCCCCCTATTAGAGAGGGCCAGAGCTATATCAGTTCAGTGCCTGTGGCTTTTTAGCAGCACCTGCTGCCCAGCACTAGGGAGCCAGAAATGCTCTGCTTCTGCCATAGAAAGTTTCGGTCACTGAAGAGGATCTTCACTGCCTGCAGATCTATAAATCGCCTGCTTTAAGGTCGAAGCTTAAACATACACTTCATGTCTGGGCGCATGTTAGGAGAAGAAAGGGAAAAATCAAGCATGCTGGTGTCACACAAATGCGCATCTTGATCTCCTCTCACAGATGCCCTTGATCCCAGCCAGCCTGGTTTCAAACATGCGTGGAGTACAGAAAATGCTCTTATCTGTGACATCCTTCTGGCAGTACGCGCAGGTGCAGCATCCCAGATTTATCAGTGGTCAGAGATGCTGCTGGCTGGAGGAGGAGCATGGGCGGTCGTTGCTTCTTTGTCCGTGAAACCTTCAGCCCTACGAGACCCTGTTTCAATGACCCTGAAATGGCTGCTGGCTCCCGGTTCAGCTCTGTTCCTAGAGCAAGTCTGCACGAGATCACTGCAACACATCGGTCTGTTCCTATGCCCCCTTGTCCAGTTCAAACAGGGCAGGGAGTCAGCAACAGCTCTGTCTGAGCATGGCAGAGACAAGAGGACGGTGAGAAGAAGGGGCAGAAGGCCTGGGGCTCCCCTTTGTATGGGCAAGAGGCTACCCTGTTAGAAAAGCACAAAGGCTCTGCCTGCGACTATGCAGAAAGGTCAAGCTGCATCAGGTGTGCGTGGGGGGGGGTATGCTGATCTGTGCAGCAAGGTAACACGTGTGTTCATCTCCAAAGCTTTGTGCGAGGGGCAAGAATCGCATTTTTGCAGACACACTTTGGAGATGCCTCCTTCCAAGAGAAGACAGAAGCAGAAGCGATCAGAAGGACTGTTATCTCAGTGGCATTTCCAAAGGCAGACTGCAAGGTGCAGATGGCTCCTGCTCTCAGAGATGGTGTTTCAACCACACTCCCCTTTGCCTTTGAAGAACGACGATGTTACACTCACCTGCTGACACTAGAGACACAGCAAGCAATTTAAAAGGAGCTGAGTGGGGGAGATAGTGCACAGTCCTGGACAGAGTGCCTCATGCTTCAAATGAAAATGGGTGCGATGCAGAGGGGGATGCAGATAGGAGGTCTCTAGGAGCAAGGTGTAATAACTCTGCTGGCTGGTGGCTCACTGGAGGGCTGTGGCAGATTTATGCTAGGGAGGAGATGGTAATGATAGTCTGGGATCAACTAGTTAAGGTCATCTCTTCTTGACAGGGACTGCCAGGACAGCACACCCGAGGCCTCTGCCTTACCTTGTTGTTTATCTGTGACTCTCCTTCCCTCACCAGTGTGCACATCTTGCCACAAGAACACGTGAGCTGGATGAGTAATGAAGAACTTGACCAGCCCTAATGAGCCATTACAAGCAAACAAGGCTGAGAAAGGAAGCCGTGGCTTGGAAGCTGACCAAAGGATTCTGTGCATCTCTATTATTTCCATTATTTACACACTGGCCGCTGCCACTGTCTCCACCATCACTCCTGCCCTCCGTGTTTACAGCCGGACACTGATGCACAGGTATTGCCGTGCTGGTCCCTGCTTATTGCATCAGCTACTCCCTTCCCTCTCACGTGCCCAGGCCCCGTGTGCATGGCGACACGCTGCCGACAAAGGCACGGCCCATTTGCCTCTAGCAAGGAGAGGCACAGGAGAAAGAATCCCTATGCAGCAGGCACGTGCACAGCTTTGCCCAGCTGAAAACCCATTGCGACGGGAGGTAGGTTTGTTTGCTTCTCCAGACATCATCTGGAGGTGCGACTTTGGGCAGAGAGGGTCCTGTGAAGGCAGGTTTGCAGGGGGAGCACCCTGTTCACTGCAGAGCCTCAGCAGCCACTGTGCAGGGAAGGATTTCAAGGGGCTGTTTTCCACAGTCACTCACTTGAACTAAAGCAGAATGAGAACCCATCCCAACCCAACCATGTGTCAAGCTCTGCTCTGGGCACAGCCCAGCAAGCCACAACCGAGCTTGTGTAGAACGCGTGTGTTGACACTGCCCTCCACTCTCATCTGTTATGTCAAACATACGTGCCATTTCCCTCCAAAAACACCATCTATCAAGTCAACTCCCACGGCTGCCTGAGCTTGTTGAGACCAGCTATGCAGCCTCACTCTCCTCTCTTCAGACAAAACTCCATCATCCCAGCTTGCAGTAATTTTTCACCCGGCCCGCACTGAGCCCACCTCAGCTCTGCTAGGACAGGCTGTGCCCCCCCAGCAGAAAGTCCTTACCATGTCTCCATCCTCCAGCGAGGCCAGCACGAAGCAGCGGTAGCTCAGGTCTTGAGACAGGGGCTTGTTGTAGAAACCTTTGTAGTTCTTCTCGTCCCCCAGGGTGAAGGTCTCAGGCAGAACATCCACTTGAGCAGCAATGTAGGGCTTGAGTCTGTCTGCTTGGCGTCGCTGGCGCCTGCTCTGACTCCCTTGGCTTATGGCCTCCAGCAGCTGGGGACAAACAAGGTGCATCACTATTGCTTCGCCCAGCATGACACCACCTTACCCTGTTACCTTACCGGTTGTAGGACTCAGCAGGGTGGAAGGGAAGGGAGGAGAAGATACTGGGTTTGATTTGGACACGGTGGAGGTACAAAGGAACCTGACGGATACGTTATCCATTTAGGCACTGCTGGGGCACCCGTCTGCAGACCCCCACTGCAAGCACCTCCGCCAGGAGCTCAGCTCTGGGAGAGTCCTGAGCCCTGGGATGCCGACGGGGAGAATGTTAGGGCTGAGACAGCCTGTGTTAATGCATCCCGATGAGCTGTGAGGGAACTGGGCCACGTTCTGCGGCCCAAATGTTGGTTCGGACAGCAACTCACGCTCTCTACAGACACTGGATGTGAATTACAGCTGACGCCGACGTACAGGGAAAAAGTGACATTTACTGTGTCTTTCCCTTCTGTCAGCGCTGTGATATTTCACCTGCTGCTGGGTTGCAGGCAGAGCTTTGTGTAAATCACACAGAATGATAACAGATTTCATGGGATGTTCAGAGTAAAAATGGCAAATTTCATAGTCAGCCACAAATTCATGAAAAATGATATAAACACACAAAAATTCAATTACACTGGTAAGAAAGACTCTCAGATGTTTAAAGATGTTTTTCTAATGAATAAAAACGAATATCAGGCTTGGAACAGAAATTCTAATTTAAAATGAAGAAGGAGGCATGAAATGCATTTCACACACGAATGTATCAGTGCAGCATTGTCAGGGCAGACAGTGAACGTCAGTGGGGCTGGGGACAGTGATGTGCACACAAAGCCACGCTGCTGAGCTGAGCTCACTCCCTCTGAGGAGGAAAAGCTGGGTAAGGCACCCCCTGCTCTTTCCCCTCAACAGAACAGTCCATCCTTGTCCTCTTATGAATACTCATGTTGGAGCAATTTATGAAACTATAGGTTGTCGTTGCAATATCACCCTCCCCCCACAAAAGAAAAGAAAAGAAAAAAAAAAAAAAGGCATGGAGAAATCTCAGTTTCACAAATATCCTTGCAACCACAGGGAAAAAAAGGCAGAAAGAGTCTTTGGACTGTGGAGTTTGCTCCTTACACACACATCTCTTGTACCTTGGCTGAAATTACAGCTAAACTTTTTGGGGCAGAAAGCACAGTGCATGAAACCACAGGGATCCAGTTGTGATTAAGGTTGCTGGATGCTACTGCCACCTATGTATGTAACACACACCCCAAAAGACTGCACCAAAAGAAATGCTAGGCTTGCAAAGTCCAGATCCTGAAAAATTAGAAAACTAATATTGCCTGTGAAAAATTAATTCAGCTGCCTTACGTCTGTGCATTGTGTTACAATCCTTGATTGCACGGTCACATGCTATCTTTTCTGTAACTCCTCTGCTTTGTTCTATACGCAGGACAGACAGTGCTTAATCAAAGAGCAGCTATTCCATATTTTGTTTTCTTCTTTGCATTATGCAGCCCGAGGCCTTGTTTATTGCTTACTATTCAAATCCAGCTCTGAAGACAAAATTAATAATTTCCTCGTGGGCTTTTCTATGGTGCTGATCACTATAATATTACAAGTGCTTCACAAACATTAACGATCTTATCTTCCAAACACCCATATGAGGTGAGATGAAAGTGATTATCCTAATTTTACAGATAGAGAACAGAGACACAGGGACATTAATGTAAAAAATGTCCACTAATTTTGAATGTCAAATTGAAAAGACATCAGCTTGTTTTGTTTTTAAAGAACAGTTAGCTTTTTTTTTTTATAGCACTGACTGCATCCAGCAGAGCTCTCCTATTGACTTTCTCTGCAGCTGGGGATGCTTAGGCTTTGCAAATGAGACTCCAGATCTCAAATTGAGCACTCCAAAAAAAGCAGAACATGCAAGACACTGTCTGCTAATGAAAATTTTGTTTCAAATCATTTGCCCAGGACTGGGTGAAACAGATGGAGACCAGTTCTCTCAATAACTTTCAACCACTTAAAGTTCAAAACCAAACCATCCTTTTGCATCCTAGTCTTCTATTTCTCATGACATCTTCCAATTTCTGCAATGAAATGATGCAGGAGACCTACAGATGATGGTTCTCCATCATAGAATTGTGCTTCATGTGCAGAACAGATCCACCCATACACGGTGTGAGCAGGGACCCCATGGAAAAGACTGTGCAATCGTGTAATTAAAGATTAATGATAAGCAGGGGCTGACTTACAGCTCCTAACACTTTGCAATTTATGAGTGCTTCGAGCCTGCAACTTTGTTCTCTTAATGGAACCTTTGTGTGATTTCTTGGAATTTTTCCTTATTACTTCGGGGGTGGTGGTGTGTGTGGGGAAGAGCTCACAAAGCCCTTGTGTGGGACTCTTCTGACGCCTGCACATGTACCGCGCCACTGGTGTTGAAGGACTCCTGCTCAGAATAAGCTGCATCTTAGGGTGAACAGCCTGGTGAATGCTGAAAGTCTTTAAGAAGCAAGTGTGAAGGGAGCTTTGCACATTTTATTAGATACTAGATTGAACTCTATCCAAACTGCAGGCTTAGGTCCTGTCCAGAGCAGGAAAAGCCTCCTGACAGAACAGCTTAATAAACTGAAAACAATACATTTCTCTCCTAGCCCGTTTTCAAAATCAGCATGGTTGCTTCAGCTGAAAAAGGCTGCAAAGAGTGTACCACCCACGACAGGATCTGTCCCGGTCAGCGCTCTGAGACACTCAAATGTGGTCTTCCCAATAGGCGACATTCTCGGACGTGGCTCCTCCCTTGCTTGACTCCAGCCTTCTTCCTACATGCTGTCACCAGCCAAAAAAGGCTGAGTGAGCACCGCATGTCCCACAGTCCCCCATCTCAGTGCACCCACGTCGTTGCCAGGAGGCCTGGGCAAAGCGTACTGGGCCATCTGGGAGCCACTTCTGTTACAGCAGCTGCTACAGAGTCCTACCTGGTCCAGCTCCATCTCATCAGGTGTCCGCCAGCGAGCAGTCGGGCTGCTGGTGCTCTGATCCGCTGGCACAACCACGATGTAGTACCACCTGGGAAGGAAGGGAGGAAGGAAGGAAGGAAGGAAGGAAGGAAAGTGTAAGCACTGGACCCTAAGTCATCTCTCGGGCAGGTCACCAAATAAAACGTGCCATATGCCTCCCAAGGATGACCTGCTCCTCTTCCCGCCCTCTAAGTAGCAACAGGGTTCAGTAAGGAAGAGGTTGGTTTTCCAGCTGTACCAGAGAAGAGAATACTCCCGTTAACACTCATTAGGTTAATGAAGATCTACAGACTGTGCTCCAGAGGGTGGTGTAGGAGCTGTGAGAAGGACATTTATATAATCGGATTGTAGCAAGAACCCTGGGGGAATTGTGCTTCAGCACAAGGATACCACAGTACCGAATAAGACTTCCACAAACTCGCTTTTTTAATCTCCTCGAGGCTTTAGGCATTATTTATTTAAAGGATATTATACAGTGTCAGAGAAAGTCCCTCCTGATCCTCAACTGCATTTTTGTTGGTAGCATCTGGAGTATACCCACCAGGGTGAGGGCAAACTGTCAGAGAATTGTCTTAATTTTATTGCACATAAATATTTGCTCAGAAAGAGCCAGCAGCGTGATCCCACGTTACGGGTAAATGCCTGGCTCTGCACCACAGCCTGCTGAGAAATTCACTCCCAGGTTACAAAATCCACAGGTTGGCAGAGGTCTGCCTTGCCCTTTTCCCCATCTCTTAGCCTCTCACCCTGCCTTCTCCACCCAGGCACAGCACCTACCTAACCGGCACAGTGGTCTGGACTTTGGGAAGGGTGAGCGTGAATTTTCCTTCCTGTATGTACTTGTTTGTGGCGATGGGTTTGCTCTGCAAGACGTCAGGAGCAGTGCGGATTGAGACGAGGTGCTGGAGCCCCCCAGCACTGCTCCCGCGGTTCATTAGCACAAAAGAATAGTCCGTGTCTGGCTGGAGGTCACTTATGAGTTTCTTCATCGAGTGGCCGTCCACCTCCACACTCTGGCTATTGTACAGAATCTGAAACGGGAAAAGGACATGCTTATGCAGCTGACAGCTGCTGATGAAAACTCATACTCAAAATAGCAGCGTTAGAGACGACAATTTGGCTCTGGGCCCTCCCTCAGGTGGTTCAGCTATTGTGCGCTTTGTAAACAGCCATAAATCTTTAGTTAAAGAAGAGCAATCCCCAGCACAGGGTTGAACCATGCTCCCTGCGCCTCGCAGCAATGGAGCAGAGAGGGTCATCTCAGCAAAGCCCGGGTGGCCAGTGCCAGCGGTGAGGCTGGTGGTGCCACATGCACTGCTTTTCAGTGCCGGTTCGGGGCAGGAATCCAGATGGCTGTGCTTTGCCCTTGTGTGGAGATGAATGGGTCTTTGTTTCTTGTCTCATAAGGCTATAATACACAATATGCTTTTGGTGTAAAATCCCGTCTGCTTTTAATTGGTGTCACTCCCGTGTCTACCAGCTGATGCCTGATCGAATGGTTAATGCAGAGCATCCCCCTCCCAGCAATGTGACCGGGGAGGGGAGGGGGTTACACGCCTCACCAATGATCTGACAAATCCCACACAGGGCTCACAAATTGGAACCCGAAACAGCGGCTCTGCAGGTGTGACACCCTGTTGCCATGGCAACAGATGCTGGATGCCGCACCAGCCGTGGGCAGGAGATCGGCGCTGCTTTTCCCTGCCGTGCTTGCAGCGAGGGGCTGCTGGTCAGGGCAGGGCAGGGGCATCGGTGGCCCAGGGCATCAGGCAGCCTCCACACACAGCTTCTCCTTGGGCCCGTTGGCCCCTCAGCTAATGACATTTTCCCAGCGCCCTGTTGCAGATGCACAGGACCCCCATCTCCCTCAAGGCACAGCAGCCATGGGCACTGCTGTATTAGCTGCACCAAACAGCCCGTCTGCCCTGGGAACTTTGATTTTGGTCTTGCTGGAACAACGCTTGTACCCTGAAACGCTGGGTGTTGCCTCCGCAAAGCCGGAAACTCAGACAGTTCCCAGAGACAGAGACAAATGGGGTGCAGAGAACTGGAGAGATCAGAGGTCGTGCCTCAGCTGCGATAAACCAGCATGTCTCCTTCCACTGGGCGACCATCTGGCGTGGCAGGGGAGGGCTGGATTCCTGATAGCAGTGCAGGCACAGCATACCAAAAACTGGCAACGGCAGAGCTGGAGCATGTTAAACCATGGTAGCTATTACACGCCACAGGCAGAGCCCACACAGTAAAACATGCTCTTTCCAACAGCGGCCTTGAGAGAGAGAAGACAGCTCTGTGGAAGGAAAATTACTTGAAGTAAAACAGATTTTTCACCAGCTGAGCCTACTGTTAAGGCTGACACAGGCAGCAAGGGAGGGACCAAACTTTCCTTCCAAGTCACCTTTTTAGCAGGTGGCAGAAAGCTGCAGAAAGCTGCCAGCACTCTGGGACAAGGGCAGCTGATTAGCACCGCTCTAATATTTAGCGCTGGAGCTGGAAGGAGGAGGAGGAGGGAAGCCGTGGAAAGAGATCTGAAGGACAGCAGAGCACAGGGACCAGGCTAGGCCTGGAATTTGCAGCTCTGCTTTTGTGTTATCCAAACAGCGATACCCACACCATGCTTCAAATCCTCTTCAGGTCACTTTGCATGGAGGTTGGGATAGGAAAAGAGCCCCAGCTTTTTTGCTGCTAAGAGATTCCCAACAGGTAACAGAGCAGCAGTGAGGAGCCATCAATGCAGGAGAGCTGCAACCAGTCTCGTTTGTTGACATGCTTCAATCATTAGGGATGAACTGCAAAAATAAGTACCAAGTACTAAAATAACAGACATTTGCAGGGACAAAGCTCCTGCTGGCTGTCCCATGTGCAGGAAAGGCTGTCAAAGGTAGGATGGCTGAAGCTTAAATCCCTTTCTCCAAAGACATGTACATCAGATGGGTGCTAAAGTGAGTGAAAAAGGTAAAATGAAGAAATGCTTCTTATAGTGCTGCAATATCAGATATTTAGTTGGCAGGTTTCACCCTTCTCTGACACAGGAGTAGGCACAACAAAGACAGGAGTGCTAGACTTCAAGTCATTTTAGCAGCTTTGCTGTCTGTCCCAGCGCCACTCCTTGCAATGATATTGCAATGGTACAGGTGCAGATGTTCCAGATGACAGCAAGTCAGGGAATGTCCTGGGGGAGCAGCGGGACCTCACTTCATGTGCTACAACACAGACTCGAACAAAACCAAACTTCCACCATTAAGAGCTATGCTGGAAGGATGCAAAGCCCAGAGAGAGTTCTGTTGCCTCTCAGATGAGATTTCTCGTTATGAATTCTTCCCTCATAAAGGTATCACCAACTGCTTCTGCGTATGCTCTAGGGAAGCCACTCGCCCACCAACTGCCTGCACATAAGGCATCTGCTGGGGACATAGCTGTTCTCCTGGAGCAAGAGGAGGCAGAAGAGATGATCAAGCACTTCTGTTTAGAGTTTCCCTGCTTGCTCTGCCCTAGAATTGGCCAGGAAACAGTCTCCGATTCAGTCCTGACACCAGATCATGTTTTTTACTGCCATGCACAGAAATTTGTGTCCAAAGACAGTGAAATTGGCATTTGCAATGCTTTCCTGAAGCATTCTCCACCATCCCCCCTTTTCACAGTTGCAGTGTCAGTTCTACGTTCCTTTACCTGCCATAACACATTGTTTTCTCAAATGCTATGCACCATTAGTTAAGGCCTCCACACAAAACCTACAATAATGTAAGGGCTCAGAAACAGTCATTTGTGTGCAGCTGAAGATGCCCGGGAGCTCGAGCAGGAATGCTATTTAGAGGTTGCATCATGGCCCACTGGTAACTACTTAAGTCAGCAGCAAATTTGGCCCAAGGGCTCTGAACTGCCAAACATTGCTGACTAGCCCATAGATTGCTGTAAAATGTCATTTGTGCTGCTCTTACCCACAAGAGAAGATTTGCAAAGCTAGGTGTGTACAAATGTCACTGCTGAAGGTCTGTTGCTTGATTTCAAGGCAGTAAAGAATGTATTGAACTAGAAGATGAAAAGACACATAGTGTGCAACACCGGAAAAGATAATGACTCGATGGAGAAGTAGACAAGGTTACCTTTTTTGCAGGCAGGAGCAATTACTACATTCCATGGGACACACTGTGAGAAAGCACTGCCCAGCATTCTTAGGGGTTATTTCCGGACCTGTATCATAATAATTTTCAAAAGGTGCTGTTCCTTCTCCCCATTTGCAAAATACCTTGTGATGATGCCTTTAACCAACATATCCTCTGTCCTGCTTTTAAATTAAAGAATGTGTCTCAGGAAAATGCAGATTCCCCAAGGAGAAGGTTGTATCTATCTTGCACTTTCCACGAAAGCTCCAGAACAGCTTTCTGCAAGCACACTGGAATAGAAAAGGAATAGTGCCTCTACTCCACCACAACTGTTGAGCAACATTTTACAAGGAATTTATCTCCTGGACCAGAAGAAGCTGTGAAAATTCCCCAAAGAGAACTCAAACCTTCATTATTGATTTGGTAGCAATGAAAATTCCTAAGGTCTCAGTTCATCCCCTATAAAAAAAGAAAAGGACCAGTCCTGCCTGTGCCTCACTATTCATTGTCAGAACAATATCTACTTTAATTAAATCTGTTAAAGTAGAATATGACACCCTTTGGGACATAGATTTAGCATGAGACTGTTTATCAAGTGTAGATAATACTAATTGTTCCCATGGAGATTTATCTGCTATGCTAGTTACAGTATTAGGCTCTGGCCTCAGCATCCCAGGTACCTGAATTAGAGGAGAGAGGTGAATCTTGTTTATTAAAATACAAAATCCTGAAGGTTAAGGATTTCTTTCGAGTGGCACAATCAACGACCTGGAGCTGACCCTCTTAGTTCCTGGCCTTGACTCATGTGTGTCTGCAAGTCTGGGAATATTAATAGATAGAAGACGTTATTAGAGAAATATCCTTGTAAGACTCTCATTTGCATGACCGCTCTTCAGTGAGCAAGTGGCTACTGCCATCTGCTCCTGTGCCATCTGAGGGTTAACCCGCAGCAGGGACAGACCCTGAGTCACCGTCTGTGTAAGTAATCGCAGCTACGAGGCTGAGACGAGGCATCAGCGTCATGTCCTTGGCTCCTGGCTACTTCCAACCACTCCTCCATCCGTGTGTGGTAGTAATGCTCCAAAGGTCACACTGTCCCTTTCTAGCACTGCACCGTCAGACAGAGATGCGGGCTTTGTGCCACAAGAATAAGGCAAGATGAAGCAGACTGGTTCCTCAGCAGAGCGCAAAGTAATAGAGCTCTGTGAAGTTCCTTGAGGCCAGATGTCTGAACACTGATCCTAATGCACCCTACATCTGGGAAAGCTTTGAATACCACAAGGTCTTCACAAAAGCCTTGTCTGCTTCAGCTAAACTCTGCATGTTAACAAGTGCCTGCTATAGATCATGGTAATTCAGCTGCAGGATTTAAACCAGGAGAGTTAGTAACAAGGAAGGGGAGGTGCTCACGCACTTTGATGTGGATGCAGTTCAAGGCCTTCCCCTCATTCCCCTGGCCATGGATCCCCTCCAGCTCATGCAAGCCTCGCGTTTGCTCCTCAGGCAAAGGTGCATGTGCAAGGAGGAAGGGAAGTCACGCTGCTCCCACCCCTGGCCACCTTTGCAGAGGCAGTAGATAGCCACTGAGACTAGGTGGAAGATTATCCTTGCCAATGTGACACGTTGGTCTTGTTTCTTAAAGGAGAGAAGCTGCACCGAGATCTGCAGAAACTTCCACCACACACTATAGTCTTTTATCCACATCAGTGATCTGCACTGGGGGACAGACAAGAGCAGGAAGACATTGGGTCATCAGTGCTGTCTGCAGCCTGACACTACGTCCAGAACTGTGCTGGAGAAAAGAGAGCAACAGCCATTCCTCCAGATTTCCCTCTGCACTGGCACATGTTGTGCTGCTCACATCTGTAACACCTTCTGGAAGGGTGATGATGCTTCTCTTCCTCACTCCCTGAGATTACGCATCTGCTCAGATGCTCTCAAGTAACTCATAAAGGCAATCCTGAGACAGGACACGTTGCAGAAAGAGTCATTCTTAGTTTGATTCACAGGCTGGTTTTCAGACCACTTTGTCCTGGTGATCTCTTGCTATTAAATTGTATTTATACCTTTTCATGCTTCAACTCCAAGTCAGGGATCAGGACAAGCTTGTGTAACCACTGTCACAGAGCTGCAAAGTCCAGCCTGACTGGCAGGCCCCAGCCAAGTGATACCAGGTAACAAGATGCTTGAGAAAGCTGATGGAGGAGTAAAGCACTGATTGGGACTGCGTGAACCACAACTGCAACCACTCATGGGAATAGCATCAGTGATTTGGGGTGATGGACCAGTTTCCACTTCCCTTCAAAAAGGCAAGTAACTCAGGGGCACTATATCAAGGGAGGAGTGGGTACACTTAGCAAAAGTTCCTAAGCTGGTTTCTAGCTGGATGGTGAGAAGCCAGAAATATGTATTATGATCCCTGAGACATCCCTGTTCTCTGAATGCCTCTGCCCAGCGCACGCCTTCACTGCTTGGTGTTTCCTGTTGGTGTACTTCAGCCAAGATTATTGACTCCTGTCACTGTGAGCCAAGTGCTTACTGGCTGTTCCACAACTGACCAAAACAGAAAGAAATCAACAAAACTACAACACCTTCTGGCCTAAGACGAGTGAGAAGAAGGAAAATAAGCAGCCGTGCTCTAGTGTGTGCCATGGCTCATGCACGGGTGCTCAAAAGCAAGAGCAGCTACCTAACCTAGCCTTGGAGATCTGAGGTCCACAAGACCCCAGGCCAGTGAAAAAAACGTGACCCTGCTCTGTTCGTCTCCTGTCTGATGGCCTGAAAACATCACGTGGCAGGTCAAGATGCTGCTTTCCATTGTCCTGCTCACTGCCACAGGCAGAGCTCCCTGTCCTCTGCATCCCGCCCTTACCTTAAAAGGCACTGCAGATTTATAGGAGTCAGGCACTTCCCAGCTCAGCAACACAGACGTTTTCATGACGGCATTGACGCGGAAGTTCTTAGCAAACACTGAAATGAAAAACAAGATATCTGAGCACTGTAAGGCCAAGTCAGGAGGGAGCCAGGCAGCAGCTTGGCTCCAAGTCTCTCTTTGTCTAACTCAGCAGCAGAGGTCAAAGAGTTCAGCTACAACAGAGAAGTGAGAGATGAGGAGAAAAGAGCAGCAGCCTTTAACCAAGTCTCCAGCCGAGTTTCACTTTTTGACTATACTTTTCCAGCATCACAGAAAGGAAGTTGTAGGCTGAACTGTAGCCTTCCTCTCCCCCCGCCTCCACTCACACTCTCTTGGCCCTTTGCCATGATCAAAGAGCAGTGGTGCTCAGGTACTGGATCTGCAGATGATCCTACCCAGCCGCCTGCTCCAGTTCAAGCAAGAGCCTTTCATGTACACACAAAACAGCAAAGGGAGCCTGTGGAGTGACAAAGGCAATTAAGCTACCACCAACACCCCTTTCCCCCCTCAAATGGCAACTTTAAGGAAACCTTCATTGAGCCTCCCCTCGCCAAGCTAGTTTTAGACTCGGGAGCCACACAGTACCTGATCTCATTAGTCAGAGCAAAGGGAAGCGTAGCCTCATGAACTGAAGCAAAGGTCCCTGTCCTGGAGGCAGAGCTTGCTGTTAGGGCTTGTTAGAGGGGCACTTACCTTGCTCAACAGGCATGGTCCGGGACTGGATGCTGGGGCTGAGCGGCCCAGCCCCTTTATTGGTGCGGGCCCTCACTTTGATGTCGTAAGTAGTATCGGGCTTCAAATTCATCAAAGTGATACTCGTGTCCTTGGTGATGTTAACCAGGTCCTGCTGGCTATTTATGTCCCTGTATACCACTGTGTAGTTGACGATCTTGCCGTTTCTTTCTGCCAAGACCGGGGGGTCCCATGCAACTTCTGTGGTGGAAGTGGTGAGACCCACCACGCGCAGGTTCTGTGGGAAGCCACTTGGCACGTCTTCTGCAGTAGTGATCTCCTTCTCAAACTCCTCTCCTGGGCCAGCTCTGTTCTTAGCAGACAATTTGAAGAGGTACGTGGCCCCCTTGTGCAGATTAGTCACAGTGTAGTGATGGTCTCTCTTCCCGAAGTCTATCGTGTTCATCTTTTCCTCATCAAGACGTCTGTACTGCAGCCGGTAACCCAGCAGCTCCCCTACCATCTCCTTGGGTGGGTGCCACTGGATGAGGGCTGTGTTCATGGCTGTCGTGCTAATCATCATGGTGGGCTTCCCCGGGACTGCAACATAAACACACAATGACCATCTATAGCCTGGGAGGAGGGGAAGGAAGGACCGCTTCTCTGCTGCTCAGTCCGTGAGGATTGAGGAAAGTGGGAAAGTTCAGACAACAGGGTGAAGAGGACGACAGACAATTCACATGGATAGAGGCAGACCGACCCTAATCCAGTGGCGAGGGAAGCTGGAGCCAGCCAGCTCTTGACTGCCATTTTCCCATGTGCTGCCATCTAAACAAGGAATAAATTCAGCCATATCCAGCCCCAAAATTCATCCCCTTTTACCGGAAAGCTTTAAGGTACCTCAAAGCATCATATTTATCTCAGAGAAGATCTGAATCCCGTCCTCCCAATCAGTTGTCTTCAGACACTCCAGCTAGTGCACACCACCAGGCCATGCTGGCCCCAGTGCACTGTACCACAACAGACACACAGAAGCCCAAGTCCAGCGCCCTGATCTGTCTGGAGGTAGACAAATTTCATCCTGAAACCTTGCAGTTTTACCATCTGCAGAGGCAGCGAGCAGAGCTGGGTGGGCTGTTTGCCATCAGAATACGTTTTGGTTTAGCTGATGAGCAGATTCATGATGTCAGTGTCGATGTGAGAGGTGAACACAAGCGTTCCACAGGATTTTTGCTTATGCTGCACAAGTCAAGGGGTGTTGCCGTCACTGGTTAGGAACTGATGGCTTTAAATTGGTGGTTTAATACCTTGATCTCCTTCAGTTAAAAAAGAGGATGTGTCTTCACTTCACATCAGCTCAGATTTGTAAACAAATCAACTGATAGAGAAGATACTCAGAATCAAAGGGATGGGGCCATTGATATGAAAACGAAAATGGGATTGTAGCCAAACCTAGTTAAATATCCTTGCACAGTTTTGAAATGTATGAGCCCACAGATGAGCACAAGAGAAAAACGTATTTGACAGAATTATGCCCCGATTTTGCCATCAGAGGGCGATACCAACACTCCCCTTTGAGGTCAAGCCTCCAGATGAGCCTCTAAAAAAGGCAGCTCTGGGGGTGGTTTTGGAGGTATTTAAGACATACAATTGCATATCCACTGCCAGCGCCATCCTCCTTGCACTCATAATACAATGTCTAACAGCAGCTAGTATTAAGGGACGCATTATTTTCAAAGCTGATTCCAGATATTAACTTTAAATGTGCATCATACCATGGGAAGACCCACTGTGGCTTACAGTGCAACACTGGGATGTTTAGGAAGCTTTTCCTGTTTATAGGACAGCTGTAGCAATTTGATGAACAGAGCATACATCATGGCGAGGCACAAGGGAGACAGCATTTGAGATTGTGACAGTGGAAACTACCTCTGGAGCTCCCCATATGCAGCATGGAAGAGATGGCAAGCTGTTCCTTGTTTAAAAGCACCAGGAACAAACACTCTGTTTGCACAAGCTGCATTCCCATAATAACAAGTGGTAAATACTGTTCCTGCGGCTGGTGTGAGGAAGCCGCAGGATTTATCAGTTGTAGGACAGGTCTAGTGAGTGGAAATCGAGGACAAGACAATGTCAACTAGTTGGTGCCACCACCAAAGTCAAGCTTGACTGCATCCCGAGGAAAGCACCTGATGAACTCCTGGGTGCCCCTGCTCCAGGCTGAGGCTCCTGTGTTGCACTAGGCACAGGGTAAGTCTCCACTGAGACAGAAGAATCAAACTGGCTGGAATCACCAGGACCTAGAAGTTGCGTCCGCAGCACTCCTATGGCAGGATTTGTTGGATTCCAGATTTTAACCATGGCTCTAGGAGCCTCCGGGCTCAGTTATGTAAGCCTGGGGAGGCAGCAGTAGCAACGGCCAGGGGGGAGCTGAGAAGCACCTCTGAGGAGCCCTGTGTGCCAGGGGCCATCCCAGGTGGCACTGCAGTCACTGCAGGAAGCAAGAAATGGCACTTGCCTACGGGAACAACGTGAGGACAGGCCATGACTCCAAAGCTGAGGGAGGGCCTGGACTTTCAGGCTTCCTCTTCCCAGGTCTCTGGACTACGCAGATGAGCTCAGACCCATGAGTTTCATTGCTCTCTCACGGGCCCCGGCAGTGTCTGTCCATCTGTTTTCTGCACTTGGCTCAGGTGATCCAGCGGCAAAGCCTGTAAGGAAGGGCTGGAGATCACAAGAGCGTGTACCTCTGCAGTGTCTCCAGCCCTCACTTCCTCTTGCACAGGTGCCTCAGCCATACTCCCCATACACCTCTTGGGAGGTTTTACCACCACCCCTACAAGGCTGCAGTATCTGCTGCCCACACTCACCTGCCCCTGTGGTGGTGATGACTTTTGGCTTGCTGCGGGCACCATCTCCTTTGGTGGTGTAGGCAGCGACCGTGACCGAGTAGGTGGTTTCCGGCAGAAGGCCTCCAATGACCGTCTCCTGGGAGCGCATCCATGAGGTGGAGAAGAGGCAAATGAGAAGAGCAAATACTTGTTACTGGAGTGAGCAAAAGGAGGGCATTGAGGTCAGCGTCTCCCACAGCAACACACCAACACATTCGCTGGCTCACACTCATAGACTGCACCCAAGCACACACGTCTCACACAGAGCCAGCAAACAATGATCGCTGCCACTCCAACGCTCACCTGCCCTACTTCAACCCCTGCCCCTGACACTTGGCTGTCCTAAGGACCCACCAGCAGCCTGAGTCAGTGGCTGCATGCTCCCATGGCCTCTGCCAAGAGGGAGATTTGCTCCAGAGATGGTCTTGCGTGAAGCCAGAGCCACTCTGCCACAGCAAGCCTGAGAGTAAGGGGACTGTGGAGCTGTGAACCAGAGCAAAATCCAGCTCAGCTGGCCGCTGAAATCTCTTGAGGGCTAATTTGGGGATTTTTAAAATTGTCTCTTGCAGCAGAGCCGCAGGGAGCAGAGAGAGGCAATGCAGGCAGTGGCACGGCCACACGAGGCGGGGGGCCCCGGGCAAGGAGCACCTGCAGTGCTACAGCATCCCTGGCACGGCATTGCAGGCATGGGATGGGGTCAGTGCAAGGCGTTGGCAGACCTGGAGGGAAAACCCTGCGCTGTGGGAGGTCTGGGAGGAGGGCAGACTCAGCAGGGTGCTAGCACCTTTGCAAGCTCTGGCTTCTTCTGGGCAGGAGAAGGGCATGGCTCTGCACTTCAGTTTGAGATCAAAGAGGGGAGCATCGCTCCTCCCTCCTAGCCTCCAGCGGCAACATGACTCGTGCCAAGCCTGGCTGGCCAGGCCTGCAGATGAGCAAGCACAGCGAGCTCAGCAGCTCCCAGTGAGCTCAGGGCAGGTATTCCTGAACTGTTTTCATCTGCGGGTGCTGTGAAAGGGACCAGGGCCATTAGGACTAACCAGGTCAGGGAACAGGGGACAACTGGGTTGGATAGGGAGCTGGGGAAGCTTTTGGGAAGGAGGCAGAGGCTCCAAGTTGGTTATTTACCCTTTCCGACAAGAAGAGCAGAGATGGAGAGGGTTAAGCTCAAGTCACTGAGGACAGGCAGCACGAGCACTGTTAGAGGCTGCTCCAGGGATCCAACATCTGCCTGGGGGATCCCTGCCGGCTTTGGAGGTATGAGGGGCGCCTGTGGTTGCTCTCAGAGCACAGCCAGTCTCCCATCACTCATTCGCACTAACACCCACACTATTAAAACCGTCTGATTTCCAGTCAGTGCTGTTGGTTCAGGTTACCTGCCCAGGCTTACTCATCAAAATCACCGTGTTACCATCGCGGAACCAGCCAGCCCAGAGAAAAATCAACAAGCACCAACAAGAACCCCGCCAAAATCACCGTGTGAACCAGAGTCCGATCCCAACTCCGCCCCTGCAGCAGATCGTGTGTGCGGGTGAGTGGACGCGCAGTCCGATCGGTGCCAATGGACCCGCGGGGGAAGCACTCACACAAAACCTGCAGACTCTGAACATCCCAAGAGAATTCACTCCTCCCAAATCCATGCAAAGAGAAATTCTCACGCAAAAGCATGCCACCGGGAGCAAAGCAAGCGAGCTGGGAGGAGGGGAGAGAGACAAGGGATGGATGAAAGAAGGTCTGATTGCATAATGTAAACACAGTGCTGTCATGACAAAGCCACTCTGAGGGAGAATCCTCTGTATAAAGCAGGAGGAGAAATGCATCGTGCTGGGGAAGCTCACAGTAGGGCACGTAATTGAATTGCTGACTCTAAAAAGGTCATTTTCTAGTTTGTTCCTCCAAATTTATATTTCAAAATTATGTGGGAAAAATTGGATTTAACTGTTTAAACGTGATTGTTTTCTTGTTACTATCTGTGTTTCAGCCAAAGGTCACGGTTGAGAGTGTAGGTTATTTTTCATGACTCTGATCAATGTGGTTTAAAGATTATGTATCTAATTTTACCATGTAACTTGGCGGGCCAACTACTGCAGAAAGTAGGATGCACCTCCTGAGTCGATCACTTGAGCCTGCCTAGAACTGCACTGCAACAAGCTGGAAATACAGATTATAGGAAATGTCAATTGCTTTTCTGCATTTAGTAGCAATCTAAATGCCAATTTTCTCTGGATTTGCTGCTTGTGGAAGGTTTCACAATGTAACTCTCCAGCCTCATTAAGGGAGTGAAAGGGATGTTTTGACAGCACTGTGTCTACAAAATTCACAAATCGATTTACCAAACCCCTCTTTTCCAACCTGGAATACACACAAGTGGTACTTACATGGTCGACGGAGTCCTCAGCTCTCCACTGACGGGGGAGAAAGGAAGGAGGAGAGAAAATGGAGACACAGAATTTTAAGGGGCAACGTGTAGGAAAGGGATGACGACGACGACAACAGCCAGGGGTTAGCAGGACTGGGTTGGGGGGATTACAACACTTATACACAGAGGGTCACTTGGCACAGGCTGTGCCAAGGGAAGAAATGGCATAGAGCAATTTTCTACATGCTGCTAGACTGCGCAGTAGGTCTCAGATCATTCACACAAAGGGGCAAAGAGCTTCCTTCTCACATGGATGGGGAGGTCACCACTTCCTAACTTTTCAGTCCTTTCCCCTTCTGGCTTTGTTTGCACTTTTCTGCCTCTTCCATGAGCAGAAGCAATAAGGGACAGCTTGTATCAACAAGGCTCCAGGCCTGACTGCTGCCCAAGTCACTTACAACAGTTTTGTGGCCTAATCTCCGGTTTCTATCCTAGCGATCCCCCAGCCACCATCTCTTGTTGAGAAACAAAGACGTCAACACACAAGACTCAGAGGGCACTCTGCAGGGAAACACCAATGCAACATTTACAGAGCTTCTCTTTCCTGTGTCATTTGCAGGGAAATGCTCTGGGGACCTCAGGAAACCAAGAAGTGCCCTCTCTCGTAAGCAGTGCAAGAGAGGCTGAGATTTTACACAGAGCTCCACACTAAGCTGCTCCTCTCCAACGACGCTGTGTGGCTTGGAGCGAGACTCAAACTGGTGCATGTGCTGAGGAAACAGCTTCTGACTCCCAATTACGCAACAACAAACGGCAAACACTCATCTGGCAAGAGCAGCCCTGCAGGTAAGACTTCTACACAAACCATTTCCCAGCAAAAGCTCACATGAATTCCCAGCCATGGGAGCTCAATCAGAGCTCTGAAGAGGGAACACACAGGTTTCTGGCTGGATTTAGGGTTCTATGGCATCAAAGCTACATTGGGGTGGTGAGACTTAGCAGACCTTGGCTGCCGCAACGCATGCCCGTAGCACTATTCTTTGTGGTTGATGCACCAAAGGAAGGTTTGCAGAGATCACAGCAAGCTCTCTCAGCCAAGGTGATGTGTTACATCTCAGGTTACTAAATCTGCCTGGAGGAAGCACCGGTCGATGGGTTCAAGCACAGAGATGAAAGTGGAAGATAGGCATTATTGCCCCTGACTCACAGTGTGAGCCTTGGCAAGCCTTGCTTCTGAGCCTGAGCTGCCAGCTGTGAAATGGCGCTCAGATACTGACTTCCTCAGGACACTGGGAAGCCCAGCTAACACTGCTGAAGTGCTCGGGAACCTACAAGTGTGGCAGAAGTACTAAATGGTATTTACGCTACAAGTTGTCTTTTGTACTCAAGCTGTTTGTGGTGGCTTTCACAGGCTGCAGCCTACCACAGTGGCAGAGTACTCTCCCTCAGCAGTAAAATACATGGCATACCTTCAAAATATTTGTTATTTTATTCTCTAAATTCAGGAAGAATTTATTGGAGAAATATTCCTCTAAGAATTTGTTATAGTTCACTTATTTGATGCCATGAGACTGCAGCAGAATTATCCCCCTAAACCATCTTAAAATTTAATTTCAGTGAAGAGGTCAAGTTGTCCCTAAAGACTTCCTAGGAAGTGAAGGCTCTCACCAAGTATTGTGGTCACTAAAGGCCCTCTTTCCACACACATCGTGGTGTAATTTCCAGTGTTGCATGCTCAGCTCAACTCAAGTCATTGCTGTTAATGTTCTACCTGTGCCAGCCAGCCCACACCGTGTTTAACAGCCACACACTCTGCCCTGCTGATGTAAAACCTGGCAAAAGTCTTGCTACAGGAAGGATACGAGGCCTAGTAGCTCTTTCTCCCAGAAGTACACTTGTGCTCCAAGACCATGTCCCTGGTGGATGGAGGCCACGTGCATAGTAACACCCCAACCTGCCTCCATGTAGCTGCAGGAGCAGAAGGTGACACCCCACTGGAACCAACAGTGAAGCAGACCCAGGATCAGGAGGCTAATGCATCTCACAGCCTCTCACACCACAGCAGGGAGTTTATCACCCACTAGGATTTTAGACCAAGCGTTTAATGTTCAAACTCTGTTTGCTCTTATGTTTCAGTGGACTTTAATTTTGCATCAGATCAGAGTGCAAAGAAACGCCTTGAGATCTGTGCTGGAGGAAGAACAGGGAAAAGCCAGGCCTGCATAAATAACCTGGTATAAATTCAGTTTCATTATAAAATATAATCTGCAGATCAAAACATTTTCTTCCTTAAACTAGCTCAATTGCTTCTTAACTGTTTAAGGTTGGTCAGTAAGACAAATTGATCTGAAAAGCCCAGGAGCTGTCATAAAAAGAACTCAAGACAGTGCTGTGTGCATGAGGCAGGATGGCTCAGGGAAGTGCTAAAGCTAACAGTGTGTATTTATGGCAGCTGCAATGCCTTAACGTTTCATTTTACACTTCAACACCGCACAACGTATTCATGTCTCACCAGGGAACGGCTGTTTTCCCTGACCATGGCTCTTGCTAAAGGCAGACTCAAGCCCTCCTAAACAGCCCCAGCTATGGGAAGTGGATATTGCGGTTTTTCCTGCAGGTCCTTCTCCTCTCTCCTTCAGTGACCGTGGCAAACAGTGGAACTCCAGATGTAAACTTGGGTGCTCAGCTTGTGGGATGCGGAGGGGTCTGAGGGCTCCAGAACTTCACCTTTGTCCTTTACTGAAATACCTCTTGGATGATGCGTTAGAGTTTTGTTCCACTTATGAAGCAGAGTACATCTCAGCTCCATGCCAGACTCTTACCTAGACGAGTACACATGCCTGAAGAGTTGTTCCAAGTAGATTCAGATAAAGATCCCTGACTATCACCCAGTGAAAGAGGGAGGCTCTAAATTCCTCTGTGTTATGCCTAGGGTGGGCATTGCCCAGGGAGGATAGAGTGTCTGCTTCCCCTTTGTCCTTTGATCTCAATCCAAGAGCTTGAAGTGCTTGCCGTTACTTCTTCCTGCTTCTCTGGAGCAAGCTGGTGGGACGTGCACTCAGTCTGCAAGCTGGATGGAGAAGTGCCACATGCAAAGACCACACAATCTCCCTGTGAGCCTGCAGCCCTTCTTGTGGGCAGCACACCTCTCCCCTGCCATGACTCTGTCTGCAGAGCAGGAGGAGGAGGAGGTGGCAGGAGTCTCTCCTCCACAAAGCCTGACCTCCATGTACCCAGCCAACTCCCAGCAGCAGAAGCACTGCAAAGCTCTCTGGGCAGGCTGGATCTGCGGAGGGCTGTGAGCAGCCAGGCTAATGCACACGCTGCATCCCCAGAGCGATGCAGGCAGCAGGCTCCCTGGCAAATATGCTGCACAGTTGAGGGCAGGAGCATTTGTCAAAGCCACACTACAGCATGGGAAGAAAGTCTCCCCCGAAGGTGTTCCATTCTGGGCTGAGGACAAACAGGCTGGGAACAGGACACAATGGATTAACAGCCAGATTCATGAAGGGTCTAGCTGCCCGTCTTGGAAAGAGCAAACAAGAGTCATGCTTGCACAGGAATCCGAACAGGAAGGCCTGTGCTCCTCTGTCCCTGCTGCCTTCACTGTGGCCGGTGCTCCAGACTCGGCACTGCCACCTGGCACTGCTCAGCACTGAGCTCTGCAGGGCACGCAGGACTGGTACCTGGGAAGGGGTGGAGGGGATCGAACCCACTGGTCCTCCTGGCACGTTGCAGCTGCCCGAGGATTGGAGACCAAGGAAAGCAGGTGGGGCCCTGCCCTCCCCTGAAGAACCTAATCTTTGTGCCCCATGGCCCTGCTACCCCCCACTCCCTCAAGCCATTGAGGACTCAGAGCGGCAGAATGCACCCTGTGCACAAGACCCAGGGCACAGAAACAAATCTTTTGCCACCACCCACCATGGGACTGGCTGAACCACGATGGGCAGACCCTATGCCGGAGGTGGTGCAGGGATCTGACCCAGCTCTGCAGCAATACACACGCTCTCCCTGGGCACTCCTCCACAGGGCATGGTCATCGTCCATCAGTCTGTCAGTAGGAGGTGAGAACTCAGACTGAAAGGCACAGAGAAGTCTGATGGAGGTAATCAGTCACAGGCACAGTCACAGATGGGAGGGAGAGGCCTCAGCTCCATCGCAGGACCTTCCTAAAAACTGATTACTCTCCCTAGGCAGGAGACTAAAATAAAACGTGATCTTTCCAGCACCAGAGCCCCCGCTTCTCTGCTGATGTTTCAGTCCTTTCCACTCAAACGGTTTTGAAAACTCAGAATCTATATTATCTGCATAGCTAACATCTCCATTCCCTTTCCTTTTTCCTTTCATCTTCGTTTACTCTCTCTGTATTTCTCATCTTCAATCAGGAAAAATCATGAGTCAGCTTTAATACCAGTGTCTTCATACCATCTGCAGGAAGCAGATTATGTGGTACATACCTACTCAAAATCAGCAGACAGCCTGGCTGGGCAGGAGGAGGGGCTCTGTCTACTTATCTAGAGAATTTCTTCTGTTATCTCAGATTTTCAACCAGTATAATTCTCTCCTTGTGCACTGGTATAAATGTTTATGACTACTGAACTGTGGCTATATTCTGGCCATCTTCATCCTGTGACCTTCAGGGACAGGTGTTCCAGTGAATCTTTTTGCTTTCTTAACAACTCTTCCAAGACTACTTGTTAAAGTTTGTCTGGCTGTTTGCAAAGGCACGCACTGCTGTACTGAAAGATGGCAGCTCTTACAGGGTTCTTCAGCTTCTGGAGCAGATGTATTTCATCACAAGTACAGGTCATGCCTGGCTTCTCACTCTTTCAGGAAATAAAGATCTCTTCTGCCAAGTCAGTGAAACCTCTTCCCTGCAGGGTCATCATTAGTTTATGCCAACAGTGACGTGACTCCTTCAGGGTAGTCACTTCTCTGCAACTATCTTTTGGCCTTCACTTCCATCCAAAAATTACAGTGGATGAATTCAGCACAATGCACACCGGAAAAAAAATATCACAGCAATCAAGAACTTTCCCACATAAATACACCAAATATGAAAAACTGCTAAGTGGTCTGACAGGCCAGGAAACTTCGAGCAACTTGCCTCCTTGATGCACACATTCAAAATAATGCAAAATCCAGCACTCCTTGGAAAGTTTCTGGCATCCTCATTCCTGCACATTAGCATGGGGTTTCTCTCTCTGAAATGTATGAGTAAGGAGTGAAAGCAGAACTGGCTGGGCAAGCATAAAATATTTGAAAACACCAACAAGAACAACATTGCCAACTTCGCCCACCTACGCTTGGGACCAACCCATTAACTCCAAACTCCAGCTGAACAACACAGCACCAATTGTTCAAACAACACAGAAGATTATATCCTCCTGGAATAAGTAAAGGGCAGTAAGCAGCTTTTTTAACGATTAAAATAAAGCAACATCTGAAACATAAACAGAGACGTGCCCCAGACAACACTGCAAGGACCCTCAAAGCATCTTCTCTCTTTAGAGTTTTCCCCTTCCCCATTATTACTGAGTTTTATCCTTCAGACTATGAATGGGGAGTAAAGCCACCTCTGTGCACTGCACTCCCCACTGACAAACATATAAATGATTCACAGCTGCGTTCAGGAGACAGATCAATTAATCGTTGCAGCTCTCCAGTATTTATATTGGGCATCATTCAAGTAAGCCAGCTCTGAATCGATTACTCGTCGCTTCCAACAGCAGCAGATCCTGTACTTCATTTATACGATTATCTTTGTTGAGAACAGCATGGGTCATCCAGGACGAAGGACCCTTGCTCCAAAGAGGAGTTGTATTTCATCACAGACAGGGCATCAAAAACTTCCCTAGGCCCTGTGACAGAGGCAACTACGCATTGCTGGGCTGAGCAGAGTGCATAACCATGCTTGGAGCGCTGTGTGGGAATAGGACCTCAGCTCCCAGACAGTGAGGTATCCAGGAGATCGCATAAATACAAGCAGATTGTTGTATGGGGATTGCAGAGGGCAAAGTCATTTACAGGCGATGTAGGCCTGCACCTCATTCTTTCTGCCCCAGCTTTTCTCAAAGTCAGTTGGCTTCACCTACGGTTTCGTTTCAAGAGGCAATGCAAGGTCAAGTCCCTGCCTTGCAAAAGCCGGAGGGAAGGGAGTCTTTGCTGAGCCAGAGAAGGGCTGCCCTGCCTGGCACACTGTGCCCACCCAACGGGGCAGAGCCACCCCCCTGCCCTACAAGCAGGAAGCATCCTAAAGGACTCTGCTGAGAGAGAAGTTTTGCCCTGAACAGTCAACAGCATGAAAGAAGCAGATGCAAGGTTTATTTAAAACTCTCTGACAGTTTATAACCTGACTGGGAAAACATAATTTGCTCCAGCTGGAGCCCGCACAAGATATGGCAGGCAGAGAGAGGTACACGTCAGAGAAGGGGTAAGAGAGGAGCATCATCCAATACATCATCTTTCCTACATCAATCCTTTCCTGATTAAACCTTTTACCCGCTTGTAAGCCACAGTTTAGGGACAAACCGTTCGCCTTGTTCAGGCAGGGCTGAGTCAGTCCCACACTCTGGAGCCTCAAGAGCAGTCCAAGAAATACTTGGATCCAGCCAGCCTGGCCCTCTGGGTAGAGGGAAGGTGCCATGCCCGCCAGCCCGTGGTCCCCACACTGTACCTGTGCTTCTGACAGCATGACGTCCTTGATCACTGGCTGCCCTCGGGGCTCGTTGTTTTCCAGCTTCACGTACGTAACCTGGTACCCACGGATCTGCCCGTGCTGCTTGTTGGAGATGGGCAGCTTCCAGCTCACCCGGATGGCAGTTGAATTCACAGATTCTACCTCCACTTTTCGCGGTGGGGCACTGGGCACTGTAACACACACAGGATGGACAGTTAGCGGGTACCACACAACCGCTGTCAGCTACCTCTCACTCCTTTGCTACCTTCCCTCCACCTCATCGCAAGGACAGCCCTGCTGGCACAAGTTCCTTGTGCCTGCCCAGGAGGTCACACTGCTGTTTTCCAGTGTGACCGTATCCCTGACCCTTTCCCAGCATCCAAGCATTTTTGCTACTCTCAGTAGAAAGGAGCATGACTGTGATATGCAGGAGCATCCCTAATAAAAGCCACTGTGCTGGGTCAGACCCAAGGTCCATCTATCCCACTCCTGTCTCCAGCAGTAGGGGAGCAAAGAAGAACACAAGAATATAGCAGAATATGAAGAATATAGTAACCACCTGCAGCTCAGGGTGCCCTGCGGCAGAGCCAGGTGTTTTGAAGCCTTTTTTGCATCCTGCCTGTCAGAACAGCTCCTCTCAGATCCCTCTGCGCACATCTAAACGCAGTCCAACAGCCCCAGGTAGCGCAACTGGGTGCCGAGGCTGCCTTGCGGGGAGCCCTGGTACCTGCCACCAGTCAGAGAGCACACGTGCTCTTCCCCTGTGACAGCAAGAGGTTAATGAGGGGGAAAAGCACCATCCTAAAACAATAACCCAGAGCTCAGAGACAGCAGTCACTGAACTCAGCCAGATAAAGGGGCCCGTGGGGATTGTGACAGCTCTGGGGACTGTATTTCATGCACGGCTAGCTGAATGCTTTTTGATAATAAAATGAAAAATTACACTGCCCAGAAAATATCAATTTTCTTGTAAGGTGAGGCCAGTTTAAAAATGTATTTATACCCTATTTACCATTTGGAAAAATTACCTCCTTATTACTTTTTGCTCTTGCATTGACTGTGACAAAAATGTCAATGCTAAAAAATTAGCCTCTCAGTTGCTCCTGGAAAGCTCCTTCCGTCTGAAGCAGCTGGGAGCAGAGGTGTGCATTCCCTGGAGAGGATACTGCTGCTACACGAGTGTCTGGTACCCAAGTGAAGGACCTGGGCTCCACCCTAGCACCTCTACTGCAGGACCCCTTCTACCCTCCACTGCCTGGGAAAATCCAGGGGTTTGGAACCCCGTACGCCCCAATTCTCAACACAGCAAGAAATAATCAGTATTAGATAATTAGGGATGGATAGCTGACAAGCAGACATAATGAGTATTGCTCCTTCAACCAACTAGATGGGAAGAAACAGCTACCCAGCAGGTAAGCACAGTTTTTAAGCCGCAGGGCAATTCATTATTTTCCCCAGATGTCCTTCTTAATTGTAGATAATTAAATAAAATAGAGAAAGGAGGAAAGGAGCATTTTAGCACCATGAGACCAGCTCAAGGTATGGGAATGGAGGGGGCTGTGCTTGAATAGTTACCACCTTCTGGCTGGAGCAGCCTACGCCATAATCCACAATTCACTTAGTGCAGTGACCTTGCACAAGCCACAGGGCTCTCCTGCCCTAGCAAGACACCTGCCCACACACACAGTTGGGAGTCCAAGTGAAAAACAAGATACTCCCTGAGAACCAGACAGAAGCTGTGTGTCAAGCTCTGCTGGCAAGAGAAGGTGGGAGGCCTTGGCAGAACGTGATAGAGGGATGTTGCAGGGACAAGAAAAGATGTGAATGTGAGCAGATCATAGTGTTTCGAGGAACGCTATCCTACCTCATTATGGGAAGTGTGTGCTGCATCTGAGACCCAAACAGGGAAAGTTCAATTTGTTATCAGATCACAGTTTAGCATTTCTCATTCCTTCATCATGAGTACCTATTGAGCATCAGCATGTCAGAGGGATATGAAATCACTCCTGACAGCTAAGCTTGAATGTCCAACCATGGTGCCCGAAAACTAACTGAGAGAGCTTGTTTGCGACATTTCTGGGGTAGCAGCTTCCCCTGGGCTACAAACAACTCTGCTGAATGAGAACTGAAGCAAACAATACAGGCAGCAGGACAAACACAGATGTGCTTGCCAGCCCAGGAATGCAGTCAGTGAGCATTCCCAGATGCCACTTCCAGAGCCACGGAGACGTGGGGGACAGTGGCAGCCCATTTAGGGCAACTGTAACATGTCTGGTTTCAATTTGCTATGCTGACTGGGCAATGCAGTGATCATCCTTTCTTTGCCTGGACGCTGCATCTCTTTCTTCTCCCATTAAATCTGCAGCTTCTGGGGTCAGCATGAAGCCATGGAAAGCTCCTACTGTCACCCTGAGCTCTGGCACTTTCAAAGGAAAAGGCTTAAGTCATGATGACATAACTGACAGCCCTGCTAATACAAAGCAATTTCTCTTTAAAGCTGTCGTATCCAGTAAAGTGTTCTGTACACGCGATATTCTGACTCTTGAGCGGAAGAGCAGATTTATATAAGCTGTGGCTTGCCTGGAAGCTGGGGCAGGAAGCAGCTTTCCTGCAATATCTACAAGTTTCAAATGGATTTCTTTTCCCCTCTTTAGTTTGCTGGATTTCAGGTCAATAAGTAAACTTTAAGTCCTGATCTCACAATGTGAGAGAAACCTTTGGCTGGGAGAACTCATGTTACCCTCAGTAAAATGGAAACCACAAAACACTAGAAAGCCAAAATGGCAAATCAGCCTAATGCCTCCTCACACATGCTGGAAGCACTGCTAAAACACACAGGACCCTTGTGGGACCATGCCAGGACATCTAACCCACATCCTGGAGGCAACCATCATATCAGAGCAAGGGCCAGCAGAACAATTCCCCTACGCCGCTCCAAGGCAGCCACGGAGACCCACTCCCTGGAGCAGCTGATGACAGCACTGCTCCCGACAGCCTCCTGTCCTGCTTGAAAAGCACCCCCAGGCCAGTATCCCCAACTCCCTTTCCCCCCTTTTCCAGCAACTCAGCTAGGAGAGTCCCGGTTACCCCAAGGTGGTAGATGAAGAAGCTGTTCAGTAACACCTACCATCCTCATCAGTGCGCACATGCACGGGGATGCTCTCTGGTCCTGGCCCCACATCGGTGTGAGCCCTTACCCACACCTTGTACTCGGTCCATTTCTCCAGGTCCTTGATCTCCCAGCTGGAGTGCTCCCGTCCAATGCCATCCACCACATGCTTGGTGTTGTCATCTCCTTCCACTGCCTGGTACGCAATGGAGTACTGGGTGATAACCCCATTGCGGCTCTGGGCAGGCGGTGGCACCCAACTTACCCGGATGGTAGTGGAGCTGGTGCTTACACACTCGACTTCTTGGGGTGGGGCGGAGGGGGCTGGGGATAAATAAATGAAGTGGGGAGATGAAGGGAAATGAGTGGAAGGACAAACCAAAATGCACAGGGAACTTTTACCCAGCCAACTAAGCACTGAAAATACACATAGAAATTCAGCCAGCAGCCTCCAGGGCAACCGCCTGCCTTCCTCAGAGATCATCAAAGATGACACTAGGGGCAATTTGTATTTGAAAGCCTGATGAACAGCATGGAGACAGAAGTGCTGTTCTCCATCAGAGAACACCTCTTCCCAAAGCAGTTCTGGACGCTCACTTTACCAAACACAACAAATGGCAGTAAAGGAAGGGAGGGGTGAGAGAGAGATTGGTAGGGAGAAGAAAGATGCTTTCAGTGAAGATCTGAAACAGATGGAAACCAGAAGAGGTAGGAAGCTACAGAAGGCAAGAGTGGCAGAAGGGGAAGCTCACACACCAGATTGTATGAAGGCTTGCAAAAACCTGCTCCAAGACAAGTGGAGGAAACAAAAGAGGGTAGGGAAAGCAGGTGACTGGGGTTGGCTGGAGAGTGTCCAGGTGGGGTTTGAAATCACAACCATCAGCTGTGAGCAGCACACTGACCAGGTGGGAGCCTGTCACCATGTGGAAAGAGCAGACAACATGGCTGTGCTGCTCTGCACGTGCGCCTAGTACCTGGTACTGACTGCTTCATGCCTGCCAAACTGGTCACCTGCCTCGGTAGCTTCCTGGCCTATGGAGCTCTACAGGGGAAGGTGGGTAGGTCTTACACCCTCCCAGGTAAAAAAAAAAAAAACAAAAACTACCTGCAGTTTGCATTAACTTCTAAGCTCCAGCAGCGTTAATTGGCCACAGGGGGAGAACTGGGATCTGGGCAGCAGACACTTCTCATCAGGATGAGGAGAAGTCTCTTCCACACAGCATTGCTGGGGAAGAGCAGTGAAACAAATCTGGGGAGGAAGAGAGGGATCGAGAAAGGAGAGATGACCTGGACAAAGCAGAGCATCTCTAGGACACTTGCCTGGTTCATACCCTTCTCCAGCTTTGCAGAACTGCTGTCTTGTTGCAACAGGGCACCGGCAGTATGGGAGGCCTCTCATGGCAGCAGCAGCAAGAGCTTGCCTAAAAAGGCAAGAGCCCTAAACAGATAGGGCAGGGCACCATCACGAAAAAAGCACACACAGTTGCTTTAAGGCTAGGAAGCTGTCTGGCCAAGCAATAATGGAGTACAAGGTATCTTGCTTCTGAAGGAGTAGGGCCCATCCCTCGTGACCAGGCTGGGATGCCTGGAGAGAGGAAAGATGGAGGGAGAGTGGGCAGTGACAGAACTGGAAGAGATGATGCCTGAGCAGAGTCAGGCTGCTGCTATGGGAGCTATGCTGAAGGAAAGAGAAGTCAAAGCAATGCGTGGAAGCAAACAGTTGCCTACGTGAGGGAGGCAGAGCGGGATCGGCCCTGCCATCTGGCATACCGGAAAGGAGCAGGGGTAGAAAATGAATCCTCACACTCTTTTGGTTAATCAGCAGAGAAGTGGCAGGGAAGAGAGTAGGATGATATAGCACCAAAGCAACATCAAGAGTGAATTCAAGGAGGGCATAAGGTAGACACAGCACCTGGTGGCATCCCTCAGAGGGGACAGGTGAGACAGAAGGAGCTTGGCAAGCCTTTCCTTTGCCACTGTCTGCAGAGAGACCCTTCACAGAAGAGACTTGCTCTGGCTTTGGGCATCCTTTGGGATGCAGCAGTGAGCTCCTTTCTCCAAAGTCAGCTTTGGCTGGCAGCGTGGGCAGGTCAAACTTTGGCTGTTGGCTGGGTAAGAGTCACACACATGACATGCAAGGCAAAAACTCAGATTAACACTTAAAGAAAGCAAAATAAAATTTGGTAACATGAGCAGGATCAACTTAAAATGCACAAAGAGTGGAAGTGTCCCTCCTGGGGCTAGCAAAGAGCAGACTGGGTGGCCAGCATGCACCCACACACACAGATGTACCCACACGCACACTGTGAAAACCTCTGCTGCCTCCAGGCTGCTCACACCAGCCTCCCCCGCCGGCCCACAGCAGCCCTGTGCACCCATCCAGCCCACCTACTCCTGAAGCTAGGGAAAAGGCAGCCTCAAGACCCACCTTCATATTTCAAGTGAGAACAGCATTTTAATGCTGAGGCCTGATGGGCACAGAGCTGACGCTCCTCTCCTGCATCATACTGCTTGCCTGAGGCACTGCAGACTCCTGGAAAACTCCCCCGTGCTCCTCAGGTCCTCAAAGCAGCATTGCTTGTACTTTTTGCAGGGTGCCCAGCAACTGAGCAAGCAGTTTAGCAGGGAAGACAGCCCAGAAGGCAGCTGTCATCTCAGGAGATGGCTTTCTGAGCTGTGCTGCTGGAAAGGTGCAAAAGCGCACCGCGTCCCTCTGGCCTTCCTGGAGAAGCATCCCTACCACTCCTGAGCAGAGATACCACAAGAAAAGCCCAGCAGTCACTTTTCGGATAAATCAAAGAACTCCTAGGTCCCTCAATGTAAGGAGGGTTTCACTGGCCAAAGCAAGGTATTCCTGTGGCATTTGGCCAAATCTCTTCCAACCCATGCACATCTCTCTTACTAAACAAATGTCAGAACCAGTCAGCTACTGCTCCACTGGCCAGTGAAGCAACAACCTTAAAAAGATACCCATATGAGATCCCCTGTGAGCAGACAACATATGGAGTAGGCCATGGGAAGATGTCTGCCTGGAAGAGTCCACGAAGCAAAGGTTTCTCTTACTTGGACTGTTGTGAGACTCTGAAGGACTCATTTATGCATGGAGCTGTCTCTGATTAAGTGTGTTCAAGGATAAGAGCATCCACTGATGGAATTAATTTAAGTGGCAGGAGAGTTTTTTCAACCTTTGCCTATCAATACAAAAGCTATCTGAAATGCATATACAAATCCCCACACTCAGAATTTGTTCTCAGTGTTCAAATATTTATAACTGCATGATCTGAACCTCTCTCCATTTTCATACCTGTCTATCCTGCAGCACTAAGACACCATTAGCTCACTTAACGAGGTGGAGGAATCCCTGCGACTGATATGTTAATGAAGCTGAGTTTTCCTCAAAGAGAAGGTCGTTCCAGTAGTGAGCAGAGCTTCTCTTCCCTGCCTGAGCTTCCTTTCTAATGGCCATCTCAGGCTCTCAGCTACTGTGCATGCTGGCGCCCTCCCTGCAGGGAAGGCTGGCTGCCTTTGCCAACTGCTCACCCCACATAGCTAGTAAATCCCAGACAGACGGTGCTAACGGAAATGTCTTTTTTCCCCCCTTTTAATGCTCTTTGCATAATGGCAAGCCCAAAAATCGTTAGTGAAAACGAGCTTATCGCAGGGCCCTTTGATAGCCCTAATCTGCTTATGCGCAGCACTTTGAGCTGCCAATCAGAGCAATGTGAACTCCTGCTCTGTGATCACACAGGGCAGAGCGCGGATGAAAGTGATATTGCCTGGGTCACCTCATTATCTAGCCTCTCTATTAACTCGGCTGCAGCTTGTTCTGGTTTCCCCTAGAGCTGTGGTCCCAGAAGCAGCAGCCTCATTTGCTCACACAACCCAGGGAAACAGCCACTTTCTCAAACTGTCTCCTCCAGCTGCCTGACAGCCACAGGCACATCCGGCCTCAAAGGATGCCTCAACTTGCAATCAAGTGTATGGACCAGAGATGGTCTCCTGTGGAAGCAAGGCAGCTGGAATGGGGAGTGAAGGGGTGAAAACCCAATGGTTTGGAGACAGTCACATTTAGAGCCAAACACCCATATGCTGCCTGTCCAGACAGCTTGTCTGCATGGGAGTGAATTCATAGAGATGCACAAGCCCACTCAAATCAATCTCTCCAAAGCAATTTCCCAGCCTGTTTCACTCCTCCATCAGTTTTTATGAATCTACCCTTAGGAAAAGACAGCATGATCAAAGGGACACGAAGAAAGAACTTACCACTTGGGGGCACCCCCTCTGACAAAGATCCCTGATCCAAAACCCCAGCTGACTTTCCCCATTACACCCTTTAGCAAACTGCACGCCAGCGTCCCTGCAGGCCCACAAGGGCAGAGGCACCGAGCTGCTCCGCGCCCGGGCGATGGAAACTGGACTGCTTTTGCTTTGTCTTCAGGAGTGCAGAGTGTCAGGCACTTACTGGATTGGGCAGTTCTGGCTTCAATCGTGGGGGTGTAGACTCCTACCCCCAGCTCTGAGCGGGCACCCAGACGGAACTTATACAGCGTGTCTGGTTTGAGACCTTCCACAGCATACGAGGACGTTGGGTCAAACTCCACCTTTTGCTGGCAAATAAAGAGAAACACAGATTATTTGGTGTATTTGGAGAAAAGCTGGTGCTCGGCTCACAATGCCAAGGGAACAGGCAGCCCCATCACCCATTCTGGCCCCGCAGACAGTCACAGCCACACTGCCAAACCTGCTGCAGTCCTGCAGGACTCCAGTGCGTGGAGCTTCCTGGGTGAAATACATGGACTCTGCAGGGAAGCAGACCTCTCTGAAAGCCAGGCTACACTGCCTGCTGTCCAGACTGCACTGACTGTCTGCCAGCTTTGTGGGAATGCAGGGTCTAGCTATACAGTTCAGACAAGGGACACAGGACACATGAATTTGTTTCCTCCCAACAGACAATTTCTGCCTGTGAAACAGAGTAAAGCCCTTGTCCTGGAGTAGTCGCCACCTGTAATGCGCCTAAACAGTACTGGTAAAGGACTTGTTTTGCTGCCACTTCACCTGGAGGGCACTTATTTCTGGCAGCTCTCACGCCACTACAAACACAGCAGGAAGAGGAAAGGACCAGGGGACACTGTGATGCTGCCATGGCACAGTTCTCACTGTGACGCCCTGCAGCCAGCACTACTTTTGATATATTTAGAGCTGGACTTCTTGTAGGGACCTGACAGTAAACGTGGAAGGGCTCTCTCTAGGCCACCCTCAATCTGCTCTCTAAGTGTAACCAGTCCTGGAGTTGCAGACACATTTTGGAGGCCATTTCAGACCCATTTGGAAGCCCTACTGGCCCGCACAACAGTTTAAAGGCACTAGCAGTAAGGATGCCTCAGGGAAGGTGTCACTATTCTGGAGCCTTTCCAGTCCCAAACCAGTCACTAGCTACTTTGCTGGGCATCAACAAGCACTGCTGAGATCACTTACACAGAAGCCAGACAGAGATTGCCATACTCGTATCACACACCCATGAGACAGAAGAAACATGGAGAAGAAACAGTCCCGTTGCCACCCTGCTCAAGCAGACACCCTTCCCAAGCTTGCCCAATTGCAATGTCTGGCCCCAAGTGCTGCTGACACAGAGGCAGGGTCCTCACCTGAGTGCCATCCTCCCCTTCCCAGTAAAGCAGCTCATATTTGGTAATGCGTTCCTGAGAGGCAGGAAGCCAGGTCAACAGGATGCGGGTATCAGACTCTGCTTCTGCCTGGAAGTCAGCTGGCTGGGCGGGAACTGGGGATCAAACACATGGTTAGCGTCAGGAGGCAGACGCAGGGAGAGGAGCCACACGGCTTTGCAGAGTCTGTTTCACCTTGTGAGGATCCTCTTTCATTCCTTCTGGACCCTCCCTTCTTCCCTCTCCCCAGTATTATGCTCTTGGAACAGCTCAGGCAACGAGCAAGCACCTCTGGGACCCAGGCAGGTGACTACGGGAATTGTGCTCCCTTCTAGCCCCTGACTGCATCCCAGCTCCTTCCTTCCACTTGTGTACTCACAGCCCAGACGGGCCCGGCACCATTGCACAGGTTCATGCCCAGGACCTCGTGTCACATTGTTAGCCATCATATCCCAGGCAAAACTGAGGGCTGTATTACTTGTACAGAGATTGATACCAACTCCTCAGGACACACTGAGAGCTTAAATCTGATGGTTGTAGGGTAGGGATGCCGCTCTGACATGCAACCATTTGAACACCAAGTGCAGTTGTGATGCCTGGTGCAGATGAGACACACGGCTAAGCTGCACACCACTGGGGTGGACACGGATCTGCAGCACCTCACTCCATACGTACCCCCTTGCTGCGTTTTGACCTGGATGATGTCTGAGGGGGGCCCGTCGCCCACCGAAGTAAAGGCCAGGACGCGGATGCTGTATGTGGTTCCTGTGATGAGGCTCCCCACGGTGGTGAGGTGGCTGTCGTCGGTGTTGTGTTTCTGCCACATGCTCAAAGGCAGATGGGGGTCGGTGGTATAGTAGACGCGGTATCCTCTGATCTGTCCATTTGGCTCCTCTGGCTGCTCCCACTGGACCAGCATGGTGCTGGCACTCAGCATCCGTGCCTGGACTTTGAGGGGTGGGCTTGAAGGAGCTTGCTCTCCTGTCCGGGCCTCCACCAGGTCACTGGGGGGACCTCTGCCAATGTTGTTGACTGCAATGACCCGGAACTCGTACTCTGAGAAGGGGCTGAGCCCACCTATGCTATAGCGGGTTGTTGCCACACCATCCACCTCCTGGAACTGACCCTCCATGGATTTGGGCTTGTACTGGATGACGTAATAAGAAATGGGGTCAGAGTTGCCCGAATCCCAGGTGAGGGTCACACTGGTAGCTGTCGTTTCAGTCACTAATGGCTCTGTTGGAGGTTTTGGCAGTGCTGCAATTGGAAGGCAAAGAGGTGTGATTTAAATAATTCAGTCAGCTCAAACCCTGCAATGTGCACGGGGATAAAAATGGAGCTGCCACCTCCCATTAACATTCTTCTTTAAAAGGCAGAAATCATTTTATACTCTAGAACATGCATTTTTATATTACCATATATTGCTTGAAGTGGTTCTTAATGGAAGGATAAACAGAGCAATCATGTTATTAGACGTGCTTGACGCACTTACCAGCAGCAGGCTAAATAAAGGTAATTTAACGGGGATGCAGGAATGTTTCTGTCATGGGGGTTCAGCTGGCAGTGGGAAGGTGCTTGCTGGGCTGGGCTGGCCCCAGAAGCCAGGTGTGTAGCTGATTTACAAAGGGATACAGTAAAGCAATCAGAGCACCACAGGTAATCTGGAGCTTTGCTCCTGCTTCCACAGAGACAGCATCTTAGGCCATAGGGAGTTCATGGACAGTGCTGTTAAGATGGATTGATGGGGGAATGCCTTGTAAGTATTATAGTACATGCAGGAGGGATACAGCCAGAGAAATTACCAACTTTCACATCCACTATTTCACTGGGTGGTGTGTCAAACTGCAACCAGACAATAAACTGTTACACAAGAACTCTGAGACACTGACATCTCTGAAGTGTTAATGAGAACGCAACTACTGCAAGCAAACATTTCCAGATTTGCCATTTTACCAAAAGAACAAAGAAAAAGAATGAGTGAGAGAGATTTGCAGAGTACACAAATACTTTAAGACAATGTCTACAGTAAGTTTAAACCTCCTACGAATCACTCTAGTTAAAGTCATTAGTGACTTGTAACGCAGCTGTGCTTGACGAGGAATTAGGAAAAATGCTCAGCCCAAACTAAGATCCTCAAGTACTTCACTCTTTGGCAAAGCCATCGGGCTTCCAATTTCCACATGGTTCAGCTGAGGAGGGCAGGCTCTTTAGCTCAGGAACATGGCTGCTCCAACTGCCACGGAGGATGCCTTTTCCAGTGCTACTGCAACATGAATACTGAGAAAATTGGCGAGGGCTGAGCTGGTACGGGAGGGAAGGTCACCGCACCACTACCCATGGAGCACTCGGGGAGGGCAAACGCATCCTGCCCGATATTACAGCCTGAAACAAAACATTTCCTAGAGCATCCAAGAAATTGGCAGCCTCCCTCAGGCTTTTAAGGACAGATGACACTCATCCACCCTTTCCTTTGGAAAGCCACAAGCTTGACTCTTGCCAGCTCTTGGGTGTGCAGCCTGCATGTGAGCAAGGGGCAGGTCTGGTACCTTCTATGTGCTTACTGTAATCAGCTCTGTGTCATCTTGCTTCTCCTGTCTGCCCTGCAAATGGCCTGCCTTCCAGCAAGCACAGGAGAAGCAACACCAGGTGAAGGAGTTAGGGACAGAGGCAGTAAGATATCCAGAGTGAAGGTGCAGAAGAGACAGACAGAGAAACAAGGAGGACAGCAAAGGGCTAAAGGAACTGAGCAGACCACTCCTCGTCCTGGGGGCCTCTGCAGTCCTGGGGTGGCAGTGGGCATCATGCCAGCTAAAGAGAAAGCAAGGCAGAGTTGTCCCAGGTACAAAGAGGTAAATACTGGGAACCATCAGTGCAATGGTGCAGTTCCAGCTTCCTCCCTCCACGTCCAAACCACCTCCCTGTTATGCCTCTTTCTTCCGTACACTCTTGGGTGTGTACTATAACCAAGGCAACCCCTGTGCTCTGTAAGAAAACGGGGGCTGGAAAAGGTACTGACTAGCAGGCACTGTGAGTAAAGGGAGCAGTATGCGGCTAAGGTTAAAAGCATCCTCTGACTAGCATCAGGGAAAAGAGAATTTGCTGCTAATCTCCAGGTCAGAGAGGGCTAACACTCAATTCTGTGATTTGTTCAAGCAGGGACTCGGTGCTAAAGGTGGCCATAGTGCAGGAGGGGGACTGCAAGAACAGAAAGACTCAAAAGATGACATATTTGTGGAAAATCAACTGCAAGGAGAGGAGGAAAGGGATAGTGTGGACCTGCTTGGCCCCAGATGGGAAAGGCAGAACACGTACTTCAGCCTCCCATTAGGGAGCTGTCTGGGTGGGCTGCCCTGAACGCAGTGGTCAGCAATCAGCAATAACGTCCTCTTTGTGGCAAAGCTACCTGTGAAAGGGCAGCAGAAAGCATGCCTTAAGGACAGCAACAAGAGAAAGAGAAAGAGACAGAGCTGTAAGGGAAAAAAGAAAATTGACAGAGGAATATGCAATAATTTTAAAATGAACAAGTATATCTCCTCCCTGCACAGGGACAGAATGCTCATTCTGGTGAGGCCCACAGCTGCTTTACATTGCTGGGATTAACCTTCTTGTCCTGCCCTTACTGCAAGAGGAGACCTCTGTGCAAATGGCTCTCTGACTGCAGACATCCACAGACCCTGCCCCAGAACAGCTGGTGGCCTGCCACTGTGCTGAACTGATCCTGCTGATACATGCAACAAGCCAGAAATTGCTGGGATGAGCACAGACTCAATGAGGTTCCCTCGTGGCATAACAGGGACCCAGCCTGACACAAGCCCGCCTACCATCATGCCACGTGTAGGGAGAGAGAAAACAACCTCCAAAGCAAATACTACACTGTGAGCATGAAAAAACCCAAGTTGTGGGTTTGGGAGCCTCCCTTGCAAGGTGGAAAAGTCACAGGAGACTGCTGTCAGTTGGGTGCACCCAAAAACACTTTGGCGAAGGGCTACACCGTTGAAACCCAGGTAGGAGCACCACGGGGAACAGTTTCTTACCTTTGACAGTGATCTGGGCCGTGGCTTCGATCATGCCGAGGGAGGAGATGGCCACGCAGGTGTAGTTGGCAGACTGCACAATGTTATTCAGCTCCAGGACGTTCCTACCGACAGGCATCTCATCTTCTTTGGTCAGTTCCTCCACACCAGCCATCCACTTCACGTAGGGCATCGGAGCACCTACTGCCACGCACGTGAGGTTCACGCTCCCCCCTGGCATCACCTCATGGTTGCTCGGAGGGATAGAGAATCGAGGAGCAACACGCCGCACTGAAACAAGGAGGAGACAGCTAGTAGGGTCACAGAACCAGCAGGGAGCACTCAGTTGCATTGCGGGGGTACGTGAAGGGGGTTCAACGTTTTTGCCTGTCTATCCCTCGGGACAGATAAAATGAAGTGCAAAAGCTGTTTGCTGCTTTGCCAAATTGCACACACTTTGCTCTCCTTCCTTAGCCACTGGCATCGTATTAGAAGAACTCATTAAGGGATGGCTCAATCCATTCCCTCCAAACATAGCCTTTTGAAATCATATTACTAACATGAAACATTCCTCCATTTAAATTACATCCCTCTAATTAGAGAGCATGCACAAATGCCAGTCACACACTCTCTCTGTGCAGGGCCCACTGAAGCTCTGCAAAACGGAATTACCTGCTCAATTTATTAGCTCTAGAGTAAAGCAACTCGTCCTCTAAACCTCGCAGGGTTTGGGCAGGAGCAGCAGAAGGGTTTCTTTCTGAATTAGCACACGTGTGCTGCTAAATAAAATATAATTCCTTTCAAAATGTAACTCAGGTTCTACCTTGGCTCAGAAAAAATAGTCACCAGAGCTGCATGACATTGTCAGGGCCTGAACAGATCACCTTGCTGGGCAGGAGAGAACTAATCCTGACAGATGTGAGATCATATCCATTTTGACAGAAGAGAGCTGGGCTGGCAGAACCCTCCCCACCTTTGTGGCAGCACTTCGGGAGATGTATTCCTCCTTATTTCATTGCACAGCTTCTCTTCATATCAATCCCTTGCTGGGTATTTCATTCAAGACTTATTTGTAAGCAACTCTCAGCTACAATAAAGCTCTAAAGCTGCCTGCCATATGCATTCCTGTCAGGAAAATGACACTGAGAAATGAGGCCCCTTCTTCAGGGTTAGTGTTATGGGCCTATTTAAGCAAGGGTAGAGAAACAAACTGTGCTCGGTAAATCTTTGTCTCCTCTGGGCAAGCTCATTTTAGTCTGTAGTTAAAAGGGGAAACTGCTCAAACGTGTCTTGCCCAGCAGCCCTTCTCTCCTCTAGCCTCCTCCATCAGAAAGGCAGCCCCAGAGCATCGCCTGGGTTCACGACTGACCGGCTCCTGAGGAGCCTCTCCCTGCCAATTACGCTCCTCCATCAGTGCATCGGGCTGGCGGAGCAGCCAGGAGCTGCGGTGCTGGGGGCAGGTGGAAATCAGGCAGGAGCCTGAGCGATGCCAGCTCACAACATGCCGCAGGCACAACTGGCCCCAAGAGCATTGGGAGCCTGGGGGGACACGGCTCTGCTGGCCTGGCTCCTGCCACCACAGCGTTTCTGCAGACGGTAAAGCCACTGACAGCCCGGCGAGCCGCAGAGGTGTCAGCTCCGCTTGCCAAGCTGACTCTCCCCAAATCAAATTTCACTAGTGCTCTCTTTGATGATTCATTCCCAAACCAACAGGCTTGCAGAAATAGACTGAACACGGAAGCCCCCACGCTAGCATGTACAACAGAGCTAAGACTTCGTGATAAATTAGACAATACTGTCAACATCGTGTGTGTACTACACATCGTCTCGGTGACAAAACAGGGCTCATTAGCTCCTTACCAGTCAGGGGAAGGATAACTTGCTTTGCCTTTTTTTTTTTTTTTTAATGTCTAAATCCAAAGTCTTTCTGGTTGTTTCTTTTAATCAATTATTAAATATCAAATCAATAGCTACATGAGCGATCGCCAGTGAGGCATTACCTGACTGATGGGGCAGCGCTCCCCAAATGAGACAGAACTGAAAGTGTACTCGAGTACTACACAGTCATGAGAATACGGAGTTAACCTGATGGACATGGCAATGGTTTAACATGATGGCATGTATTTCCAACCAAAGCATCCCAGCACCATTTGTTAAGAGTCAGGTTTCGATTTCCAATGAACATGGCGTCGAATTATTTCAGGTAGAAGCTGTTCAAACTCCGTCCCCATCCAAAAGCCAAACCCACCCACCCACACTGTATTAAAATAAAAAAGAGCAAACTTTGAGGATAAAGCCATAGGTGTGCATACAGCACTCGTGCACATGCACCAGGCAAACAGGCTGGCAGGCACTGGAGGCCACTCTGGAGTCGGAGAGAAAGCGGAGCGAGGGCAGGACAGGGAGAAGGAAGGTGCACAGTAACTCACATACAGGGACATGGAAGATGAGACTGGAGGACAGGAGGCCATGCAGGAATGTCAGAGCCCAGCATGCACAAGCACATTTTGATTCCCAGCCCTGTGAGATCAGAGGCAGCACAGCCCAACGCAGACCCCCCCCGCACCCCACACTGTGTCCCTGTGTCAAGCACTGCTCTCAGGGTACTCCAGGGGCCATGCCGAGTCCCACCAGTGCTGTGTCCCCCTTGACGTGTCCTGCAGAGGCAGTGCCTGTGGGTGCTGCAGCCACCTCTCCCCAGGGAAGCCAGCAGCCGAGCATCCCCTGCTCCCTTGTGCTGCCCACAGGGGAGATGCACTTCTAAAGGGGCTGGGGGCTCTCTCGGCAGCACTTTGCAGGGCGAAGAGAAGGGCTGAGACCCTTCAGAAGTGGGTCCCCCTTCTCCTACCCACAGGGGAGCAGCAGAGGTGGCTGGCCTGTCCATATACCTAGGGAAGGGATGAATGGCAAGGAAAACTCTCCCGCAGATCAAACTGTACAGGAAGGTGTCCAGGCTGCAGCGTTGCCGACCTCGACACGAGCCGTGCCTCCTGCACACTGCAGCCTGCGGCACGCCAGGAAGCTGTGCAGGGCCTCAGCTCTCAAGCCTGGCAACAGATGAGCCGTTAAACAGGCCTCTGCGGTGTATTTTTGCGACCCAGAACGGCTGAGCTGGCCTCCCCTCATTAGCACACCGGCAGAGCTGCTAAGATGGGCTCGTTGCTCCGCGCCAGAGAGCCATGGTGCCCAAGGCACCGCAGCTGCTAAAAATGGATGCCACGTGCAGGGGTCAGCTCTCAACACGGAGGTAGGAGGGGGTCAGGACAACGCCTTTGGTGAGAGATCCGGCCCAGATGATACTCTGGCAGGAGTGTGTGCAAAGGAAGGGACGGGCTCCATCAGCCTCCCATCCTCTTGGGGGATAATTGGCGGCTTCTCGTCCCAGCCAGTACAGAGGGAGAAGGGGAGATGCTGTCAGTTAGCATTAGCGAGAGCTGGCAGAGCTCTCACAGCAGCTTGCGGAGCACCATCAACACATTCCTCAGGCTCAAGCCAGCGATTTAAGTCACTTGCTTTTCTAGCATAAGAGTCTGGTAATAATTTAAATCAGTATAACTCTTCAAAAAGCAGCATTCTTAGAACTTCTGTCCAATTTACAAGTCAAATCACATGGGTTAGCACAGCCCATGATGCTACCTTGAGTGCTCCAGAAATTTTTGTTTTTCTTCATTTATTGCAGCAATGAAATTTCCCTTTTTATTACAATTTTCTTTAAAAGAATTTGCAATATTTTTTTTAAATCTTTTTGGATAAAGATCAGAGAAGGTGGTTTGGAGGTTTTGCAAGAACAGCACAGGGAAAATTGCTGTGAATATTAAAATGATCTCAATGGACAATAGTATAATACAGAGGTTTAGTTAAACCAGCAGACTGTCAAAAATGAGATTCATTGTCATTCATCCCAAGAATAGGCATCGTAAGGGCTCTGTGCTGCTCCACTATTCAGCACACCTCCCTGTAGAGAGCATTCCCTGGGAAGTGAAGTGAAACCCCGGAGCGGTGAGCAGTGCAGTGCAATCTGAGCCCGTGCCCTGGATCCCACAGGACAGGGAGAAAGGACAGCGTGGAGACTGGTTCCCCACTCACTTGGGGGGACCATAGGGAGGAAGGAGAGGGGCAGGCAACGCAACAGCCACAAAGGTTGAGATTGAGAAATGTTAATAATTCAGCATGCATTAACATGCACAGTCCTTGCCTTGAGAGCAAAGAGCATGAATCGATTGCCCGGCTCCTTTCACCACAGAAGTGGCTGTTTCCTAACGTCTCAGGTTCCCTCTGAGGGTGACGTTACCCCCTTGGAGAACCAGGGGCCCCCCCATTCCTCCCCCCACCTCTGTCTGCAAGAGTTGTAGGCTCTGAGCTCTGGGCACGAGTGCTCAGGGCTCACAGGCCGGTGCTGTTAGTCCCGCTCTCGCATGCTGAGACACTGCTGGCACACGGAGAGGCTCTGCTGAAAACACAAGAGTGCTGGGAGGACTGCTCATGCTTCCAAAACTGCACGGTGCTGCTAGGGAAGGGGAAACCAAACTGCTTTCCCTGCTGGCTGTCTTGGCCACAGTACAGCTGAGCAAATGACAGTGCTCACACCCCTCCCTCCAGCTCGCAGAGATGCAGGGACCTTCACTTGACTGTTCTTGCTTCTGGGTTTCTTTCCCACCCTGCCCAGCTGGCATCTAACTCTGGGCTCCATCCTCCCCCTCGTGACATCCCCACTGCAGGCTTGCTGGGTGCTGCCCCATGGTGATGTGCCTGTGCTCTGTATGCTTCTCCGCTCCTCTCTGGGGCGATCCCAGCTGCTGTGGTCCCAGTGGTCCTGCACCACTGTCCTGACATCCTCTACCCTTTGCTCTTCCTCTGCACAAAGGAGCATCAGGCTGAAGTCCTGTCCGCTCTGAAGGAGGACCAGCACTGCCCGGGCTGTGCTGCTCCTTCCTGGGCCCAGCACAGCAAAGGCAAGTTCGGAGGGCTCTGCTCTAACCTCCCGAGGCGTGAACAATAGAGAGTGATGCGGGGGCATGTCTTTGAGAAGGTGACACTGCCCAACTTCTTTACTCCAGCCGGCAAGCTGGAGGATCCTTGGTGCATGGGGTGTGCTCACACCCTCACCACAATGCTATCCTGCCCAAAACTTCCGTATTCCTCAGGAACCACCACCTCAGAGTCTGGAAGGAGTGAATTTAGGAGATATCCTCAAACGTGATCATCGGTCTGCATGGTTTACTCATCAGTAGACACCTTTCATCACTCCCTAGTGCTATCATTTTAAGGAAGGACTTCAAATGGAAAGGCAGTTTCTGGAGTCTCACAATCTATTGACAGAATCAACAGCAGGAGAGGAAAAATTGGAACCAGAAAAAATGCATTTACAGTCTAATCTTGTGCTCAAACAATGCTGTACTATTTATGCTCCCAATGCATCCTTGAGTGCTGACATTTTATAGACAATTTCCAAAACAGGGCCTTGCCATTTTTGGATTATATTTCAGCTATAACTTTTAGGTCTAATTATTTGCGCTGACAACCACATATAAAAGAGGATATATCATTACAGTGGTGCAGCACTGGAGACACATCAGCATTCAGCATACTGACATACTAATAGCAAAGTAAGGGAGAGCAAGATTGTGGAGCTATGCAATTTGCATTCACTCTCTGAAATTTCTCTGATGAAAATAACACAACATTAAGGAGGAGAATAAGAGAAAAGATCCACTGTATCAAGATAAAATAACTCGTTAATAAATAACCTTGTAGCAGTCACAGAGCAATAATTAAATGCATGGGTGAGCAGTACACAGTTTTAAGTAAAGCTGGAAAAATGTAAGATGTAATTATCAGTGCCAAACAAATTATAAGCACGGCAAATCCCAATGGAATATTTAGAAACTAATTTCTGGCTCCACATTAAATATTTGTGTATGTAGGTATTTTTGGTGGGGCGGGAAGGAGGGCTCGACACAAAGAATGAGAAATTATCCGCTCCTGCTGGCTTATATCCATTCTCGGCTGCCTCCCCTCAGATAAACCATGCGGCTAAAACGTTTAAGTGCCCTGTCAAAGGTTTATTCTCCAGAGGTGCCTGAGCCATCACAGCGGTGCTCCAAGTTCACTGAAATCTGGGAGGCTTTGGGCCTTGGCTTTCATTTCTTCTCTTTTCTTCCTTGTTCTTATTTTTCATCATTGTCTTGGGCTCAGGTAATTTTATCCTCTATGAAATCTATTTTTAGAGGGTAAACAACAAGGGCCTCGTGCCTCAGCACAATCTAAATGAGAGCATGTTCCAGGGAGAGAAATGGGAGCAAAGTCAGTGTACTGGAACAACTGCTATGACAACTTGTTAAAACTTGTTCCGGTGATGATTATAAGATCAACTCATGCAGCTACCTGATGGCATGTGTGAGAGGAGCCAGGGTCTCTTCCCTGTGCCACCTGGGAGCAGCCCCAGGCTGGAGAGCCGCTGTAAGCATCCCTCTCCTCCAGAGTGTGTGGAGGGACGTACCTGCACAGTTCCTGTTTGATGAAGGAGTCATCTCTGGACACTAGCTCAGGACTTCTGCCAATAACACCAGCTTTCCTCAGCATGAAATCAGGAGTGCCTCAAGCTAGGTCTGGAGCTAGATTTAATTTAAAAGCTGGAGTCATCTTTCGCTATTGTCCTTTATTCACCTCTGGCTCTCCGAGGGCAGCAGGATGGAACAGGGCAAAGCACAAACCAGGTTTTGCTGAGTGGCTACGAGCGCCTGTGCACGTTGCCATGGGCCTCCCTGAGCCATCCTAGGTAAGGATGGTGCCACTGCCAGAGCTCCCTGCTCTCCTGCCAGCAAGAGAAAGACCCAGCCCCAAGGAAGAAAGGAGAGGCAGACCTGCTCATGCACAGGGCCCTTGTCTAAGTATGGAGAACCGGCCACCCCCAGAACAGGGACTGCTGAGGAGCAGGGAAGCTGCCTCAGCATAAGGGCCTTGCATCTCTCAGCCAGCTGCCCCTGCTGCCTTGTGGCAAGGGAGGGCAGCATGCTGGGTTCTTCTCCAGCTGAGATGATAAGTAAGCTTTTTGGCCTCTAGAGAAAGTTAAAAATTCTAAAGCTACACCAGGAATTGAGGAACCCGCTCTCCCTAACAGCTCGCGAGGGGACTGGAGATTGTTCTGATCCCTGCTTCCAAAGACCACTCTTGATCCCCGGCCAGAAAGCAGCAGCAGTTTAGATGTATTAGACTGGCACCTAGCACAGGTAATGGGTTAGAGAAGGACCCCACATACAGTAGCATGCACCTCTTCCCACCCTACCTTTGAACAAAACCACCCTGGCTGGTATTCACATGCAAAATATATTCTATGCATTTTAAATCTCAAGCAACAAAGGCATGCAAGCAAAGTAGCAATGCCATCACCAGAGTCACAGCAAACAGTAAGCAGATTTCATCAGGCACACTGTGGCCGTGCCTGGAAGGGAGCCAGAGTCTGTAGGGCCCCCTCCCCTTTTGGGGACGGCTCTCCTCTATCTACTGGAAAAGTCCCATCTGACGTGGCGTACTGTAGATGGATAAGAAGTGAAAAGGACCAACCTTCTCGCTGATCTGAGAGATGAAAGTTTGTTTTGTTTGATGGCAGAGTGCGATGAAGATGAGGAGGGAATAAAAAAAGACAAGGAAAAACACAGAGAGTAAAAACAGGCCAAGCTTCATCTGTCCGCACACCACTGAAACGACAAGACAAGACTACAGAGGTCAGCCATGACTTCCCACCATGCACACACACCACTCCGCGTCATGGACAAGAGTGTGCCACGCTTGCACTGCTCTGGCCCGGAGCAGGGCCGGCCCCTCCACCTCCCTGACCTGCTCATTGCTCCTGGAGGCAGGGTGGAGGGGACCGCACATCCCACACATACTCACAAGGAGGGTGCTGCGGAGGTGGCCCCGCATTGGGCCAGATGCTGGAAGCACAGACAGGTTTACACGTGCAAAACACTCACACACACGCACAGAGCAAGGGACTCCAGCCATCACACAGACTGACATCCTCCCACGCACCCACTCCAGCTATAAAGATGATGGCAAAGGCACTTTAAACCCATTGACCACACACTGGGAAGAGCACATATGTAGATCCGAATTTTATCAAGTGCGAAAGAAATGTTCCAAGTGGTGAATGGAAATTCTTCTACCATGAAGAGCTGCTCCCCCTCTCCAAACAAAGAGCTAAATGCAGCAGAGAGGTATTAGGCAAGTGACAGACATGCGCGGTCTCAGCTGGGCTCAGTTTCGGGAGAGCCTTATTGGTACACTGTGCTGCGAGTGAGAGATGGACAAGAAATCAGAAGGACAAAAACACCCAGAGAGAATTGAGCAGGTCCCAGTTTTTGTTCCTGCGGGAGAGACAGTAGAAGGTTAGTTGCATTTTCCTTATAGACAAAGGAGATCTTATTTCTCTAGCAGGAGTGACCTCACTCCAGCTACAGATCTGTGGCGTATCAGCTGTAATCGAACCCTCGCTGAGAGAATACAGAAGTGGATTTGATAGTTAAAGACTGCTTATGAGTCACATTTTCAATGGGGGAAGGAGAAGGTGGGGGGAGGAATTTGCTTTCCAGTAGAAACACTGCAAATTAGAGAACAGCATGTGGCATTATACAGTGCAGCAGTACAGTCAGCCATTTCCAGCGATTAGAGGACAGGATTTTAACCAACACTGACATGCTACAGACCAGGCAACAAACTGCCAATAACAGCTACAACAGTGGCCTACTAAGTGTAATGGAGCTTGCAGGAGAACAGCAAAACAGTTGTTTACGTTTCTTCAATTGAACTGATACCAGGGGACTAGAACCAGCCATCTTGGAGCTTAACTGGCCCATAAGCGAGGGCCACATCCAGCGATGACCCCCACCTGGACATCCTCAAAAAAACAGTCCCAACTTAAGGTCCAGGTTTCCTCTGGCCTGCTTCAGACAGGGGATTTATCCTCCTGGCCCACAAAACATTAACATAAGGCTCATTTAATCCTGCGAGACCCTGTGATGGGAGGGAACCTCTTTATTGCCGCTCCCAAGCCACCACTTTATTTCCTAATCTAATGGAGCGTATCACATCTGCATGGCCTCAGCAGACAACGAGGGGCTCCTGCCTTCTGCTCACCGCTTCCCAAGAGGGAGGATTTGTTTCCTGCCCTTGCCCGGGAAGCACAGTGCTTCTGGCAAACCAGGCGTACCCGTGAACGGCCGCATTTCTGGACAGCAGTGCTAACATCTCAACAGGGCAACACAAACTCCAAGTGCTGCAAATGTGGACCAAGCTGTTGTACCTGTTGGGACTGTGCGACTGAAGGACAAGAGGCTGGTGAAGGGTGTAGGACCGGGGGATGATGCTGAAACAGCTACGGGAACACCCGCCCCTGCTGCAGAAGCGCGGCAGCCACAGAGCCTGCCCCTGCCCTTGGGAAGGGCTGACAGACCCCAGCCATACCAAGGGGACTTGCTGTGGTGCCACCTGGCCTGCCCAAGGGCAGGGAGGGGGGTGCTGCTGCTGCAGCTGGGGAACAGCCAGGAGCTTTGTTTTGGGAAAGCTGGCAGGGATCGTGCTGCATCAGTGTGCACGGACAGGAGTAGGCTCCGGCAGCGGCTTTCCCCACGTGTTGACACTTCAGATTAGAGTCGGAAAGGTGAGGAGACACATGTGAAATGCGCTAATTCAAACAGATTAATTTCTGGTCTGTCACACAGGAGCAAGTTTGGGGCCTGCTATTTGTCACTAATTGCTGGATTATCTCTTAATCTCTTATTAAATTAGTGTCTTATGGGGAATAAAAACCAGTAGCAGGCTATTTTGGAACAGCTGTAAGGTAAGAGGGAACACCTGGGCAGAAAGTTCTCTCTCCTTTCCCTTTACTTAATGCTTAAACAGCTGCTGCTTTATCTGAGATAAACCTGATAAATGGTAAATTGAAAGTTTCATCTCCTTACGGATCCCATTCACATTCTCCCTTATCTCCAGTTTTCTATCCATGTCACTCCTAAGATAAGAAGCACATTTTACCAACAGGTTTTCTGTTTTTTTACAAAACAAATGACTCTGAGGAGTGACAGCGAATAACATCTGCCCCCCACGCAGGGACAGAGGATTTAAGGCCAGGGTTACCCAGAGTATCCCCTGTGCAGAGTACCACGGCTCACTAGGCACGCTCTGTGTTCCCACGAACCTGAGCTGCCTGGCAGCTAACCTGAACATGCCAGTCTACGCGCAAGACAAAGCAAGTCAAGTCACAGCCGAAATGCCACCAGAGGATAGCAAACTCCAGAAGGTAAAAACAGGGCTCCTTTAGAGATCCAAGTTGAAATAGCAAAGAAGCAAAAAGCGAGGCCGTATCAGAGATGCGTCTGCCAGTCCTGATGGCTACAGTGCTCTGTAGGCAGAAATTCCCATGCTGATTGGATTTGGCTTTTGCCCTGCCACAGACATGCTCAACTTACGCAGCGGCAGCAATACTCTAACCACAGCAGCTTGTTGCAGAAAGAATGAATCTGGGCTTTACGGGAGGCTCCGCTTTTGTGTATCCTTGGGCATTAGCTCCCTGAAACAAGGCAGGGGGCTGTGGCCAGGATACGAATGCACAGGTCTGAAAGTTTAGATCACTAGCTCAAACAAAGGAACACATTTCTAAAGCCTTTCAGAGTGGGAAGCTAATACTTTCCTGAAAGCAACAAGAAAGTTCATTACCCCAATTGGCTCTGTAATTCTGCTGGGAACTGCCAGCGTCTGTCCTGTGCTCAAAATCCTCTGGTGCTACGCAAGGCATTAATACAAAGGCAAACCCAGACACTGTGGAATCCAAAAGACAGAGAGGTTAACAAAAACCCAGAGGGGGATGAACCTGTTCCTGCTTATCTCCAAAAGCACATCTTGTGTCTCAAGGACTCCACATAAATCAAATTTTATCCTTTACAGCTTTTAGAGGTATAGAGGAACAAAAGGACAGATTGTCTTTTTTACGCCAGATTACATGAGAATAAGACAACCTCCCATTATATGCGATGAACAATGTTCTCATGCCACAGTGATGAGTATATTCCATCCTAGAGAGACAGACAGGATGTTCAGGATGCCCAACCATCCTTTCCCATTCATAGTGCACACACATGCATGCATGAATTCAATTAAGAGCAGAAAATCTCAGAGCACCAGAGATGGATTTCCTAACGCTTTGTGCAATTGGATATGGAAGGGGAGGGAACGGACATTTAGTCGGCACAGATACGCAGGCCTAATTGTTCCACAGACGTCTATGCAGGTCATGTGGGGGAGGAGGGGGAAGTAGGTTTCCAAGTCCATTTCTGAGTTGCATTATCATGCACTGAGCCACCAGCCACTCTCCTTCTATTTTCCATAAAGGTCATTTTACAAATCATCAGACCTGAGCCCCACATTGCACTTTTAACCATCAAAGGACTTTGCAAGGAATAAAACTCTTAAGCTCATTTAGTTGAGTTCTATAAAGCACGTTGAAATCTTCAGACGAAATGTGCTAGCAGAAGGACAAAGAACTATTATTTATTAAACTGTGATCATTATAATCATTATGGCATAGCAAAGTGCTCATAGAAACACTGACAGTGAACACACTTCACCCCAGGAGAAAACATGACAAAAATATTCATAGTAGTATATGGAGAAGAAAAACTCAGCAGAAGCCTCTCCGTGCCTCTCCGGCTCTGAGGCCAGCCAGCTCCAGTATGGGGACGCACAGTGGCAGCAGCACAAGCCACAGCATGGACTGAGCAGCCAACATCTGCTGTTGCCGAGTGCTGCCCGGCTCCGGCCACCCCGCTGGCTGCCCTCACCCCGAGTCTGCCCACAACTCGCCCAGCTGCATCTGCCCACACTACAGCTGCTCTGACTGTGGCTACAGCAGCAGCTCCAGCACGGAGCAGCACCCCAGGGCAGAGGAAATGAAGTTAAAAATACTGAAATCCCATAAAAAGGAGTGTGCTTTCTTCATCAAAGGGTCATTGCGCTCTCTTGCGCTGCTCTACTGCAGCATTATCTTGAGGTCAGGACCGCACAGAGTGTACACATGGCCCTTCAGACCCGTAGCCCTCCTCAGCCACGTACCAACTGCTGAGGGGTAGTTACTCTGTGGCCTCTATCACAGCCTGGTTTTGCTTCTTGTGATGGTCCAGGGCAGATATCTGTCCAAAGCAGCAGTCTGGGTCATCCAGTCTGATTCAACTGCCTTTTTGTGTTTCCTGTCACCCAGGCATCTCCCTCACAAGTCTCTCCAGTCTCTGCTTGTCTGTGATTGCTGCCTGGCCCTCAAGCACCAGCAGTGCCCCTCGCTGCTCACGTAATGTCACCCCCATCAACCCTGGCGAGAGGCAGGTTTAACAAAGCACAGCGCCAGAAGTGTGCATGTAGCTGCATTGTAAACAAATGTATTCCCCATTATTTAGCCATTTTCAGACATCCCCAGTTTTGGTCACTGACTGTTTGACCACTGTCCCCAGCTTTAACTCTTCTCCTGGCAATACCCTCAAGCTTTGGCTGCTGTTGCTATTTTAGCTGTTTTAATATTACATAAGCAGAAAATGTCCTTTCTAAAGGCTTCAAGTCTTGTTGCTCCAGGCCCATGTCAGTCATTCAGAATTATTATTATTTACACAAGTTCCCCACTGCAGTTAAGTATCATACAGCCGCAAGTAGCCATTTCGGTGAGCTCCCTCCGTGTCTGAGCCTAAGCCACCGCCACGTCCCCAAGTGTAAAACCCCGTGGAGGCCAGAGAATCACTGCTAGGGACAAAGCTACAAACCTAATTTCATTTTGGGTGATGGTTCCTTAGTGAAATTTGGCAAATAAAACTCCAGACTCCAAGCAAGCTTCCCTGCTTTGGCAAACGAAATACTAGCCTGGCCTTTCAAAAAGCAGATCAAGAGAGCACAATTTTTTGCAATAATACCATTTCTATTTACTGCAGTTTGATTTACTAGTTTGCAATTTGGGGACAGAGGAGACAATTCAGTTTTAAATGGTCTTTTTTTTTAAAGCAGCAGTGCAGCTGCTTCTCTATAGTACGTGTAGCATTTGGGACCAGGGAACTTGCTGCACTTGTCCCACTGGACTGTGCCTTGAAGGCCTGAAAAGCAGCACTTAAGAAGTAAAAACTGAGCAGCAGATTTCTCATTTGATGGGAATTATGCAGCCAATGCTCCAATAAGTGCTATTCTAATAGCATCTGCATTGCTCACTGCTGTAAGCAGCGCTGGGGAACACACCTAGTGAACTCCACAGTGTATTAATACGGATAGTCTTATACACAATCTTTCTGCTCATCTGCTTCATTGAAGTAAGAAAAAAATAATGCCATGTGTAGAGAAAGGGCAGAAAAAACCTTCTGCACAGGGAAAGAGTCAAATAACAGTGTCTCTATTTGAGGGGAGCACCACACAAGCCACCACCTTCACAGGCATTTCACAGGACAAGAGTATTGGCTGAAAATGCTCCTCTTTGTGAAAATGTCCCTGAATCTGTAGGCAAATGAAGAGTGAAACATGTTCATAAAAACCCAATAGCGTAGGTGAATCAGTGCAATTATATTATACTCCCAGTGAGCATGATGAAATGACATCATCTTTTTTTTTGCACACTAGGTCCAATCTGCTTTCTACTCTTAAACCAATTTCTTGGATGTCTTGAATCAACTTCTTGGATTTTTGCTGCTAAATTAGACAGTAAGCTCTTTGGATTAGAGGAATCACGTCTTCCATACGTTTCTATTCCCTTCCCTTTTCCCTGCAGCACCATCAAGTCCCAAATCTAATCATTGTTACAATGTACTGTGGTACGTGTAACCATGGACCACAGATGGATGGATGAGTGCTCCTTCATGGTGGTAACGACAACATCCAGACCAGCACTGGCAATGCTTGTGCTGAAAGGGAAGGATAGGAATATGCCATAGCGGCACCTTTGAAGTCCCTGCCATTGCCCAGACAGCCACCCTGCCCTGGCATGCTCCCTGCTCTTGCCTTCACTCTGTTCTTGCTCCTCTGATGGTCTGCATGTTTTCTACAGCCCTCCATGCATGGAGGGCTGAAGCGCAGCAGTGGGAGGCAGTCAGCTCCCAGCGCTGGTCCCCAGCCCCATCCCAGCTCTGCAGCAGCAGATAGACCTGTCAGTCCAGAAGCAGAAGGCTTATGATGGTTGCTTTCCAGCACACTTAGTAAGATGAAAATAATAGCTTCAAGGAAAATGCATCCATTTTCCTTTACAAATCCCTGATGTGGAAATGTTTTAACTTTTAATGAAGTCCATCTGTGCAGAAGTGCTGGCTCTAAAGGATTCACAGAGACAAGACACTGGTGTAGCCTGCTCCTTCCTCCTCCTGTTCTTTCATTGATATAGGAAGCCCTGAGCAGTGCCTGGGTACTCTTTCTCGGCACCCAGTATCTTCCTTTGTTAGACTGAAAATTATGATAAAGATGCTAATGAGACTGTGCTTTCTAACACAGCACATGCACAAAGGATTACCTGGGAGGCTAGGAAAGGGGAGGACATGATCAAAAACATAAACCCCAAGAGTCAAGAGACAAACAAACATTTGAACTATTAAAAAAACAATAGGCTGTAAATGAGAGCAGGCACAAGCAGTCCTGAGAACTACACAGGGTGGAAATCAGTACTGCTGCTCAGTACTCTCCCATGCTTTCCGAGAAAGCGGGCAACTTCTTGGGTATTCACCGCAATGAGGTCAATCATTATGAAACCACCATGCAGTGGTGATGCAGATGACACACTTAATTTCCACTGTAATTTAGCATTAACTAATGTCTTCTATAGTAAAGATGCAGGCACTTCTGAAGACCCTACTGGAAGTCATTGATCTGTCTAATGACTACGCTCAAGGATTATCGCAGGAAGAAAAAAGAGGGATTCTTTTATTCTCCATCCCAGACCTGAGAAAGTAAAACATTTTCATTTTTTTCCTTGCTTGTTAAAGAAATAAAATACTGTTCTTGGTTTGACTTTTTGAAGTCATTAACTAATATAGTCACAATATGATTTTTTTTTTTGTAGAACATTTGCTATCAGAAACTGTGAGCACAAATACCATCTAGGACCTAGTATGCACAATGAATTTCATCTGATAATAATTTATGGGGTATCCTGTCTTAAATATACAGCAGGGCTTTACCAGGATCACACAGGTTGGAGCCTGACATTGTAAAGATTACGTGCTATAAAAAGGCTTGTTCCAAAAATTTATGTGTAAGAAAATGACATTTAACAGCAAAGCATATGTCTAAGAACATGTTTTCTTCGATGAACGTCAGGATCCTCTCACATGTGCAGACCATCCATGGCCCATGCCTCCCCCAAACAGGACAGATGAACCTGGCTGAGGAGGTGTAAAATTCAGTACACTCCCCAGTCCTACAGGATTCACTTGCTAAATAGAGAGTGTTCATTAGTGAGAAATCAGAAAGTGTTAACAGGAGGTTTTTCTACCTCTTGAAGCTCCTGTGCCTTTTTTGAATCACACCTCTATAGAAAACAGAACATTGAGACTCTGAGCATGTCCCCGGAAGCAAACGCATCCCAAATACTGCAGCAAAATGGCTGGGTATCCACACAAACCTATGCAACAACAGCCAGCCTGGTAACTAGGATCCTTTCCCTCAGAGTGCAAAGTGACAATCCCAGATGAGTTTTAGTACAGCTTGCCTGAAAAATGAACTTGAAAGAACACAGGGAGTTCAAAATCATCCATAATTACATTGTGAGAGTGAAATGAGTGATTCCACTGCATAGATACAGCTTCATCTTCTGAATATGCTTAATTGGATACTTCAGTCTTCCAAAGACTCTTATAATCCAAATTATGCTGCAAAATAAAAAAGCAGTCCCCCAGAATAAGCAAAGAAAACAATGCCAGAAGCCACCCCTAGAAGCAAACACACAGAATGTGAAGACTTAATCATTCTCATGTCCTCTTTCCATACTAACCAATGTACAGCTTAAAGATTGTTTTTTCCTTCTTCAAAACAGAGGAAGGCAGAAATGAATATGAGATTTTATTATTAGACAGTTGATTTACTAAGTGGAAACAAAATCTGGATCTAACTTCCTAACAAACAATGGGCTGCACCAGCACAAGAATCTTCTTTCTCTTCTTGGGAAAATCCATAACTACATTTCCCAGGGGTTCCTGACCAGTGGCTCTGGTTTTACAGTGTTTCATACAAAGCAGCACATTTTTCTCTTGCCGAAGTTAACAGAAAGCTTATAGGGAATTCAGCCCTTGCTTCTCTCCAAGCTAACTCAAACATCTTTAATGTAGAGAAAGAAAACTGGCAGGAGACTGTCCTAATGTAAAACCTTGTTATTCTGGTATGTTGAAAACAGTTTTAAATCGGCAACATAGCACAACCATTAGAAAAATCACTTTACATGAATTGCGGCTAATTTCCAGCAGGTTCCCAGTGTGAGCCATTAATACCCAGAGGCTCAATCACTGATGCATATAAGATTGATTAGGACAACTCCAAAAAACTGTTCAGTTTTTAAAGATACACATTCCAAAGCAGAGGCCTAAATATCAGCTCACCTATAGCTGAGGGCCTCTCGGTCATTAGAGTATGACTGGTTTTAGACTACTCCACCAAAGGTTAGCTTATACTAAGAGGATTAAGTACCCAATTAAAATAACTACGACACAAAGTTAAGGAGTTCAAGGGAGAAAGGAATTCCAATCCTGCCCATATTTCAGCAATTAGACATAACACTATATAAACAGCAGAAACAGATTTCCAGCAATGTGAGTCAAACCCAACGTGGATCAAAGATCTTGCCGTTTTTTGAGCAAAAGGCCACATCACACAAACCACAAAGTGCGATCAGGGCACTAAGAGAAGGAACATACTCCTCCACTGAAAGCCACGGAGCCTTCTGGGCAGGAGAAGAGTGACCTCCTGGGGTGGAAGCTGCTCTTACCTCGAACGTAAAGGTTTGCTGGGGCAGAGTAGCGGGTTCCTGCGCTGTTGGTTGCAACACATTCATATTTGCCTTGGTCTGACTCCTCACTGTTCTCTATTTGCAGAGCTCCTGTACACAAACAAGATGACACAGACAATTCAGGTTATGGCAAATCTGGCAACTGAACAGCCAGCCTCAGAAAAGGAAGGCCATGCCCCACGCTTTTAAAGTATCTTCCTGGATAAATATACTGCGATGTTCTTCCCTGGACCCACAGGGTACCAGCATGCAGCCAAAAGGTACCCAGTCTGTTGTTTGTCAGAAGCTTGTGAAATTGATTATTGTTATTTTTTTAATATAAAGGGAACCAGTCACTGATGTATTTCCAACCGCCCCAACCACTTATATTCATTGCTTCAATAAAGGAAAAAAAACATACACATACACACATATTAATTACAGCTTTGTATGGGACTCCTGTCTAATAAAAGGACCTTTAATAAGCTTTTAATCAAAACAGCCAAGCACAAAGCACACTAACTGTAGCTGTTTGTTTCTTATCTGATGCACACAAAGCCTAGCAAACGCTCAACAAATTGCAACCTTCCTGCAGAAACTGGCAGAGTCCCATCTCCCCCACCTCACCACCCCTCCTTCCAACACACATCCCCTTTTGAGAAAACAGTTTGCCTTTTGTCAGCTTTCTCCACGTCAGTGATCTCCTTGTCCTTTCAGATTTCATTATACATGATACGAAAAGATTAGAAACTCAGTCTGAGACACCAAAGATATACACCAATGCAATCCACCCATTTTGCCACCCGGCGCTCACGTGAAAGCCACTCTCCTTTGTCCTGGCAGTGACTGCTCTTCCAGCTTTGGGTCAGGAATAGTTGCTTAGCCCAGACTGCAGGTTCCTCAGGACATGATCTGATCTCATCCCCAAAGTGCCAGATGCATGAGGGGCACATCTAAATAATTGCACCAGAACACAAAGAGCAGTCATTTATATGGGGAACCTGTGGAGTGCCTGGAAGACATGGAAGTGAGCGCTGGTCTGAGGTGGTTTTCCCTCATCTGCTCAGCCTGTTCCACTGGTGTTGAGCACCACTTGACTTTGGAGGCCGGTCTTTCATCCAGCTTCTTGCCTAGCACAGAAGACTGCAAAACTGGTCACATCTAAACTCCCCTAACTGGGCCCTATATGCAGACGAAAAGACGGAGATGCAGAGAAAGAAAGAAGCAGGATGTATATGACAGCAAGCTGGCACTGCAGGAGCGAAGGGCCGTTGGCCAGACACTGGAGTGGCTGGTGCTCAGCCTGCTTCCCCCAGGCAATGTGCAAATAATTTTTAAAGTGCCTCCAAGTGGTCAGATTCTACTGGATAGGATTGCCTGTAAGAAGGAAACTCTGTTCACAAACCATATACTGAACTAAAAGAAAACATTAACCCCTTTGCTTGTAAGGATTTGAACTCATTTCTGCCTGCCACGGTTCAAAACGACCACTGAGAGCGGCACTGAGAATAGCTGGTGAAATTGCCTTCTCCCTTCTCACTGGTTCAAGCTGCAGAGGTCAAACTCAGTTTTTCATATCATCAGAACAGAAGAAAAACTAATGTGAATCAACCACTGCCACCTACATTATTTAGAAGGATAAATTGAGACTGTAGCATAAGTCTATATGTCATGGGGAAAAATGAACTTCCCTGGGTTCTGCCATATAATAAAAATGATGTACAGAGCCCTCCCTATTGTTGCATTAGTGCTGGAAATGAGGCTTCAGCTAGACAGAGAAAGCTTGTTTGCAGAAGTCTTTCTACCTACTAACAAAAGGAGCTGCCAGCTTTCCCTAGCCACGGCGCTCTCTGGACACCCACAGGCCAAAGCCTACAGAGCACTGCTGCTTAATTCAGGGAAAACGCTGAATTTCTACGTGCTGTCTGGGAAAAACATCTTCAAGCAGACAGCAGCATGACAGCCAGTGCAGCAGGAGGAAGCTTCCCAGCATTGACAAGACATAGAGAATCTAGAAATGGAAAAGACCTATTAGGTTATCTTGTGCATCCCTGGGGGCCAGGGCAGGATTGCTCCCTGTTGTAAATGTACTTGTGTTCTGTCCAATCCCATTTTAAATGTGCTGAGTGATAGGTCTTTCACCGCTTCCTCAAGGAATTGATGCCACAGCCTGGTTACACTCTCTGTCAGGAAGATTTTCCTGAAACTCACCATATATTATCCCCTTCTTAATTTCTGCTCATTACTCATGTGCTGCAGAGTTCATTCTGAGTGCTTGCATCAGGCCTGGCTGGGAAAAGCTGTTTGCTGCAAAACATACCCAAACTTTGAAAAAAAAAAAAAAACCCAACAAAAAAAGTGGATGTCATCACCCTGAGGAAGAGCCTATCTCTGATTTAGCCTGTAGCTATATAGGGCTGAAAGCAGAGCCAGCTTCAGGTGACGAGGAGTGGTGTCTGCCTAGAAAAAAGTAAGATCCCTAGATAATTCTGCCATGAACATGTACCTGTTTATATGCCCCTTTTAGTCATTTAATACATACCACTGGTATTTATACTCTTTATACGTGTGATCACCATGCCTCTTAAATGTTGGTTGGACAAACTATTTTTCATCTCTAGGGACCTCAGCATCAGTGCTGAAGAGAGAAGAGGAAAACATAAGAGGATGACGAAAATGAAGGCAGAGGGGAGTTGCAGATTACATGCTATTAGTGCCTGTCAGTTCTGCAGCCAGTGTGGGCCAATTTCTAGAATCATACTATAAACATGTAACACGTGTCAGCAACTGCCTACAAACTGTTGAGGGACACCGGGCAAGGAATTCTGGTTTTGTCTGCGTTGGCACAACTGTTCAAACTATGGTGCATCAGGAGCAAGAGAAAACCCAGAAAGCAGAAGGAAGTTAATGGAAAACTCTCAGCCGAACCAGAAAGAAATCAGTTACTGCAATTAATCATCATTAGACAAACACAGAAATTCCCCAGTATGGGTAGCAGAGGTACCTATACAGCAGAGGTACCTATATAGAGGTACCTACCAGCAGATTCTGACAGGTAGCAGAGAGTGGAAGGATCATGGTAAAGTGATGGCAGTCAGCAGGACTACAGTGCTCTTCTTGAAGGATAACCTAAAACTAATGATAGATACAGGAAAGGGCAGGGTATCTCAGGGTACAGAGATCTATGAATAAAGTTAAGAAGCTCAGACATTGCTGGCATCAGAAAGCTGGAAACATAAATGCATCTGAGCCTTTGGAAAAACTCCCTAAGTGTAAAATGCTCCAGGCTCTAGTTCAGTCATCCCAGAGAAAGGCAATAGTTTCATCTCTTGGAGGGCTCAAGTCTAGGCTGGACAGGACACAAGGGGCTACAGGAAAGAATGAACGAACTGAGTCCTGAGTAGCTCATTTCCCTGAAATTCTCGGAAGCTGCATCCAGAAATCCTCAAACGCACAGTGAATTCTCTGCTTTGGCAAGTGCAAAGGACCTGATTTCTATTCCTAGCCGTGTCAACATCTCATCTTGTAATCTTTTGCACCTCTGCAAACCAGGGCTAGGAAGGCTGATTTACTTTTATTCATAATTTTGGGATTTATGTTGCACAAGTTGCTGAGTAAGGTCTTGTTCACACAGGATGTTACTGTAGGCTTCTCATATGGACTCCTCAAGTGCTCCAGTGCTAGGTGCCTTGCTCTCGTTTGCATGGCTGAGTCCTGATGCGCAATCACATAGCATGGCTTCAGCGGATGCATGAGGACCATCTACCATGAGGATGCTCATATGTGTACAGAGAGGAGCAGTGAACAGCTTGTTTGGGAGCTTGTGGGGCTCTGCAGCCGTATGTGCACATCAGAGCGAAACCTCTCCCTGCTGAGCACCACTCGACCTCCGCTGCCTCCTGAGCACCCTGAACCACAGTGGGGCTCCAGCAGAAGAGGGGCAGCCACTCCTCACCATGCTGTGGTGTCATGTTGATCTCGCTTGTGGCACTGATCTGTTCCCGATAACACATCTCAGCTTATCAGAGAGTTGACAGCTCCTGAGAAAAACCCCTGGCTGCTCTCCAGTGCCAGGGAGAATGGTGACAAGGCAGAGCTTTCTGGGGCTGAGAGCAGGAGCAGGCTCTACTGACTGACAAGCATCCCTTATAGATTCTCTACTCTGTGCTGGTATCTCCTTGCCAGTCCCTTCCCTCCTCTCCTAGCTTTTTCTTTTGCTCTTTAAACTCGGGCACAGACAGCAGCCCCGTTAGCAGCTCTCCAAGATACTTATCTATTCAAATGTACTTGTGCTCAGGCAGAATCATTAGTTGCAGTGACAGTGGTTAAAAGAAGCATTTAAAAACTGCACTGCACAGAGAGAGCATAGGGAAGGCAGATCCTGATAAGGACTGCTTCTTGGCAGCGCAGGGTACTGTTGTGCCATGGAGGGCTTGTCACTCTCTCCTCCAGGTGACAAACCAAATGTAAAAAGCTCCAAGGTGCCATACAGATTGATCTCTCTGAAATCCTGCTCCGTTGCTCATCTTCTCCCAGAGAGCACCGCATGGAGATAAACACAGCAGCTCTTGGGGCGACACTCTTCCATATCTACTCAGGCTAGAGCTCCATCCCCAACAGTAGGAGCAGCTCTGTTTCTCTAGCAGGGCAGTCAAAGCCTAGCCCCCCTCCTCCCTCAGAGATGGGGACTGACCTTTTGCCCTGGTAATAAAATTAGACACAGAATGAAATGCTCCCTTAAGCACCCAAGAGTCAGGGGAACCAGGCTGCAGTCACAGCACTCATCTAAGGAAAAGACTTGCAGTGCAGATGTTAACGAACCCAGCTACCTGACTAGGGCCCTTCCTCTTAGGGAACAAGTAAATTTTGCCCACCCTGCACACTAGAGGACATGACTATCCCAAGCGCCCCCCGCTACTCTTTCCCTCTGCCTCCCACCAGCTTCCTCCGCAGAAACACTGCCTGACTTTTCCTGAGGCGGTATTCTTAGTCACCCCCTTCAGCCAGTGCTCAGGTGTGGGTCCCAATCCCCATTCTGCTAAAAATTCCCTCCCAGATGACAATCCTCCTCAAAATCCATTGAGCAGGGCCAGAGGCAAGCCCAGACCAAACAAGGACCCACAAGTGTGAATATGGTGGAGAAAGAGACACTGTGAAGCCCTGACAACAAGGGGGTTGGACTTTCACACCCTGGCTGCTGCCCAAGATAACCCACACTTGCCGTGGGAGCTGTGAAAAACTGAAAGACACTACAACCAGGCAAGAGTCACTAATAATGAAAATAAGCCTTTCCCATATTCACTATTTTTTGTAATTTATAACAGCAGCACCACCCAGCTGCTACAGAGGATTGCACCTAGCCTTCACCAGCCATCAGCACTGCCAATTATGCAAAGCAAGACAACCATAAATATATTTGCATTGTTAGTGTTCATTATGGTCATTATGCCCGAGAGGCTGGTGATTGGCATGCAAGGGGCCTGCTCTCGATGGCAACGCTGTGGAGAAATCACTCTCCTGTGCACCACGGGCCGCTGTGGACAGTACCCGACCACTGAGACAGAGTCGGTAGAGAAGGAGGAGAGGAGACCCAACGTGCTTGGCAGCACGAGGGCTCCTCAGAGACAGCGGAGTTTCAGGATGCTCTGATCTCTCGCCAGCAGGTACAGGACTCTGCGTCAGAAGCAAAACTACAGCACTGTCAAATGCACAGTAACGCCTCTGTGTTCCCTCTAAAGGGACATGAGTCAATCTGAGTCCCAACAGTAAGAAACATGGCATTACAAACATTTCCAGGCACTACCCCACCCAGCCTCCCCCCGTCACTGTCTGCTCCTGCAAACATATCTTCACACTTCTAAATTGTTTTCCTTTCGCTGTTTTTTTTTTTTTTTTTGTGGCTGGAAAAGCTCAAGAAAGAAGAAAAAAAATCCTATCATATACAAAGTGCAATCAAATGTACAAACACATGCTCAAAAAGAGACATCAAAATTCTTTTAGCTTCCTCTAATCTCCTTGGATAGCTTTATGCTCCAGCTCGCAGGATAGTGTCGCAATACTGGAGCTATATTTAAACCAGTTTGCTGGGGACTGGAAAAGGTTTAGCTGCAGCTATACAGAAGTCGGTGCGGGTGTTTACCTGGCTTCCCAGACAGACAGCTTCTGACACCCAAGTGAGCTGATCTAAAGTTAATTCAGACAGACCTCTGCGGGGAAGAAATACTCTTACGTATAGGAAGCTCAGATATTTCCTGTGGTGACAGAAAAGTAACAAATAAATCTGACTGGAGAGGGAAAATGCCTGAGATGATGATGTTTTTTTACCTCCTTGTGTGCATCCGATCTAATGCCTGTTCACTCCAGCACCCACCAGAAACACAACAGTGCTCTGCTCTCTCTTACAGCCTGTGGCAGGAAAATGCAGCCAGGTTTCACAAAAGGTTGAGCAAGTTCAATTCCAGAGAAATGCTGGAAATGAGTATCTGATAGACTACTTTGAAAATAAGAATGAGGCAGAACTTGCTTAAACATGGACTTGCTGATACTATCTGTGGGTCACCTTAAGAAGTAGCTATTGGCTAATCTGACGGGCATCCGCCAGCTCCATGTCTTTCCGATGAACAAATAGGGATTTCAAGATTAAATTACTATCTGGGACAGTCCTGGAGGGGTAAAGAGTGAAGCTACAAACTGAGATGCTGAATTATAGATGGGAGGGAAGTCAGAGACGTCTTGGACAGAAATGACCAAATATGGGGGGGGTAAGGTCAAACGAGGTGTTTAGAGAGAAAAATCTCCTGTTTGGAGGGGTGCATGGTAGAATTTCTCAGGTCATCCTCTCGCTAACCACATGCTGCTCTCTGTGAGTGGGTTCCCTGCTGCTCCGCCACAAAGGCCTTGGGTAACATTTGAACCTCCCAAGTACTCCAGACACATAACTCCTAGCGACACAGTCACAGCAGCAATTACATCAAACTAAAACCACCCCTCCCCCCAAACATTATTACCAAAAGGGTTCGTTAAGAGTCATTAGTTCACCCTTCCTTTCAGACCAAATTAATGGATTCCAAAGCATCAAACTTACCTTAATGAGGAACAAGAGTGCAGCTGGGTATAGAACATGGCAGAACAGTCACTTCTACATGGACACCACCTCACCATCATAAAATCACTTTCATCTAATCTGTCGTTATCTTTAGAAATTCAATGACCTCCGTTTTAAATAAAAGGCATTAGGCTGACAGAAATCCTCTGGGAGAAGCCAGAGAGCAGCACGTGGCTTCTGTTTGCTCTCACAGAAATGTCATCTTTGACATTCAAACAGGACACATATATTTTAAATAATGTCAAGAACATTCTTAAAATACCTCATCAGGACTCAAACGGGGGTGGGGAGGGGGGTGGGGGTGCGGGGAACTTATGTTTCATGAGATGGATGGTTCTTTTCACAGAAATGTGTTCGGTTCCCAAGCAGGACGTATGGAGCATCCACGCGGTTCTGGTGCTGAGTCACTAATGTCATCAGACAGGGCGGGCGCGCGGGGAGGCCCCGGGACGGCTGCGCGCTCGGCGTGCACGGCTGGCAGCTCAGAGCGCTCGGCTAGTTAGCATTCAATCTGTCATTTCATTTTAGGATTTGCAGTAGAAACAGGAGATGAAGAAATAGTTTAAGGAGCTTGTAACATCACAGCTGTCAATCTCCAGCGTTCCAAAGGGAGGAATGACAGATATATAAGCCCATTCATATCAAAATAAGGTTTGCAGTCTTTTTCCCTGACCCACATTTGCTACAGAGGCAACTTAATGCAAATACGCATCAAACGGCAATTCACATTTATTCTAAAATCACTTAACGGGAGCTGAAAACATTAACCCCCAGCAACAGAACCAGTTCCAGAGAGTCAGATTATTAACTTCCAGCAGTGATTCAGGGAAAAGGGGGAGGAAAGGGGAGAAGGGGGAAAACTGAACGAATGAGGTCGTGTTGATTTGTAGGTGGTAGTCATTCTGTCGAGAAATCCAGGGGTCAGTCAACAGGGGTAACCAAAATCACAAGAGAATTCAGAAGGGCCTTAGCATGTAACGCTGATTAACACACTAAAGTTAATCTAAAGGGACAGCTTTGAGTGTTTAGGCTAGAAAAGACAACACTCCAATTGGAAAGTCATTACTGGTGCATACAGGCTGTGAAAACTAGCCAGGGACTGCGCACACTGGGCTGTCAAACCAGGGGCGAGTATAATTAATGAAGGCTTAAAGCAGCCAGATGTGCTTATGATTCACCTATTTAAAACAAATCTTTATGTTGCAAAGCAACATCGGCATGTCCGGCTCGGAAAGGGGGGTCTGGGGCAGCGGTTCTCTGCTCTGCTGCCATATTAGAGGGTTAGCACACAAGAAAGGCAAACATGAGGAACACAAACAAAGGTGCTCCTTACCCCAGAGCCAGATTTGCTCAATCTTTCAAGAATTTATCTCCTTCTGATTACAGCTTCATGCCCGTCAGCAGCAGCAGAGAAGAATTTGACTGTTCTCTTGTGAAAATGTTACCTCCTTACACTTACACCAAAGCAATCCACCTAAAACCCCCTAGACACAAAACCTCAGAGGCCACGACTGCGCGGGAAATTCAGAGACTTTCAGGAGCTGCAGGAGACGTCAACCCTCCTGTGGCAGAAGCCAGGGACCATTTTCCAGTTTGCAAACTTTCCGTTGAATAACCCCCTTTCAACAATGCAAAATCGCAATGGATGAGTCTACAAGAAATCACGCTAAAAACCAACCAAAATAAACACACTAGTGGGAGAGTGCAGATGAGCAAGAGCGCTGGCAGAGTTAGGGCTGAGAGTAAAAGCTGGAGATGAGAAACACCGGAGGAGAAGGGACAAGGCAGACAGGAGATGGAGTGACGTGACAACTGGAGGCACATTTCAGCATTCTTACCTCTGATCGGTGTACCACCTGGTGAGGTAATTTGAATGCAAATAAGATTAGAGAGAAGCATTAGTACAAAGAGGAAAGGAAGAAAATTATAACTAAAAAGCAGAAAGTTTTTTTAAAGCTAGAATTTGTATTAGCGCGACAGGAATAAACAAAAAGAAACTGATGTGCAATAAAAGTCAGAGTGACACTCTCAGGAGGTTAGTAAAGCTCATCGCTTCCAGGAGTGCAGCATCCAGCCCTGCGTCTTGCCATTGAAGCCACCACCCTCACGAACGGGGGGCCGAACTAAGCTGCCAAGGTGGCATTGCTGGCTGGCCTCACCACTTGCATTCACCCACACCACCGTTCAAGCAGTTGAGATGGAGGACACGCTGGGAAGATGGTGCAGCGCCCCTTCATTCCTCATACAGAACAAGGAGGGAGTGTCCTGGGGGCTGTGTGATCGTGGGTGTGCTGGGCAGGAAGGGTGGAAAGCGCATGGCTGCGGGCGCTAGGTGCAATATTGCTTTGAGGTTAGAATGACCAGTGGGACAAAATCTGCTCGCTTAAAGAAATTAAACGAAGGGGAGAGAGTAACAAATCAGTTTTGAGCGATTCTCCGCATTCGCATAACCCTTGCATCAGGCTCCCTCCGGCAAAGAAATCGGTGTCATGCAGAATTAACTTTACATTAGGAATATTTCGAAACGAAGTAGTTTCTGGTAATGTAACAATGGCACACTAGCCAGACCTCTGCTGTTTCTGCCTAATTTGGATGTTGGCTGGAGAAAGGAATCCCTACCCTCTTTATAAGGCACTAGAAATAATTTCACATGCTATAATGAAGAGTATCTTATAAGGAGGGCTTCTCTGGGAGTGAGGTTCAGTTTTGCTGTTGCAACGATCTATAAAGGTTTGTTTTACGAGGTCAATGTGTTTAGCAAGTGGAGGATCCACTGGTCAGTGTCTTGAGTTCAGCGTACAATCAATAACGAAGCATGACTGAAGGGGAAATGCTCCAACTAGGCAAATTGGCAGGGAACCCTTCTAAATCCCCACTTTTGTCCCCTTGGTCTTATTTTGCACATATGAAGGCTGTTAGTATAAGGGAGAGATTCATGCAGATCGAATCTGTAGGCAGTTCATGGTATGTGTTGGTTTTATGCAGATTTGTAGGATCTGAATACCAAGCACTTACCAAAGAAAACTGAGGAGTTTAAACAGACAGAAAAACAGGGTTAAACAGGACACAATGTGTCAAATCATGTTCAGTGTATTGATTAATAAATACCAGTATGCATACAAGAGTGTCGTGTATCTCAGATTTACAGCTCATTCCATTATCCACAACAATGATCACCCAATGGGAAAGAAAGACAGAAAAGAATTTCTGTAAATACAAAGAAGGCATATTTTAAGCATGTTTAACTTGCCTCTTAAAAAGTAATTACAATATTTATACTTATTCTTTTTCTTTCCTAACTACCCTTTCCTTTAGGCAGAGTCCTTTCTCTAAGCGAGAGCAGCAATTCAAACTACTCTGTTTAGCATTTTCCTGTGCCAAGATGACATTACCCCATTTTAACTTTACATCTGGTTATATTTTCTGACGCTTTCTATCCACAGATGACTGAAGCATCAGGAAAGATCCTGCAGTCACTGAAGTTGTGGGTAATTTCTTTCTTGCAATAATAAATCTGCTGCTTATTTATCTATCTCAGTAACTACCGCTACCCTTGACAGAACACTTATACCCAGAAATAGTCGCATGGAATAGCACAGCCATGGAAAACAGGGTTATTTCTCTTTGCCTGTTTGGAAAGTTTGCCAAGTGATATTTTTGTTCTGTTTGGTCTAGGGCCTCCCCCCGCCCAGCCCCCGTCCCCGTCCCCTTCCACAATTCTCAGAGTTAAGAAAAGCATCACCACAGTGTGTCACTTCCCATGGGAATGGTGCAATGACTTTGAGCACAAGCCCAAGGGGCAGAAAACAGAACTTCCTTCTCCTTCATCTGGCTGAAATGGGTTTTGTTGTTCTGCCCTAGAACTGAAAAGATTTGAGGCAAATCTTTAAATCTACTCCCTGTAGAGGCTAAACCCTTTCTCTAATATGCAACTGTCTACACAGAGGTCTAGGAGCAACTGCATAGTTGAAGCAGATTCCCTAAAACGTTAAGTGTGACCAGCTCATTTTTTCCTGCATTAAATCCCAATCCTACTGGCCTCCGAATGTAAGACAACCCTTGTGGGAGCAGCACAGAGGCTTGCCGTATTTAGCACAGTGTTTGTTCTGGGTCTCTCTCACCTCTGCAAAGACTTTCACTCTTCACTCAGAGGAGACCATTATGGAGAATGCACAAGGCTTTTCTGTTGGACTCCAGATTTCCTTGTCCAGAAGAAATAAAAGTTCCCACTCACCCTTCACATCATATGTGACACATCTCTGGCTGTTGTCCTTTCAGGGTGTCCCTCAAAGGGACCAAATCACAGCACAGAGGCCACAGAGTGCCAACATAACATATGAGTCCATCAAGTGATGGAAGTGCCATCACTTCAATGGTTACTGAGGCCAACTTGTGTCTTGTGATCACCAGGCTGCTTTATACAAAGGGCATCCCAAGATCAAACTTCAAACCCAATTCTTTGTGTGATTGGAAAGGTTTAAAACACTTATAAAAAAGGAGAGTTGATTTCCCCTTCATGATAACAGACACTGAGTAACGCCCCACACATTCACTTCAGTCAGGAACGAATGCTGACCCTGACATCCTCTGTGTACTGGAAGCACACAGCCAGGTGCCCAAAGCAAGGCAAGGATGACACACTGGAAAATCCCATGAGATTATTTGCATTGGTATTTTCCAGTCTCACTGTTGGAGAAAGGACTTCACTGTGCTGACACAAACTCACCCCAGACTTATCAACAAACCACTTCCTTATAGCAACCTAAACCACCAAAAAGTCACTCCAAAGCAGTATCAGAGAAACCAAGGCTCTTGCTGGCTGCAACTGGGCACTAGGGCAGCGTAACACTGAATCCCAGGGAACTCCAACAGCACTTTCAGCTACTTCCTAACATAATTATAGGGGAAACTATTTTCAGAGGCGAAAGTACTATAGAAAAGACTGGCTATTTGCCACCAGTTGCAAGAGGGAGTACATGTGGATCCCCTCATTGCTGTGTGTTTCTCACACAGCAAGACCCAGATGTGTAGTATAGGTTCTTCCAGGACATAAAACTTCAGCTGTCAACTGTTTGGTCACGATATCGCTTCAACTCTCATCCAGTCAGTCTTCTCTGAGAGAGCATCCATCCTTGTGCTGGTATCCTGATCCTTTCGGATAACGCTCCCCAATCCCCACTTTTGGGGCTGTTCTGACACACCTTGTCCCAAGCTGATGCCCACCTGATGTCTAGACTCAAAACTGTTTCTTGCCAGAATCTGAATGTCTTCTGCTGGGTACTGACTGCTGGCTATTACCAGTGAAGCAGGGTATGGCCATCAGTGCCATTTCACTGGGAGAGGCACCACCTCATTCTGCAAGTTTGTTCTGTGTACATTGTATATCTCTTTTTTTTCCAAATACGTAGTGCTTCTACCTAGAGGATCAAGACTAAAATGAAAACGCTGGTAAATCTGAGAGCATAAATGCAGCAAGGTGATCTGGTGAGTCGGCTCCCACTGCTTCTTTGTTAGAGGGACCTACAGGCTTCCAGAGTAACTGAAGTCACCTGCAGAGTTCTCTCTGATACTTTACTTGCAGTTAATTGCCTGAAAGCCACACTAGGGTCTAGGGCACAGTTCCATAACTCAGTTAATTGATAGTGATTAAAAGAGAGTGATACTTGTTGTAAGACCAAGTTCTTTACTAGATGAAAGATGACAATGCTCCCTGAATTTCTGGAGTTTCCTTACATGGCCAAGGTATCTGTATGTTAATATTCAGAATATTTATTTATTCTAATTTGACATTTTGTTCATAAGTTTTCTGAAGAACAAGGTGAAAGAGCAACAAAACTCACCGGAAGCATTCAAAAGCTTTGAGAGTATGAACACCATCAGAGTTGCTTTGAAGTCTTTGGGTGTTTGCAGTCTAAGAATCTTTATGGAAGAACTGGGAAGCATCGGTACAATCTCATCTATATTGAGAAAGTTTCCACCGCATCATCAACTAATTTTAAAACATGGTTAGAGGTGTAGCATTGACCCTTGCTGCCGGAATTCATATGAACATTGCCTACAATACTATAACGTCCAGAGAGTTTTAAAATCAGTTCAGCCAAACAGGTTTCAAATGAGTTAGCATGCTGGGGAGGTTTCTCAGCCCAGAGTTGGCCTTAGATCCTGTGTCAGTGACGGAGAGGCAGTGACTGAAGCTACATACCCTGGGGGTGAATAGGGAGTTGTCCTGAGTCACTGCATTTGCAGAAAAGCAGCCTCTCCACAAGAGATGGGAAGTACTACCAAGATGAGCAAGGGAGAATTTTGCTACAACCAGCATGAGTCAGAGACTTTGCTTCTGCCTTGATCTGTAATAATGGAGATGAAAATCTGTATTTATTTGTGTTCTCATCTCTAGAGCAATTAGCCCAACACGTACTGGCAAAACTATCCAAGAGCTGGACTTAAAAAAGCATTAAGTATTTACTCGGGAGGAAAGATGTATTACTGGGGAGAAAGGGGAAAAAAGCCCTCTAAACGTAAAGGGTTATGCTGTCAGAAGGTTTAATGAGCATAATGCATATACATACATAGAAATGTAATTAGTAAATGAGTAACAGTAGGACACAAGGCAGATTTATAAACTGTATTTGCTCCTGACAAAGACACCAGTCCTCTGGGGCTAAAAGGGCCTAAGATGATGGCTTGGTTGTTTTAAGCCACAAACTCTCTCGTACCTTGACAGAAGATGAACAGACCTCCAGAAAGTGATGTTCAGAGCCCCCATGGGCACATGGTCTGACTGCATGCAAGTTCAAAGACCTGCCTGAAGCCCCCAGAGCACTGCCAGCCCACATAACTGTGAGTGTCAGAAGAGAACACCTTTCCCAGGCATGCTGCTTATGTACCTCTAGCTATTTATTCCACTCTAGGAACCTGAAGAAATGAAATCATCCCTCAACCTCCTCTCTAAGTCAGACTCCAAAGCTGCTTTGACCTTTATGACCTATATTTAGTACATCTGAATAATAATATATTATGTACTCGTTGAAGGTCAGACACTCTATATATGCAATATTGGGCTCATACCGTGCTGTAGCTATTTTAACTATATTACATCTGTCTAGCTTTTATTGGGTTTTAATTAAATGAAATTAAACGAGCGTATATTTAGATTGAGATAGTATAAACTGACATTCATGCAGATATGCCAGGCTGGCTGTAAGATATGATCTTAATGGAGCAGAGACTTTGCAAACTATTAAACTCTCCCATATAATGAGGTATCTATTTAAATACTCTTTTCTTTGAAAAACAACCCTGCCCCACTATAGTGTAGTGCTGGAGAGCTCAATTAGCACCTTGCAGAATGTATCAGAGACTGCCTAACCCATTGCACTGCTCACATAGGGTGACTGCAGTCAGGTAAGTCAGGCACTTCAAAGCATGGGCCTTACTTTATATCAACTACAAATATAGGAAAAAGCCACAAATGCGAGCAGGGGTTGAATCTCTGGCCCATGAGAAGTGGTAAACTTCTTGCTCTCCACTCATGCCAGGGTGGAACAGAGCCTTGGTGAATCTTAGCATTGTATCACCAGGTCCCTGAAAAGAAAGCTTCACTCATATTTGGAAGTCTTTTGCATTGAACTATGGAAACCTCCCTTACTACATTAGAGAGCTAATCAATTTCTTTTGCGAGTCTGAGGATGCGTGCTGCTCATTGATTTCTAAAAGGTTCCCTTGACGCCTCCCTTGGTAATTACTGTGTCTTCAGGAAGCAGCAAGCTCTAGAGTTTGAATCCCAGGTGAAATATTCAATTGAGATGTAGCTCAAGAACAGCGAATAGGAAGCAAAACTTGGACACAGTGACAGCGTTTACTAGTTTGTTTTTAAACTTTCTATCTCACTAAACTTGTGAAGCAGCTGGTAAAGAGGCAGCCAAGTGCCTGTGAAAAGGAGGCTGGAGAATGTACAGCAAGTGCATCAGGAGCTGCCTTGCTGCTCATTTATGGTAATTTCTGATGCTGATTTAGTCAGCTATCAAGTGAAACACATCCATGTGCATTTTCCTATTGCTGCTTCCTAAAGCTTCTCAGAATAATTAACAAGTGTGATATTTTCTTTCAGCACAAACAGATCAAGATTAAACCATGTTGTGGGGGAGATAAGCTAAAGGTCACCGGGAAATTTCATAAGCTCTAAATGCATTAGTATAATTAGTGCTCACTGGTACATCAAGGTGGGATCAGGAGTGTCAGGCTGGGTTCTATTTTTGATGAGAGTGATGTCTCATTACCCACTCCCCCAAGTACAAGCCTACTTCTTATCATCCAAGCATCATCAGATTTATGCAGAGGGCTCCTGCTATGGGGAAATGTGTCAAGATGTTCACCTTGCTAGGAGGAAGATGGTGTTGCCCTGGCAGCAGCACTCAAAACAAATGGCTTTTGAGTGCCTAGAGCTACATCATGGCCAGGCAAGGCAGTCTGCCTCTTATTTAAGCATGAGACCCTTCTAGACCAACGTTGTTCCAGATCTGTTCCCTGCTGTACTTCCTGTAGGATACTGTGGGCTTTTTTTCCCCAGGTTAAAACTGCTGTGTAGCGCTGCTGTGCATCGTTAAATAGCCACTGCAATTCACGCTGGGGTGCTGCACTTCAGCAGTGAATAAAGCAATGTTTTATTTTCTTTAATTCTCTAATGGGCCTTATAGTCCTGGGAGCCCGAACAGAGCAGCAGAAAAACAAGAGTTACTCGCTAAAACGAGTGTGTTCTTATCCACCCACAAGAACTAACCGTCTGTAGTTCAAAAGCTAGTATTTGGCTTATCAAACAAAAAAATAAAAAAGAAATGGTGTATTTCAAAACTGTGTCCCCCTTCCTCTGCAATCCATAGAATGGCTGCTGCTTGGATTTTTCTTTATTCTTGTGGTGTCACATAACAAGAACGATAAAGATCTCAACAGAAAGCAGAGCACTGTCTTGCAGAGCCTATGTAAGGAATGAAGCAGTACATGGCCACTGATTGTAAAATCTCAACCAGTATCTCATTGTCCTGATTTGCACTGTGCTCCCATTAAAAGTATCTGAGACCTGTTGAGTTGGTAGCAGAATGTCTGAGCCTACCAAGGATTTGGGGCAATGTCAAGATGGTCTACTGAAGAAGGAATCCAGGTGATGTTCCAAAAGGCATGTCCACGCTAATGTCTCCTTTTGATAAGCCACAATATCCTGCCAGAGAGGATCAGCTCCAAAAACTGTTTTTATATTGCAAAAGAAACAAGCTCAAATCAAATTGACATTTGGGTTTAGAATTGCATTTCAGCATCACAGGGAAAAAATAATAACAGCAAGTAAAGAGAAAAATGAGGAAGAGTGAGGAGGCAGGGAAGGCTTACTTGCTTTGCTACCTTACCCGAGCGGAGTTGCTTGATTCGCCCATTGCTAGTCGCAGTGTCAACCGGCAGGAAGTCCTTAAACCAGGAGATTTCAGGATCAGGGTTACCGCTGGCAGCACAGAGCATTGTGGCCGTGCGGGCCTTTTCCACCACCTTCAGCTGCGGGCCCATGTCAATGGTCGGGAAGCCAGCTGGGAGGTGGTCTTCTGCAAGAGGAAGAAACACACAAGGTTAAAGAGAAACATTCAGGCGTAGCAATGGGATATGGTTGTAGTGACAGCAGTGCCCTGGTACAGCATCTGTGCCTCTGCTGGAAAACAGCAGCCTGACTTCCCTACTGAGAAGGTTTTCAAGCCCTTAAAGCACATTAGGCTCTATAATGAGCATTCATTACACCAATAGAAGCTTCCACTAAATTTAACTCCGTTTAAATCAATTGCCTTGGGAAACGTCCATAATTTTCATTGATACGTAAGCTCCATCTATTGTTGTTAATAATTCAGTAAAAGCAGGTATTTGCCTTTTTGTGGGAGGACTGAGTTGAAGATAACAGACAAACACAAAGCCAAATAGTTTGAGGCATCTTGAAAAACAACAGCTAAACAATAAAACCCCTTAGAATGGTCCAGAGAGGCCCATTTTCTCTTTTTTTTTACTAGGAACATTCTGTCACACTGGTAGGATAGACTGTAAATCTCTTCCTCATGCCCTGAAATCTGATTCAGAAGGCTTTTAGAAAATAATGAATGTAAAGCTAATGAGCCACATTCTGCTCATGAGCCACCTCACCAGACTGTGTGGTGACAAGCTCCTGGTGCATTTTCTGGGCTGCAGAGAGCAACAGAGGTGCGCAAGAAACGACCGGTGCATGCTCTGGCATGTCTTACTGAAATGCTATAAAACAAAGCACCCCTGTAACTGTTAAAACCATTCATACAGCAGGTACAAAAAGAGTTAATTGGGTTTGCTGCTGCAGAGCATGATCAGGTAGGCTGGGTGGAATACATTAGGCAGCCTTCACTGATAAGCCAAGGCATGCTCCAACATCGTCATTCAATAGCAGCTGCAGAACAGAGCTCATTTACTCATTCTGTGGCAAGATGTACTGTACTCTGCTAAGCCTGAACTGCAATCAAAAGGACATACTTTCGTAGAAAAAAAGAACTTGAAGAACATTAAGAAGCCTTTAAAGCACCAGAAACTCAATTATTTTCAATATGTTTCTTTTTTTCCCTGTTTTAAGGGAACTTAAGCAAACCTTCCTCTTTGGCAAATCCAATTCTGCAAGGCTCCCAGCTCACTGCAGTGTTTAAACAAACAAGATATCAGCATCTTCCCAAGTCCCAGAGGAGTCTGAACTTGCTGCAATCTGATTTTTCCTGCTATCATCATACATCTGGAACCTTACCCCTCACTCCCGACAGGAACAGGCCACCTCAGGTGCTTCCTTCTCCTATACTGCCACACCTGCAGCACAAACACGGCCTGTGGCGGCTAATCTTACATATTTCTCCCTAAGATCTCAGGAGAATTCCCAAGACCCTTGACTTGTTTGCAAATCAAGACTCTGTAGCACAAGGCAACATCTGCTGTAAACAAAACAATGCCCTAGAATACTGTTTTTCTGTTTAGATGAGAGTGGCTATGAAACACCCAAGGTTTTCTAAAGGCAAAAACGGTTCCTGATGCTTATTAAAAGTGCCAACCATATTTTGTCTCCCAGACCGGCCTCCCAAGAAACCTCTCTCATCATGAGCAAACAAATGGAATTATTTTTTTTTTCTAAATGAAAGGTACCACGAAAACTAGTTCTTTTTTAATTTGCTCTCCATTGATTTTCACAGACAAAAGGTACATAGAGCTTAACTGGAATGACACCAGAGCTAGCATTCAATAACAGGCAACAGAAACACTCAATACTGAGCAACCACAATGCATACTCCTACATGGCTGAAAAGAAACTAAAGAAGGGTACACACAGAAGTACAGCACGGTGTAGATTGAAAAGCAAAGGAAGATTCATAGGAAAAGTGGTAAAACAGTGACATTCCCTTGGATGGAGGCCAAGTTTGCCTAAAGTGCAGCACCTTGCTATTTATGGTATTGAAAGCAGATGTTTACTCTGGGGAGGCTGAAACCCTGAAGTGATCTAATCTAATCGCCATGATTACCATTGACAATCTTTTCTGGTTTGTTCAAGATTTTACAAAGAACGCACTGAGCTAAGTATCACCCAGTTAACCTCGTCCAAAGTCTGTGTGGAGGCTTAGCACATAGCTAAAAGCAAATCTGAAACCTGCATTTGTGCAAGAAATCTCTGCCCATCTGCAGTGATCCTTTGCCCACAGACATGACAGAGATCAGAAAATCCTTCACAGTGCCTGATCCACAGGTACACAACCAGCCTGCTGCACTAATTAAATCAAAATTAGCAGTTTGTGAGTATGTTCTAACCTTGACTTCACTGCGTACAACAGAGAGATGCTGATTACAAAGACCTGGCAGCAAAGCCACCTCCGCCATACTAGAAATCTTAGATTAAGCCTTTTCTGGACTCCAAAGAGACGTACAGCGCTGCTCCTGTATCATGCACCCCCTGCAAGCCCAAGCCATCATGGAGCTCAGATGGGAATGCTGGGCACTCAACAGCTGGACAGAGGGCATAGGCGACCAGGTGAAATCTGACAGCCAGTCTCTGATGGCACCTCAGACACAGGGAGGCTGGGGTTCACCTGCTGTTAGTTCTGGGGTAGCTCTAGGTGACCTGCACTGGGCCAAGGTCACAGCATCCGGGTCTCAAGATCAAGGGGAGGATGAGCACCTTCTCCAGATCCAAGGGCCTCAGGTGCCTGTACCATCACGAAATAGGGGACCTCAACTACTGCAGGTCCTCCTCTGGCACTGTGTAGCTCTGGCAGCCCCCCTGAACCCTCCTGGAGAAGAGTAGCCGTGGAGAAATCCTGAGCTGGTCACACCGCAGAGTATGTCCCGGCACAGGCCCACACCTGCCCTGTCAGCAATGTTCCTGTAGAGATAATGGGGCTCCGTTCCAGCCCGGCTTGGTGTTGCTGACTTCACTGGGACAGCCAGGGATGTCTCTGTGTTCAAACACTACAGGTGACGATAGGAGTTCAGAGCTGTTCTTGCCTTGCCTTCCCCTCCGGCAAAAGTCTAATCTAGGTCTAATTATGAGACTCAGTCATGCCTCGGCTCCTTTCAGCCCTCGCTAGCTGCACTAACTTGTCTGCACACGGAGCTCGGCAGTAATAGCTGTCCTCCTATTCATGCCAATATGCGGATACCCTTATTCTAGAAAATGAGTTTGTCAGCACTTGGTTTTATTCAAGGACAGCCCGTGTGCTTTTAATACACGTTAAAAGAGTCTATGAATCTGCTTTCAAGTGCAGACTATCTAAACCAGTTTTTCTTTCTGGGTTTCAGATACTTTCAGAAGCAGCGTATCTCAGGCAGGCATTAAGTAAGAACAAGCAAAATCTAGGCACAAGCAGGAGGCTTTTTGGCATTGCAAGCTCTAATTCCCTCCATGAACTACAGCAGCAGAAACAGGAATGACAGGAGAACAGGAAGAGAAGAGAGAAGCTGGAGGAAAGGAGAAGGAAACAATGAGAGAGAGAAAAAAAGAGTAGGTTTTGCAATTACAAACTGAAACTCAGAAAATCCATGACCAGGCTGAAGTCTTGCTAGCAGCAGTCACCAAGGAGCCAGGAATGTCCCTCTGGCATCTAGCATGACAGCATATGCAGAGGATATCTCGTGCTCACTTGACAGCTCCCTTTGCTAATCTCCTTCCTAAGGTGACAGAAATCTAACCTCCCTTCTCTTACAGCCCTTTTATGCCACACATTTCCCATATTTAAGGGAAAAGCTAAGGTAAGAAACCTTTCCCACAGCCCCAAATGGGAGCTGAGACCTCCTTCAGAGCAGCTGCAATTTATGTAGCTCATTCACTAGCTCCCCAGAAAACTACCTATCTTGAGGATGCTGCCGTGAGACATATACTCCTTGGGGCGTCCTTATTTTCTGCATCACTCCAAATATCAAGTGATGATAAGGAACGCGGAGGCAATTGCAATTTATGTCTTATGAGAAGCACGGATCAGCCCCAGCATGGAACGGTATGTGGATAACAGCTGCTTACAGAAAAGGCCTGCAGAGGAGTCTGTGGTGAGCACAGCTGTTGATGGCTGAATCCTGCAGGATTACCCCCAGGATTTTGCTCAAAACTTGTAATCTCTCGCAGAACAGAAAAGTTGGAGGGGCTGGATATCAGGTTCCTACTAGCACAAACCCTGTACAGCACTCCCTAGTCCTGTAGCCACACAACTGTGTTTTGGGGGTGATGTCATGACTTGGCACCTGTAAAACTTTCCCCCTACCACTGAGAACTTCCTCTGTGTCAATGTAGGAAACAGTATTCTAGAAATGATAGCGAAAACTGTAAACACATTTATGGGAGTTATTTGTCATACTCCTCTTCCTATTAAAGCCAGGCCTGCTTAGTAACTTGAGTCCAATTGTTCAGACTGCCAAGGGAGAGAAAAAAATGATCCCAAATATAATTTGGAAATAACAAAAAGTAGCTTTTCTATACCTTACAGCTATAGCTGTGAGGTTAAATCTCTTACAATCTATCAAAACCACTGCCCCACTGGAAGGGGTGTTCTCAACTCATTTCAAGTGAGATATTGGACCTTATCCCTACACAGGACTGGAAACGGCTTATCTGGGCCACTGGCTCCTGCCAGCCTGCGTCAGCTGAGGAACCTCCAGCCCAACATCAATTTTAGGGGCTTGGTAGGGATGATTAAAACACAAAGCTGCTTTGTTTTCAATTCTGCCAGCTATCTGAAGCCACTCAGGAGTGTGTGGTGCTAGGGACAAGCCAGGAAATGGATTGAGGGCAGCGAGATCTCTGATAAATCCGTTTGACTGTGGTCAGCATTGCACTGGAGCAGGGTACACGTATCAAAAGCTATTTCACATGTTCCCTACCCATTAGGTGAGGCAGGCTGGGATCTCACCCAGTTCAAGTCACCAGGGCTGAACTGATCCTGGTAAGAGGTAGTGGTTTGACGCAATATAACAGGATGTTGCAGGGGTAACCCTTCTCCACTGATGGACTTGTATTTGATGGATCAACGGAATTACTTTACCAATTCTCCAAGCTTCCAAATCTCCCTTTGAGACAATGAAAGGCATTAGCAGATGCAAAATTATCAGTGCAAGGAAGATAGCTCGGGTAGTCGGTGATATGAACTAATGAAAGATGCAAGCCAGTAAGATCGTAAGCACACCACAATCCAGGACATCTATTTGCTGAATAAACAGCCCTAATTCCTTCAGCACAGGTTACACAGTGCGGCTATTCAATTACCGCAAGACAATCCAAAGCAGTGGAGCAATCCAGCGGCCCAGAAGAACAGCATCATTTCACATAATAAGAAAATCCTGACACTGCTCTGTTCAGATTCAACTGAAGCTGCACAAAGAGCATTTTATCAGCCATTTTGAGGTGACGCTCTCTTCTTTTTACAAACGCCCCCTAAGAGGTGCACCAAAAGTATTATCCAAATTTGCCGTCTCCAAAGGCTGCCCGGTGTCGGGCTACCGCCCATGTGGGGAGCAGCAGGAGAAGGAGTGCATTTGTGCATGCTCGCTGCCGGAGCCAAGTCTCATGCAGGTTAATTAATGAATGCCCCATCCACATTGGCACTGCCTCGTAATTGCCTAAGGAAAAGGTGGGGCAGTGAAACTAACCTGTTTCAAAGGCAGCAAAGTCTTAATTACTGGGTTAGCAAGTATAAAACAGTTTCAGGCAGGCAGAAAATACAAACAGTCATCTATTGATGACAAGGCTTTTAATGACAAATATGCCAGTTTTGTATGACATCACGCCAACGTGACACGCTGAAGCTGCCTGCTGAAAATGGGGTGAAGGGCGCAGATGAATGGGTGGGTGTGGAAACGAGCTCCAGAAAGACTTTTCTGTGTCATGGTGTAACCACATGAATTACTGAACAAGAGCTTACAGTAAACAAAGTATTTGCTATCTCTTAGAGAGATCACACCACCACCAGCAGCAGCCAAACAGTTCACAAAAGAAAGAATCTGAGTCAGTCCAAAACAAAGAAAGTACTGTAAGGAAAATTCAAGAAAATACGAGACTAGACAAGGCAGAAGAGGATAAACTGACAGGCAGATTCCCGCCCCGGGGGCTCACGGCGTGGGAGCTCACAGGACCTGCTCATTCTAGAGGTTATGAGTCCATAAAACACCCAACGGAGGCAGTGCTACCCTTCAAGTGCCAGAAGGGCGCTGCTAACGTTGTCCTTTCATGGCTGGACAGCAATTATCTCCATTTACAAGCCACCGATACCTTCCCGGTAGCAAAGCTGGCCATTCTCAAGCACCTGTTTATCTCAGGACGGCTCTGCAGAGAGGCGGCTGCTCCCAGGGGCAAGACAGGGCAGCACCTCCCAACTGACTCTGAGGCGGATTCAGCCTGTGCTCCTGCCAAGTGCCAGCACTGCTTCTCACCGTGCTCCCAGGTGTGAACGCACAGTCGCTACAGCAACATGCCGCCTCCCCAGGGCTGAGCACCCTGCATTCACCGTGGCACCCAGTGCTCCCTCCTACCCAGGGTGCAGCCTTGCTTCTCCAGGCCCGAGGGGACACTGCATCCCAATGGGATGAGACAAATTGTTTCTCCCAGCCCTTAAGAGATGCTGTTATCAGCCAAACAACCTTCCTTCGGGCCTCATGATGCCTCTCCACCTGCCCCAAGGAACTGGCCAGGAGAAAAGGCGGTGCAACAGATGCAGGGCTAGCCCTCCATTAGGAAATACGTCCTCCTTCCCTTTGAGAAGTACTGCAGTATGCCGCTACCAAAGCCCTCCAGGACACACCAGACACAGCCACACATCAGCCACAGCTACCCCTAAGCTTCTCATGGGGTAGCTAATGCAGTCTAGATTCAGGCTGGGACATGGAAAAGAGCCACAGCTCTAGAAGCACTGATGGAGGCAACAGTTGTCACTCTCCAGCATGGCTGTCCCCTAAACACAGCCCGAGGGAAGACACGAGAAGAGGAGAAATATGCAGTTCCACTGCCATAGCCGTGCAGTCCTCTGATCCAGGGTCTTCAGAGACACTGCAAGATCTGCTGAGATGACTGAGCCCAGCCACAGCTTTAATAGTGAATAGGCAATTCCTCTCTCTCCTTCACAGATAACAGCTTGTGACCTGTGCTTGACAGAGAGCAACACAATGATTAACAGCTGCTGAAGCTGACTCAGAGCAGACCAGAAGCAAGTATTCAGTCACAAAGTTCAGCAAATTAAAGGTTTGTACCTACAGACCACTGTTTCAGTTCTTAGTTTAGGGATCTTCCTAAGTTAGTAACAACTTCTGCTCAATATGCATTAACTGTGGAGTCTGCTGTTAACTAGGAGACCTCAACCCATCCTGGAAGAAAACAATTATTTACACCGTTATCAGATTAAACTGCAACAGTCTGAGACGGCATTTATGAAACCCCTACTACCACATCATCCTTCAGTCACCCTGGCTACCTCTTTTTGCTTTCCTTTCTGGCTTCCTTACAATGACAGTCACATTTGCAGTCTTGGTCGTAACTCAAGTTTTGCCAAGACTGAGGCCAAGTATATCTAAAAGAGTCAAAAAATTTGAGAAGGAAGATAAGCTTCCAGTATAATCTGCTCAGGCTAAACAAGCTCTGTGCCACAGGGCAGAGACTCTCCAAGCTGATGACACAGTCTCACAGAGTGGTGGGAGGTGTGATGCAAAGCCTCTTAAGAGGTGAGGACCACCCTAGACCTCCTCCTCCAAATCCAAGGTCACCATTCTGGCATGAATGTAGAGCAATGTCCACAGACAGCTCAAAGGCAAAGACACATTGAAACAAGCTTTTCCCTGAGAGACTGGAGAAACTAGTTGCTCATGTTAATGAAATACTAAAAAGGGCTTAGATTGTATGGCACTGAAAGTCATTTAAGGGTTCAGAGTATAGCACAGCAGAAACTACAGCAAGAAATGTCAAGAATGTGGGTGAGGAAGAGCTAACACACAAGTAAAACAGATCGTATCTGCAAGATTCCCTACCTGAGCAAGCGTCCCTTTTTAACCCTTGTTCGGCAAGAAAAAAAATAAAATGTTTTTTTGTTTCCTCCCCCAAAATTACAGCGTAATTTCAAGTAGGTAAAAATAGAGTTTTCTGGGTCATATGCAACAGCTGATAAATAAGCCTAGATTCTTTCAACAACTATTACTTACAAAAAACCTCATCAGCTGGAAGTACGCATTGAAAAAACTCACAAAAGTTCTTTAAACACAATGAATTGAGAAAGCTTTTGCAGCCAGCTATTAAGACTCCATAGTAAAGGAACAGTAAAAGAAGGCCATGCTGTGCTTTCAGGCAGGACTGTTGGTACCAAGTGTTGAATATAATTGCCTGTAGACTGTTTTCAAACTATTGTTTCCTTTTAATATTTTATACGGAGAAATACAACATAACTATTGCCACTACACGTTTCCTCATGACAGAATATATAAACACACTCCCACTAAAACATACCCAGAACTTTGGTATTTTCAGAGAAAAGCATGGAAATAGCTCTGCCTTGTATTCCAAGTCATTTATTAATTCTCTGGATTTTCCATACTACTTCACCTGCACTGATGTGATATGCTATTAGCATAAAGATTTTCATTTTTAAGATGTACAATCAATAATGCATTTCCATATGCCATTAAATACAACATGTGGTTAAATTAATGGAGCATTTGACTTTTGATCCATGTATGTTTGGTTGCAGCTCAGTGCAGGAAAAAATGCACGAGAACTGAGTTAATCTGACAGCAGAGCTCTCCCACGCTTTCTAACATCAAGTTTCAGATTAAAGTGAAGCATTCCTGCTGCCACTCAGCTGGAATACTAAATCTGTTCATTTCCACTTCACAGGACAGAATGCAAGATTTTCGGTCACTTAAACTCCTACTGAAAGGGCTAGATCGTGCTAAAATCTGATTTCTATTTAGCTCCTGCAGCCCGTCTGCATCATTGCCAATCCAGTGGCTTCTCCTCCTGTGGGGGAACACCACAGCCTGTCAAAGCAACAGTGGCCAGCAACTCTCAAGCAAAAACTTTGAGATTACGGATGGAAAATACTTGTATATTCTGACAAAATAACCTGTTGAAAAAGTCTTCTTTTCTAGCAATTGTTCCAACATGAGACAGAAGAAGCACTGCCTTTCCTTTCACCTAAGCTACTGAAAAAGGCAAGTATTCAGAATACATGGAAGAGCAATGACTGTTGGCTTTTTAAGGATAATCACCGTGATATTATTTGAGAGAGAAAAAGAGCTCCCTTTTGTCTGTCTCTCACCCTCCCCCAAACCTCCCCCAAAAAAACTCTTGAGAACATTCTAAATATTCTGGAAATATTAGCTTGGAAATTGAAATTTAAGATTGTACTGGGGAGGAGCTAGAGAGCCATTAGAGAAAGCACAAATATGCTCCAGTTCTGGCATTCACAAACTGCCTGTGCTTCAAAAGGAAAACAAAGAATCCCCCCCTGGAAGAACAACCCTCCCAAAACACCTCTTTACCCTCTGATCTCAAAGACAAAATTGAAACTTGAAGGCAACTTCCAAAATCACCAAGCTATGGGATGGAGTGGCTCTGTGATGCCGTGAGAGTTTGAATCCCAAAGCTAGCAATCAAGGCGCGTGGGTGTGGGAAAGGAGGACAAACACAATTCTTATAAAAACAAGGCTCCTCTGCAGTAAAGAAGTTGAAAAGCACCAGCCCTGGTCCTCAACAGCTTGCCCTGCTCTCCACCTCCCTGTATTGCCTCTTCCCTCACCCTATGCTTTTTCTCCAGCACCACCCCTTCCTACCACCCTCAAAAATTTCTCATGCATGTGGCTACACCTCCCATTTCCTTAATTGTAGTGATCTGTGCTTTAAGCAAATGCTCAGAAATCATATAAAAATATTTTAATTAGTTAGCAAAGCTAGTATACAGAACCAGTCCCAGTAAAAGCCAATACAGTAAATCACAAATTAAATTTCTAGTTCAAGGCATTATTTTTTTATAGCATTAAAAAAGAAATTAACCTTTCAGAAAATATTCACATATTGACATCAGGTACCTCTTTGACTCTGTGAAAGTTTTCACTGAATTTCATTGAATTTTTAGAGTTGGAAGGGACCATAAAGATCATCTAGTCCAACTCCCCTGCTGAAGCAGGATTGCCTAGAGCATGTCAGAGCATGTTACTCAGGACTGCATCCAGGCGGGTCTTGAAAATCTCCAAAGGGGACTCCACAACCTCCCTGGGCAGCCTGTTCCAGGGCTCTGTCACCCTCACCGTGAAGAAGTTTTTTCTCATATTTGAGTGGAACCTCCTATGTTCCAACTCACATACCTTTTCTCAGAGAAATTCTATTTTCAAATGAAATAAATGTGAAATTTCCATGCACTTTTCTATTGCAGCCACCTCAGATAGAGGGTCTGAAGGCATGGAAATCACTTGAGAATTGTAAGATGGGCTTTAATTTAATCTGAACTCCAGACAGATCAGTGATGGTAAATCACTGCTTTCCATTCAGAAGTTCTAAAACACTCTATCACAGAAAACGTCTTGAGATAGTGCGTAACTGCCTTTATTTACTTGGTGGTGAAGTGACTTTATTTATAAAGGGAAAAATCACAGCAAGACTTGACCAGAGTCAGGGACAGAAATATTCCCTTACTATTGAGTTTTATGTCTTATATTAGGCCATCACTTTCTAGAAGATCCATTAATTGAACTGGCTCCAACATCACTTTAGATGGAGACTCTGGTTACCTTAACAGTCTTTCAGAGACCATATGGAGCAGAAAGACCCCCAGCGAAAGACACATAGCAAGCCAAGGCTATATGCAAAAACAAATAAGACATTGTTGCCACACAAGTGATGGGTTTTAATGCCAGGATGATGTAATTGATCAGAGTTTAACAGAGGACATCCTCGTCTTTTTACAGACAGCAAGTGTTGCAGAGGCTCAATATCCTATTTACTGCTTTGCCACAGCACCCATCTTTTCAGATAGATGTGCAATAAAAGGAGTGGCTGACAATTTCAGCCAAGGCTTTAAACAAATCCCCAGTGCAGGCCCTCATGAATTAAAGAGCATGCAACAGATAAATGGAAAGCTGGCAGTGAAACCACATCAAGGCCAAGTGGATAAAAAAAATGGCACCTTTTGGCTCCTGTGGTACTCATTTTAATATAAACCAAATGCAGGAGATAGCTGAAATTCCTTTGCTGTTCAAGGAAAATGTATCCCCTAACATTAGACATATTTGCTGTTAGTCAAAGGTTCATTTTATTACAGGACAACTACAGAATTTGTGGGTTTCCCCACCCCTCCTCCCTGGCACAGGGGAGGGCTGCAGAGCTCGGTGGCGCTGGGACTTCTTCCCAGACAAAAGGTTGTGTTTTCCTTAAATAGAGTCCCTACCTTTTCCCCCAAAACATTACATCTATCAGATACAGACCAAGACAGCTAAACAAACACTTGGACTTGGCAAGCTTCAGCTTCACTATGCTGGAAAATTAACTTAAGGAAAGCTTTAAAACTATTTTTCCCCTGTTGAAAATGGAAAATAGTTGGCCTTGAAGTTTTAAAGACAATCTGCTGTTTTTTCCACTGCAATGTAATTCCAGGTTTCTTTAGGAAGATTCTTGCACTAGGTCCACACACTAGAGCAGTCCCCACAGTACCTATTCAGGTTTCCTTATTTCTTTTTCTTTATCAAATGGGGAATCACAGAAAAGGGAGGGGAAAAAGGTAACCACTGGGGACTTTCCAGGACCTTCTCAGCAATAAAGTCAAGGTGCAGGATAAACAGAATTGAGAACATCTATGAGGGGACATCATGCTCTTGCCCTGTGCATGTTTTGTTTCATTCCTGACTGACTGGCAGGCAGCATTCAACAGACAGGGGCTGAAGCACCATGGGGTTGCAGGTCTCAGAAAACGATTACAGGGGAATTGAGCGCATGAATGGGTTTGTCTCCCTTGCTCTGAACCATCTTTCCTTCTGCCCCTCACACATACACACGGCTACGAGTGTTCCTGCCAGCCCTGTTTTGGTGTTTCAATGCAAGACACACAGCCTGGCTTGCAAGAGGTTGTTCCTACAGGACTCTCAAGGCCCACCTTTCCTTAAAACCCTCAGATGTTTACACTGAGAGCTTTACAATGAGGATGGTGTTACTGTGGTTTCCATTTCCCGGTGGGTATAAAGCAGGCAGCCCTGCTGTGGGACGTGGCACCCGCGCCCCGCTCCATAGGTGCGTGCAGGGGTGGCTGGCTGGCCGTGGCCAAGCAGTCCCGAGTACTTTCCCAAGTTGCCAGCACGGAGGTGTAGCATTTCCAGCCACACAGGCGCAATATGCGCTCTCACTGCTGCTGCCAACTCAGGAAACCGCTGCTGCCTCTTTCTTTAACCCAGCTCAGGTTAGACCAGATTTTCCGGTATAGATAACAATTGCACTATTTACATTTCATACGCCCAAAGGGAAGACACCCTGGCTTGGCTGGAGCAGATGTCTTAGAAGGAGGCTCAAAGACTAACAAGCATGTAAAAGCCACAGCAGCCACTGTGACCTGCTCCAGCACAGCCCAGGTGATTTCGCCTGCACAGACTGCCCAAACAGCTGACACGCACCGAGCTGCTCACTGCAAGGTGTCAGAAACGATAAAGCAATACCATGGTTTGATTTACTGCCAGGCAAACACCGGCTGGCAGTGACCACACACGGAGAGGTCAGGCAGCACTGTCCTTTATTAGCATGTCAACGATTGCTGCGCTAAAGCGCTCACGGATTAGACTCCCAAAGCTGGAAACGCAAGCATGCTCCGGTATAACTAATTGGAAATAGGCCCTGAATTCCTAATAACCAAAGTTATGGTCCCTGGGATTTATGCCAAATTAAAGACAATTAATTTTCCTCTCTTGATTATTACACACCTTAATAGCTCTGTCCTTGAGTCAGTTCCATCCTTGATGTGCAGAGCCCTTTAGCTCAGTCTCTAAAATTTGATGTGCATGAAGAACGGTTAATAAGAAAGTTCTGAATCAAATCCGAGCTATCGTATCAAAATCTCTCATGTTTTACAACAGTGAAAAAAACAACTGGATTCAAAGTCTACTTCAGATCCTAGATTATAAAGGCATTTGCTTGCATAGCCTCTGCACTCTAGTCTTTAGAGGCCTTAAACAATTCAACGTTTCCCTTTAAGATGTTCTTTTAAAATATCACATGGCAGTATATACAGATAATCAGGATTGTTTTCATTAAATGATTTCAGTGAAGTTCACTGGCTTTATTTGATATACAAAAGACTATTTAACCATCTCCCCAGACACTCTACTGATGTAATTACAAGCAAGAGATGAGGCACAGCTCTCCCAGCTGCAACCACTAACAGGAACGAAAACTTTCTGCTAAGCAGAGGCTGCTCTAAGTCCTAGAGCATGTAAGAGGCACGTATCTCCTTGCAGATAAGAGATTTCCTCAGCTCAGTACCCAATGTACAGGCCACTGGTGTCAGGACTATTCAGCTAGAGGAAAAGTTGAGAGGCTGAGTGTGTGTTTAAGGTGAAATAACTGCTGGTACTCCCGTTGTAGGCATCCCTCGCACAAAATAAGCGAGACAATACGTCCCTTTTCAGTGTCAACAGCAAACCCTGCAGCAGGGCATACTCTACTGAGGCCCCGAAGACATAGCGGTGATTTTCAGAGCTGATGGGGGTTCAAACCACACGCTCTCCTGGGAAGTAAGACGACACAACTTGCCAAGGAAGTGGAATTGGCTGAACCTCAGCATCTCACTTTGTCGAGCTGACAACGAACACAAAATGCCAGACGAAGACACCCTGCACAATGAGTCTCTGATGTTGGAGATGATCTTGAGGGCCTCAGTCTCCTTGGGAAAACAACTTCTCTCCTTCCAGAAGGGAGTTTTCAGACCCGTGACCCGCCTGAGGGAAGACAAAGTAGGTCCCGATCCTATCTGTGAAAACATAGTCCCAGTCTTCTCCAGACAGCATTCAGTCTCCTCGTGACCAGCCCCATGTCTCAGCAGCTGGAGGAAGATCTTAGGGGTTTCTCTAGGAGACAGAAATGGCAGGGAAACCACAGACCCATGCAACCTGAGCTGCCTGCTCCCAAGGCTTGCACACCACAGACGAGGCTTTCTGGCAGAGAGTCAGCTGTTGGGATTTTCACCACATCTCCACAGCAGACCTGAAGGAGATCTCTGCAGAGCTCATACAGAGGAAATCATTCCCTGTGACAAAGTAGGAGAGGAATGTCCCAAACAAAGCCATGAATGTTGCCCTGTGAGCTGAAAATCCAAGTTTCATACTGCCTCTTGACTCCTCAAGTTAAGGCTAATGTGGCTTTCTAAAGCAGTTAATTCCCTAGATTTCTTCTCTTCTCTTTCCACTGAAGTCAAGTCAGGACATATATTTGGTTTGCACCTGCCTAGAGACAGAAGGGTGCATCCTAAAAGAATGGAAATACTGGGAAGAGTTGGGGAGAGGAAATCTCTAAGGTAACGTGAGGCAGGGAGAGCATGAAAGCCTCACCTCAGCGTGTGGCTCATGAACAACCCCGGTCTGCTACAGAACAGCAAACAAACAAAGGTTCACCTTCCCACACATGCAAGCAGCAAGTAAAACAGCAAAATAAATAAAGCAAGTGAAAACACAATTTTTATTTGGTACCATGAGACAACATTACACTGGATAGTCTACATATTTTTTCAGGGAGATCAGAAAACCCTTGGATTAAAACACCTGAGAAACCCTGGTTTGGGAAATAGGGCCCTACCAGCCTGTGAAGCTGGACTGCCAAATGCACAGGTTTTGAGCCCAGACCACGATGCACCGAAAATCAAAGGCAAAAGGTTGATTCTTCCCAGCAAACCATCAGCAAACAGAATAAACAGCATCATCTTACATTTACACTGAGAATAGATACTACATTAGCAAGTAGATTTTGATCATGAAGTGACCTTTAAAAATGATTGAGAGAAGAAAACATCAGCCACCGTTATTTGCTCTGATACTGATCCCTCCTGAAGGCAGCTTTGTGTGCAAAATATTATTGCTAATTTTATTTCACATTTTCAAACTGCTTTTAAGAATTTAAGATGACTCTTATTTTCTCATTTTTTCATAGACAAGCTTTGCTGTCTTCTTTCTTCATATAAGCACAAATGGGAAAAAGTACCGTAGCTGAACTTAAAAGAACTGGACAATTTTATGATGTTTAATAACATTTGTAGCTATAAAGACTAAAAACACTAAGGGTAATGAAATCTCATGCTCTAGCGCTTTAGGTATTCTCTTCCTCTTGTCCCACATGCTGAACTGTGGAAATAGTTCATGTCAGTATGGGAAGGAGAAAGCACATTCTTCTTGGAGACACCCACAGGGGCTGGCTACAGCTGGAGGACAGAGTCACAGCCGGTCAGACTGACAGCAAACTGCTGCGCCCTGCAATCTCTTCCCACTCAACTGCATTTATGACCACCATCAACATACTAACAATTACAGCATTCGGAGCACAAGTCTTTATGAGTTTTCCAAATGAAAGCGGGCTTTTCTTTCTTCCCAGCTTAAGCAGGGTTATGGAAAGATTGCCAAAAATTACACCTGGTTTACGGCTTTAGCAACCCCATTTTCCTTCAGCGCTCTCATCATACCTTGCTGCTTTCTCACTTACATAAAACTGCAGAGATTATGCAGAATTCATGTCTGCCTTGTGACAGGCTCTTTTAAAAGTCAATACCATTTAGAATCTGCTTTGACCTTGCATTTAGACAGACATAATACCATGTACGACTCCATCCTGCACACAAGCTCCCTTATTCGAACGTCAAGAAGGACAAGGGTTTTGACTGCTAATGCTTTATCTTTGCACAGGAGGCCAGATTTGCCTACAGCTCAAATTAGGGCAGGCTTGCGCTTTCAAAATTTGGTAACCTCTTATGGTTGCCACCTTTATTTATTTATTTATTTTAAAAAACCCCAACCATTGATACATCTTAATCACTGAACTGTAGATCATGAAGCCATCTGTTAATATTACCTCTAAGCCATTTCACCCTTGCAAAGGTTTCAAATGGTGGATGGCCCTTGGCCACTTACTCTTTTGCCTTTCATATCTGATATTCTAATTAGTTAAGCCTGATCTATCTAGTATGTTGTAAGGGATGCCACAGAGGACAAGGTGGCAGCTGGGTTGTACCAGATGATCCAGTAGTCCTTTATGAAGCTCAGAACATAACAGCACAGAAGATTTGAAATTCCAGCAGTTTTTTCATTTCCCATACACCCAGTTTCAATTCTCTGTTGTCTGCACTTTTATTCCACTGCCTAAATGCACCTACCCAAACCTCTTCACTCCACTGGCTCTACGTTTCTCTCTGCAGTCCAGTTTTGTTGGGAATGGTGGCCCAGCCCACCTTTGCCAGCCTGTCCCTCAGGAACACACTCCTGCTTTCTGAAACAAACCTGCTCTGAAGGGACAGCATTTCACCTGGCTTTGTACCTTTTCAGACTGGTCTTTCTAGTGTATTTATCCACTTATGTGACACCATCTACGTCAAATATCAGCAGCATATAATGAAAGCAAGCATAAAAAATATTGTCCAGTCCCAAACATCTGCTTGTAAAACTCAGTAAAACTTGTACAACTGTCTCATTACTGTCTGTCCCTTAGTCAACTAAACAAAGAGACTGAAATCTCATATATCTTCACTACCTCAACTGACAGGAAACACAAAGTTTCCACATCTGTGCACAAGAGGCAGGGAGCAGCCCAAAGGGATGTGGAAGTCTCCTTCCACTGAGCTTCTCAGCTGGCTCCATAGCTGCAGGAATGGAGAGCTGCCATGTCCCTATCTGCCAGTTTCAGCAGAAGATGGAGCCCTTTGGTGGAACGTAGGAGAACGCAATTTTTTTACAGCACCTGGAACCAAGCAAAAGTGTAAAAAATACAAGCAGGCAGGAAGAAACTCATTGCATTTGAGGGCTTGGAGACATCCTGGGAGCAGAGAGTGCCCTCCACTGCACACAGGGTTCAGGCATGTCCTTGTGCATCTCCCAGCTGTGAAAAAAATCTGCTTTTCCTAGTGCAGAGCGAAGAGATGGCGAATGCTACTCTGAGTGTTTCGAGCAGGTTGCAGCAGGCTGTGGCTCTAGTGGGACAGGTTTGTCAGCGCTGCCTGACCTGCCTTTGCTGACAGCTACCCGCAGGCTGATCTCCTAAGCAGGAGGAGGTACAGAGGTCTGGGCCAGCAATCTGGTCCCCTGCGTGCCCTGGGGCTGAGGAGATCGACCAAAGCCAACCGGTTGCTGCATGCAACAACCAGGAGGCTGCCGGCACTTTGTCTTGCCTGGATTTGTATTAGAATCAGACTAAGTGAGCTGATCAGTTGAATGATGAGCACAATTTGTCAAGCAGACCTGCAAAGTGTGCCCCGTCCTCCCTTGCCATGGTATGGAGGTCCCAGAGCCTCTCTTCGCAAGGAGTGTGCTGCAATTCCGTCTGCTGCCGCTTTGTGAAGAGCTTCTCATAAACTTGCCCATTTGCAAGCCGCATGCAGCACAAGGCATCGCTGCAAACTCATAATTAAATTCATTACTCCATACAATTTTAAGCCATTCTTCAAATAATTACAGTAATTTGATAAGCAGAAATCACATAAACCTGCTGCAGTTTTATCTCTCCCATTTGCTGTCTGAAGGAAAATGTGTGAGTAATTAGTCGGATGATAACAGTCCGGGTTATGCAAGCAAAACAAAATTAATATGATCCTTACTCAAAAAAAAATTAAAATAAAACGAAACCAATGACACCTTAGGCAGCGCGGGGCCAGAGCGAGGGGAATGGCAACCACCAAAAGGAGCACGAGGAAGGCAATGCTGCGCCGGCCACGCTTCCCATGCCCGCTGCGGAGGCAGGATGCTCCCGGGAGCAGCCGACCTGCAGCTATCGCTCCTCTCTCCCAGGAAAGTCACGTCAGGTAACCTTGGTAACTCCGAGGCCCGGGGAAGGAAGGGGAGGCAGGAGGCGAAAGCTTCCTGCAATATTCACGGGACCATGACAGAACATTCATTAGCGCTCTAATGTCAGGAGGAATCAGCAGCCCGGGCGGCCGCACCGCCCCATTCTGCTTCTCACCTTGTTTATGAGGTTCCTGACCTTTCCTGCTATGAAGCGGGCAAGTCGGCAAACTGCAGCTCGCGGCGCGCTGAGGCACGGGGAGGAAATAGCAATGAAAAATTCACACCTGCCGGCTTCTCCGGTGAGCTCGAACTCGCGAATCAGGAACCGGGGAATGAGCAACATGCACTGTCTCCCGCAGGCCCTGGATGTCCTTTGGGCTCATCTGCCTTACAGCTGCCAAGGCACCTCCAAGCAGATGCAAATCCACCACAGGCATGAACATTGCAAATGCCAGGGCATCCACCACAAAGTGACAGCACAAGGACTGTGTCAACACCCCGCTTTGCACAGGGGGCAAATGCAGACAAAAAGAGGTGGAACTGGAGACTGTGAATATGTTGTGATCAGCACAGACCCCAACTCCCTGAAAGCCTTGAGTCCTGCTCCATCCACACCACGACAAATTCAGAGCCAGTGCTGGCGGCAATCCTCTCTGCACAGCCACAGAACCTCTGAACCCTACCGAAAAACATTAGGCGACTAAAGAGTTAATAAACCCAAAAGGATCAGGGATGAGCTTTGTTAGAGATAAGGAAACATAGAGGGCTAGGCTGAAATAGAAGCGTGGCCCGGCCACAAGATCAATAAAGAGGAGAAGGCCAGAGCTGTGGTTACTCTGGTGCTCGGATTAAGAGCTTCATCGGGTTTCTGCAATCAGATCTGATGATCCCACCGAAAGAAGAAAGGAAAGGCTCCAGGCCCTCATTTCACAGAGGAGTGGACAAAGAGTCATCAATTTTCTGAAAGTGACTTTATGCCTTGTTAAGACCCATCTAAATTATATACAAGATGACTTCCAAGTAATGGAAAAATGAATTTACAGACAGTCCTCCTCTTTCTTTTTTTTTCTTTCTTTTCTTTCCTTAAGGATGTGTCTCCAACCAGCCTGAAACCAAACACTTGTTTCAGGGAGAAAAATTCCCATTGCTACAGGGAGATATTTCAAAATGAGCACTTCAGTTTTAAATGCAGCTGTACCTTTCACGCTTCTCTTCCTCCCCTAGAGCTTGGAGCACCCTGGCCAAGAAAAGCGATTCAAGTCCTAAGCACCACACGTAATAAGCAGTTTACGAACTCAAGCAAGATTAGCTTTAAATACCACACTTTCCAGAGGAATCAATCTCGATGTGGCAACTGCACAGATATTTGTTGGGTTTTTTTTTAAAGAAAAAGATCTTAAAATGAAAGAAATTTTACACCCTTAATTTGGAAATAAAAAAAAAAAGTTTGCTGAATAAGCAAGTTCAATGCAACGTAAAAAGGAGAGGAACACACACTGGGAAAAAACCCCACACATTCTTATAGCAAGTATTCTACCAGCTGCTAAAATCAGACTCAATTATGAGTGCATGAAAGAAAAATATATCACCGAGGCTGTACCTCCCTCCACCACACGGCCACGGCCTGAACGCCCGTGACCCTTGACGAGGTGCTGGGGCTGACCCGACGGCTGCCCTGGCACTGGTGAGGCTCTGCCGCTGCTCTCCATCCCCAGAGCCTCACACCGCGCTGGGGACAGGCGTCATCTCTTCATCCTGAAGCTGATTCAAAACTGGGGCATGTCATCAGGAAAGATGATGGATTCACTGCTGCTTGGGATCTTTCAGAGGAGATTAGAAAAATTATAAAAAGCCTTCCTCCAGTCTGCCAGAGAAGCTGCATCGCTGGTGGATGTGTGTAGAGAAGGGGGTTTGGGCTTGTGGGCCTGAGGGTGCTGCCTGGTTTGGGAAGCCAAACTGCCGAGTGCCGGCACCCGCCTCGCTGAGTGGGCTGGAGGCACGAGTGGATGCTTATGTTGCCCCCAACACACACGTAACAGCTGCAACAAGACAACTTCTAATCAATTCCTGTAGCCCAGGGCTTCAGACAACTGTCTGCTTTGCTCAGGGAGGAATTTTATTTGCAATGTGTCTGTGGTTTTGCTTCCTTCCCAGCTTTTCTTGAAGCAGCAGAGAGCAGCTATAGGGATACCATGGGCTGGAGAGAGTGATGGTTGGAGGTGGCACCAGGAACGATCCCGTGAAATCTACACAAAGTTGGGACATCAGAAACACCAATGGAACTCTGGGGAGAGAAAGCGGACAAGGACGGTGGGAGAGGGAAGAAAGGCTGCTTCCCCATCTGAGCAGCCCAGTGCAGCTTACAGGGACGGCACAAGCTCCTTGCAAACACCCCCCTTGCTTTGTGGGAGCCTCAGTGGCAGTGGCTCCTGCTCTCCAGCCATGCCTGGGATGCGTTTGGGTGCAATGAGATGCCTGGGTGTATCGCAGGACTACCTGGCGACTGCCCACAATGCGAGGACATTGGGACAGATAACCTAATATCCCTTCCGAGCTCACGCTACGGAAATCTCAGGATTCTGCTGACACAGCAAAACTAACTGCAAACTGTGCTATTTCAGCTGTGGGTTTCCACTCGGATCTGTAATCAATATGAACAAATCGGGCAGCAGGAAACAACCACTGCCAATTTGGCTGCTTTAACCAGATCCGACCCTGTGTCCCTGCCAGAAAACAGTTAAAAGCCCCAGCTCGGGTGACGGCAGTGATTCCCGGGCAGCTGGGGACAGGGCCACGCTGCTGCAGCTTCACAAGGTGCTGGCCCTGCCGCCGGGCTGGCAGGGCAGCGGCAGAGCGCTGCAAGCCTGTGGCGCTCCAGACATTTGTCACAATTATTGGGGATTTACGAGGACAGGGATCCTGTCAGTTGTCTGTAATTTCACTCTGAATGATACCCCTCTCTGTAGGCGGTAGTCTCTGAATTAAGCCACCCTTGAGGGGGAAAGGGAGATGTCCCCATTGAATGTCTCTGACAGACAGGCCACCTAAATAAGCTCTCCTGTGAAGATCCTGAACGCCCGCTGGGGGCCTTGGAGTAAGTTAAGTGTCCACAAAACCCAGTCTCAGCACTGTGACGGGATGGCTGCTGGACACCAAAGACTGAGCCCAGTCCACTGCAAGCTGGCACATGCCCTGTCTTGGCTACGGTGGAGATATGCGTGGGTACTAAAATCAAACACAGAGATCCGCATTAGTGGATTGTCCCCGCACAGGATTGGCAGCTGCAACCACTAGAAACAGTTGCCTCTACAAATCTCTGAACAACACCCCCGAAAGCGGAGCACAAAACACTTTAAAGAGGAAGGATACCACACAGTAACAGACACATTTAATTGAGACACTACCTGCAGCTGCCCCATATGTACACATCCAAAAGCCACACTGCCCTGCTTCAATTTCCCTTATACCAGTTTTGTACTATAGCAACACAGCAAGCGCTTTGCTGCCTTTGCTAATTATGAAGACGTAGCTCTTGGAATGAGACCTGATTCCAGGCAATGATTTTTGCTAATGTAACAGCACATCTTCTCCATACCTGAAACTAGGAAGAAGGAAGTGCTCCAGGGGAGAATACATAATGTAGTAGAAGGCATGCCACGCACCTCTTTCTATGAAACTATAAACCTAGGGCTTCACAGTTCACACAGTCCCACTTACTGGACTACAAAGGCACTTTTTGCATTAGCAGAAATGTTGGACGATTCATTTCATAATCATCAAAATTCTTTTTAAATAGGTGTTTTTAACAGTTGCATTAGATTTTCTAACATTTTTGTTGTACCGCCTTCACAGTAATTCTTTCTGCAGGGCAACATACTGAAGAAAAGAACAGAGACACAATTGCTGCTCTTTGGATCATTAAACTTTTATCTTTTAAAGCAACGGATTCTTGCTAATTCATGTTTAACTTTTCATAAATGATTATATGAATTCTTATACCCATTATTTCATGTGTGTTTTCAGTAGTCTCGAGTTTCAAGGGGACATCAGTATCACCATAACCTCCTATCGGATATCCATTTGGGGACATTCATTTTGAATGTTCTATAGCACCTACAGCAAAACTAAATTCCACAAATCATATTTCAGTGGTATGTATCTATCCAGGGAGACTGGCCAGTGACTGCCTATTTATGACAGTAATTAACTGCCCTGTTTTCAAGTGGAGGAACCACCTTGTACAGGGTTCTGGCTAAGGAGAAATTTTGAAGGGAATCTGAAGTCAAATAAATATGTATTTTGGAGATAGTGAGAGAAGGTTGTAAACTCTCACAGCTTTCCTAGAAAACAGTATCTCAAAGTGTTCTAGTTGAATTCACCACTTAGTAATCTGTATTTGCGTACTTCTTAGAGACTGGCTGGCTATATTTAAAAATATTCGTGACAACCCTTTTTTTGAAGCTGAAGGAGCTCAAGAGCATCCCTGACAAGCAGAGCTTATAAACTGCAGCAGGGACATGGAGAAAGCTTGAAGAGTTCCCAGTGCAGGAGAGGGAAAGCTGCCATGCCAAGGCAGCATACACACAGCTTATTAAACCCTGCAGGTCCAAATAGAGCCAGTCAGGATGGCTGGTCCTGAGTAATGCACCGCTCAGTACGAACAGGATTTTAGTCCGTGTTACTGACTCGCGCAGCTTCCGCCCATCACTGCTGGGCATCTACAACAAAGCTGCTGCCTACTCCCCATGCAGCACATCTTCAAATACCCAGGGAAAACTACTGCCCGCTATGCACGCTCATAAAGAAGCTTGGGCTGTGGTTACAGTAGATATTTGCAAGTTTTATGAGGTGCTCTATTATATAAAAAAAAGAAAAAAGACAAGAAAAGAAAAGAAAAAGGTGTGCGCTGTCTTTACAGACAGATTTTCTTCTTCAAATTTCGCTTGAGCTGCATATGGCTCTGTAAAGAGCCATCCTTTTCTAAGCATCCTGGCTTTGACAACCATAGTCCAGATTTTAACACTGCAAACAATTCAGCCACCACAGAAATTTGCGCTAATGAGGAAACGTGCCAGTGTGCTGTATCATTTTGCATAGGAACAGGAGGGAGAGGAGAAGAGATGTAGAAGGTCTAGGCAAGGCAGCAATTGAAAAGAACTCCTCCTAAGGATGTGCAGGCTGTGCCAGGTGGGCTCCCGCAGGCTTAAAGCCCACAAGAGTCTCAAGGATGCTCTTCAGCTCAGAAGGTGAAATGGCCAGAGCTGCTAGTTTGTTCCACAGGCTCTTTACAGTGGGACTAGACTGGATGGGAGCACAATTGACTGGACTGGTTTGGCAAGTTTTTCAACCTCTCTCTGAAGAGAAAAGAGTTTAACTACGAACCAAGCTGAAGTAACACAGCAGCTGCACCATCCCAATGACTGCACGCAGATAAGCTATGGGATGCAGTGATGCTTGCAATGAGGGACGAGGTCTCAATACAATTGGAACCATACCCATCCCCCAAACAATTATGCACATCATATTGAAACACCAGAAACATTCAGTCGTCAAGGAAGTCATCAAGGAAGTCAGAAGGAAAAAGTAGTAGGGTCCCCACCACTAGCTTTTTATTTTGTTTTGTTTTTAACCTTGGGGAAAAAGGGCAAAGGCTTATGGTCAGGCAACCTCACAAGGATAGTATAAGGAAGAAAGGAATTTCATTTGTTTCATCTAAACCCCTCTGGGCAGAGCTGGCATTAGACTGCAGTGAAGTATGCCACATGCCTCAATGGGAAAAAAGCAGATGGTGATGATAAGAGGATGAATATTTCTGCTTCCCATCTCTGAGTGCCCCATTTATTCCTAACTAGCTGTTTCCTGCTCAGCACAGCAGATATTGCTCCTCCCTGAGCACAGACGACCCACCATAAACACCGGCAATTTCAGATTCTGAGACCACTGGGGTCTTGGTCTTGGTTCCACCAAGTGTGAAAATGACCTCAACGTCTTTCTGTGTTTTCTAGCTATAGGTACAAGTTATAGGAGACATATAATAATTTAATGAAAATGACTCGCTAATGAATAATGACCGTAGGAGAAAGGGTGAGCATTGTGTTCTTACCTAAAAATAGAGCAATGACATGATTAGTTATGAGCTGTTTCCAGAGCAAAAAGAGAGACACCAAAATCTGTGCCTGACAACTGTGGTTACTGACATGCCAAACAAAGCAGTCACTGTCAAATAACCTATGAACAACGCAGCTGGCACAGGCCAAGCTTAGTCCATAGCAGTGCTCCTAGAGGCCACCTAAGTCAGGTGAAAAGGAGTGCTTTTGCTAATGGAGTATGGCTGGCAGTAGGAACTGATGAACAAAGTTAAGTTGCTTGCACCATCTGTTACCTGTCAGTTTTTCCACAGTTTGTTCTTGGGTAGTGTGTAACTGGCCAAGCCGGAGGACGGATGCTTTAGTTTAGTTAAACCTTTAGTTTATGCCAGATGTGCTGGCAGCTCTGTGCTACATTTTCTTTTCCTCCTAACTGACAGTTGAGGAAACTTGACAGCATTTTCTATCAGCTGCGGCACTGCAGCTACATCCTTTCCCGCTCTCAGGGCTGCCAATTTCTTTCCAGCAACCTTGAGAAAGATTCATTTTCTGGGAAGTTGATGACATCCGAGCCCCGCATCCATGCAACCCGTCCACCCCTGCTCGCGTTTCCTGAAAGAGCTGTTTTCAGCTCTGCACCGTGTCAATGGGCTGAGAATCAGGGTTTGCTGTTAGTGGTCAATCACTAGCAGAACACGGTCTCAAAACTCAGCTCTTCCCTTTACTCTGACTTTACTGGAAAGTCCCAAACCAGCACCACACACACAAAAAAAAGAAGCTCAGCTTCGGTTTCAGAGTCTGTTTTTACAGCTACCTCCCAGGACCATTGCTGAGCCAGCTCCATGGCTCGCACATGAAAGACGAACATCCACTTCGGATGTCCCGGTAGGACTCACGGCAGTGTGAGTTTTAGTACAGCTACCATCTATCTGAGACCCCAGAGCAGGGACCTGCACTTTCCTACAGAGGAATTTAAGTTGCCATCTGATGCGGAGATGAAATTGCAAGGCGGAAGGACCTAGTTAACCTTGTGATGGAAGCAGTATGCCTGCAAAGATGGAGAGGAAGATTTGCTGCTAATTCATATGATTGCTTTCTGGGTTTTTCTCCATGCCATCCCATCGGACTTCACTTACTGATAAGCACGAATTTCATTTCATTCACACTTCAAAATAACTTCAGTGAAAATCAGTTCTTTGCTGTTTTCAAGGAAAAGATCTAACCAGAACCACAAAGCTGAGTTAATCCAGAAATTATCTGCTATATTTTTCCAGGTAAAAATTGTAAGACCAGAAAGAGCATTTGGTCACCTTGCCTGACCCACAGTATCAGACAAATTCCACGCAGCAGCCCTTCACACCTGCCTTGTGCTCTATTTCCACCTATGCTGGGCTGAAAGGTCTTGCAGAAAAAGGTGTCCAGTGTTAGATAACATCAGGAGATAGAGAAGCCAACACTTCCAGTGGCAAATCAGCCCCACTGTTGGAGATCTGAGCCTTATTTCTGTTTGAATTTCTCTGGTTTCAGCTTCCAGTTAGTGGTTCTTATTCTGGCTCTGTCTGATGGATTAAACAGTCATTCTTTGCAGCTAGCGTCTTCGCTCACTTTAGGTACTCATACTCCACAAATATTTCACCCCTTGCTCTTCTTTCTGGTAAGTGCAGCATACAGAGCTTCAAGTCTTTTGCTACATGCAATATTTTTCCATTTGTAGATTACTTCTTATGGCCTTTTACTACATATTGTAGTTAGGGCCTGCATTTCTCATTTCAAAAAAAGCATGGGCATGTAAAACTTTTGTTATCACACTTGTCCTCAGGGTAACTTTGGGCAGAGGAACAAAAGACAAGAACCATCTCTCAAAAAAATCTGTATTCCTGGGAAGAATGTCTGACCTCTCTCTCTCTCTCTCTCTTTCATTTGTACTTCCTTCCTTCCCAGAAACAACTTAGCTTTTCTGTCCCTATCTTCTACAGCTCCTACACTTACTCAACACACACTTCACATATAAATGAAGCTCACTCGAAGGCCGAGATGGAGAGCAGTCCACGTAGGAAAAATCAATTATAAACCTAGGTCTATTTCTGACAGTTTGGTCTTTCACAGAAAATGTCTAATGAGAGTATTTTTTATGAATTATAACAACTGTAATTCTTACTACAGAAATTTTGGTTTGTATCTTAATAGTCCTGGCAAGATTTCAGAGGTTGCTAGCCATGGTCATGGTGCCAGGTCTTTGCCCTTGAAGTAAGGAATGGCTTGTTCTTGCTTTTCATTATAAGAGCATAATGTGACATTTGTATAAGCAGCATGAGAGGAGATCAGTATTTATCATTAGCATCCACTAGACCTCTGCCGCTCCTGCGATGACTCAGGTGAGAGGACAGTCTGCCCGTCACCCACACTAGAAACCAACAAAGCATCCGTGCAAGGAACCCTCATGGGATGCCAAGTGCAGTCGTGAGGTTGCACAACTCGAGGCTCACTGCACTGTGCTGGTGAGAGGGGACACCCAAGCAAAGGGCATGTTTGAAACCGCTGTTTTACCTGCAGTGTGTCACACTGCTGGAAAAAGCTGCAGCCTCTGAGGATTTTCATCTTGTTCTGAAACTTAGTCTCCATGGAACAGGATGCGACCCAAGAACTCACCCCATGTGACAGTAACACAGCACAGTTGGGGGAAGGAGGGATCGTACTAAAACAGTAGGCTTTGTACTTGTGTTTACAGATTTCGGAGAGATGGGAAGAGCACCCCAGGTGTGCAGGGTCTAGGGACAACAGGCAAGCTCTAAGTCTGGGGCAGTACAACTGCAGGCAAGATCTCTACCAGGGAACAAAGCAAAGGCTGATGGTACTGGCACAGTCAAAGAACTAACAAGCTCCTGAAGAGAAGCAGCTGTGTGAGACCTTGGAGTGCCAGGCCCAACAGAGCAAACTGGATGAGAAAGCTGAAAGAGAACCAGAGCAGGATCTTAAGAGGCACTGATGACCTCCTGACAGCAGGGGAACAAGCCTCTGCTACAGTGATATCTTGATTATAATGGCAACTTTGACCAAGACAGACTGAGACACTTTCACACACATTTAGCGTCTGAAGGAAACACTGATTACAGAAAGACTTAAACCATTCATCCCTTCTCCAACTTCTTCTGTTGAAAGTAGCGCTGGATTCAACAGGGACAACAATGGAGATAACACACAAAGAGGAGGGAAGAAAATTTTGAGCGGAAATCTGGCAATCAGGATTATCGTGACAATTTCAGCCAGTAACTAGTAAACGGAAAGTTAATTATTGCTACTCCCCCGCTTCCTTTCACCATGGCTCACCCAGCTGTTCATAAATTGATAACCATAGAAATGAGTGTGAGCCAAGCCTGGGTAGTTGGTATTCACACAGTATCAAAGGAACGCATTTGCATTCTTTGCCAGAAGAATCAATTTACCTTGATTGATGATTGAACTTCAATAAGTTCTTTAATATTTTGGTCATTAACCGTGATGCCGTAACAGTGTCACCAGAGTGCTATTGTATTTCACACCAAGGCTCTTATTAGCTGCTCTGTATAATATGCCTGAACTTCTAATTGAGCCCTTTAAAATATTGATAATCAACATATTTCAAAGATGATCCTTCGAAATAAAGCTCAGCCTGCCCAGAACACTTTATGAGCACAGTGATTCCTGTCACTGGGGAGACTGGGCAGTCCAGGTAGATGGCACACGGTGCTGCTCAAAGCAGCAAAGGCCCTCACTTCTTCTCACTGTTGCTTTTGTCATCAGTTCACTTTTTCCTTGCCAATAACATTGAAACATTGCTTCTGACTACAAACCCTGCTCCTGCTTCAAAACGACCTGCAGTAATTTCATTTCCCCCCTTAGTAACATTTCAAAATGAGATCAGCAGTAATACTTCTCTTTATGCATTGGGCTAAATGTAGGCAGATCTAAAACAACCTTCCTTATGATAGATATATGGGTAAAGTCAAAGAGCTAGAGGCACTTAAAGTGCTATAAAAGGAAATAAAAGGAAAAAAAATAAAAGACATTGTTGGTTTTTTACAGTTGAAAAATAATTGAAGAAAATCAAGAAATAGTAGTTAATGCAAGCGGCAAAAAGAAGCTTCAGGGTACTGGGTAGGTGGCCTTCAGTTACAACAGCAACCTTAGCGTTGCACTGCTGTCCTTGCTTTTATTCTGCTAAGCAGTGACACACTGAGTATTTACTGTCAGGAGAAAGCATCAAGCTGTTCCTGCTACAGATACGAATGCCAGTGAGGCAAAAATGTGTCCCTGTGCAACATCTCCTGTTTGTACCGGAGCAGCACACCCCAAGCCTATCAAAGTTGAACCCCTGGCCTAAAGAGATGTCAGATAGCTCAGGTACATCTCTGCTGAACTGAGTTAACTCACAAGCAAGGTAAATTAGCCAGTGCTTATCTCCAAGCTATCAAAATAAGATCCTTTTTGAGAGCCACTGTGAGCACCTATATACTGAACTGCCTTGTTTGGTGTAGGTATATCCTCAGCTCTACAAGGATACAGCCAGCTTGCTTCCAGTCGCACGTGAGCACGGCAAGAATATGAAAGACCAAGAGAGAAGCTGATAACATTTCAATACTGCGTCCAGAGGTGAGACGATTAATGAAACTGAGATAGCAGTGCATCTATTAAAACAAGGGGACAGTGGGAACCTGCACTCTGTTCCTGCTGCACCAATTGTCTGTTGAGTGGCTGGTAAGAATTAAAATTGTGCTGTCAACAGTCAAAGTCTCGCATGATTACACACCTTTAAAACCAATCAGGAAGAAAATAAATTCAGAGTGTGTGGCAGGAGTTGAATAGGGAAGATACTACAACAAGCCTCCATTACCTCCTAAGAGCTGGTCAAATATTAATCACTACAAAATCTCTTGACAAAACCAGTGGCACGATTCAGCCTTTCCAGATACATAGAAATACAGAACGTGTGTGAGGATCACGGGATCTTCCCTTTTGTGCTAGACAGCATACCAAAGCATACCTCACTTCTCCACTGGCACAATCACAGAGATGATGCACCATCCACAGCAGAAATACATGCACCAAATGGGGATCAAGGACCTTTCCTGGCCTGAGGACCTGCTGCTGAGGTTCCTCTCATGGGAGGGGGTACCCTCTGCAGTGGAGCTGACCTCCCCAGTCCTGGCAGCCTGCTAAGAGTAGTCAATACCTATTATTATGAGCAATAAGAAAATTCTCCTATTTTATCTAAACTTTCTTTTTCCCCTCTGGAGCAGTTCAATTCTTCCCTTATGCAAACCTGCAAGAGGTGGTTAGTTTTTTTTTAAATTTGTTGTTTGTCTTTGGTATTCTCTGATGAGAAAGTACAGATGTAAAGGAATTCTTACCTTTGCATCTTTTGTTTTTGCATCTCTGCATATTAACAGAATATTCAATGAACTCATTTAACACTTCCCAGTGATCTACAAATAATTCTTTGTGTTTCTGAAATGTGGCTATAGGCAGAAAAATGACTGCATCATTTTTTTTAACGTAACTGTTCTGTTCCCTGTGTGCAATCAGTCATGTCTGCTCACTGTGTTAACAAAAATGAAGCTAAACATCTTCTTATCCTATTGTTTTGCAAAATAAATGTAGCTCTAGGAGAGGAAGCTGGCATCTATTCTGGCTCATACATCATTAATAGAATTAAATGAAAAATTTGGAATGACTGTATTGCTGAACTAATGTCCCAGTTTTACTCCCCATTTTCCAGCGAGTAGTGGCGGTAGCAGAGAGACCACCCCCAGCAAACTTCTCATTCTTTACTCAAAAGACTTTCTTCATCACCATCTGGAGTGAAAGATGGAAATAACAAAACACACACCCCCTTCCAAGTAAGATGAGCTCTGTAGAAATATGGCAGTAAAAAAGCAAGGTTTTCTAAATAGTCAGCATGTATGTTCAAGGAAAATGCTTTAAAAAGAGCCAATGGATTGATTTAGGGAGATGCGCTCCAAATCCAGACACATCTCCAAGCGTGCTGACATGACAGTTTTTCTGAAGCAGCTTCCTACCGAGGTGTTCACACACTGAGGCAGCTGCCAGGGGTGACAGCAAGATGGTTCTTGATTCAGCTTATTTTGGCTGGGCCTGTGGGTGACTTCGACCATATTTTCTCCCAGGTGCTGCTGCATTAACTGTATGAGGAATGCACCAGGCACTGAAGCTGACAGAGACTTATAGCTCTGAAACAGAGATAGTTACAGCTGCATATACATGCTTCCTTTCTTATTAAGGAAGAAAAAAGTGCTGCTATTTACCCTGTTAAGATCCCTAAAGCAGTCTCTCAGTGAGCCTGAATAGGCAGCATACCTCTTCTGTGTCCTGCCTGGCCCTCTGAGGTGCACCATGCCCGAGAAGTGCATGGGCTCCATCACCCAGGGAGTGTGTCCTGCCACTGAGCTACAAGTTAACTTGGAAAGGTCACCACCCAGCCTCATCTCTTATTTTCCCGGGAAACCCTTTGGATTACCTCCCCCTCTTGTGTATAATTCTCCAGCAGCTGACCACTGGAGAATATGAGCCTTTCAGTGTTAGGAGGCAGCTCAGCTCGGCATGAAAAACCACAGGAGGGGACAAACTCTGCAGGGCTGTGGTCTAACCACACAGAGAGGCCAGCCCAACTCTAAGTGACCGACCCAGTGAGGTAGATTAGCCTCAGTAAGCAAGACAAGCCAAAACTTGAGGAGCAGAAGATGCAGTGCCAAAAAGCAAGTTTTCAGATGTGCTAACAACTGCAGCAACTTGTTGCCAGACAGAACTGTGATTTATCCAGCAAACCTGCTTTCACATAGGCAAACTCAGCTATCTATACAGACTTTGGCTGAGGATGGGGAGGAGGGGGCGGGAAGAAAAAGAAAAAAGACCCTTTGGCTCCAGCATGAGTACGAGCAGACACACGTGAGCACATGTGTGTGTGTGACAGTGAGAAAACAGTTATACTCACAGTGAAGATTTTATCCCCGATTTCTTCAGTTGAAAACCAACACCACTTATTTTCTCCTTTCGTTACATCAAACTTGGCATTTTAAAAGCTTGGGGGTTTTTTTGTTGGTTTTTTGTTTTTGTTTTTTCCCCTTTAAAATGAGTGCTGTTTTGAATTTGTTTTAAGATGAATGTTGCTTTCATTCCCATCACTGGTTCCTAGCCTGCATTTCTGAGCCTTTGCTGCATTTTCACTACGTTTAGCACTTACTAGGCAATTATCACTGAGTCAGGTAGAATGACGGCATTTTTACAGTTCAAGCACACAGTTCTGTATTTCAGGGAGCTGATTTTTAAACTACTTAAATGTTAATAGCATCCACCTAATTGTACAGATCAGAATGTCACCAGCTAATCCTTGTGCTTTCCAGCTGACTTCTGTCAGCTGCTCTTTTGCTTTAGTTATCAATGTCAGGATATATTTTTGATCACAATTATTAACATGAGGTCGGAAATACTTTTATTTATATTCCTAGGTGCTTGCATCTTTCTGGTTTTAAACCTCACCAGCCCATCATTTGTTACACAAGCAGAATCTCAAAGCAAGTTAAAGCATCACAAGGTGGAATTCGTTTTTACTGCAATCCTCCATTTTCAAAACAACCAGTACACAATTGCTACAGTTCTCTGGGGAAAGCAGTTTAAACGTGCGTCCATATTCCCCCTGTGTTTCAATTCAAAACGTTTTATAGCATCCAAAATATTGGTGTGTGAGAGAATGGAGGAATGTCCATTTGGGATCACAGGAAATAAACCACCTTCCTCTGCCTCCTTGCAGGTTTTCCTTTATATTCGTTAAAATGGAATTTAGACTTAAAAAAAATAAAATATCTTCAGACAGTTTCAAGGCAACCGTAGCTCTATTACACCACTTTTTCTGTACAAGAAACTATTTCAGCAGAAGGGTATGAGGAGATCCTTACAAACCAAAGTATGCTGCTGTAATGGGAAATGATGAGGGAAAATGGTTTCAAAGAAAATCTATTACTATTCCCTGGTGATGGCCAAATAAAAGAGCAAATGCTATTGCCACTGAGTCACAAGAAAAGGGAAATTAAAGAGAGTTCTGTTAATGTGCAGATTTTGACATGCAGCTCCCCAGAAGGAAGGGGTACAGAAATAGTAACTGTCAAACAGTCATTTATTAATAGCTAAATTCGTTATACATCTGCTCTGTGTACACAGACTCTCCCACCAACTCCGCCAGCCTGGTCTGTGGGAAAGGAGAGGGCAGCGTGGCTCCACTATGAAACAAGCAGCTTAAAAAACCCCCAAAGCTCGTATGCAAAAGTAGAAAGGCATGACAGAAACAATACAGGATCCAAACAAGAAAAAGCAGCATAGACGAGGCAAGAAGTGGAAAATCCAGGATGACTTAATGCTGCCATGAAAGTTCTTGGAAATGAGGAGATTGCAGAACTAAATAATAGAAAAGTAGGTCTGATAAATAAGGGAGAATGGAGCCCCATTTAGGATTCAAGTGCTTGAACTGCTCAGCACTTTTTCAAAAGAAGTACAGGAAAGAAACCTCAGTTTTTAGTTTTAATGCCAACGTGTTATGGGAATTAACTAACAAATTTACTATATCAATTGCAATCATTTAAAAGTCTGTAGAGAGCTAAGCCACCTGAGAATCAGAAAAGCAGCAGAATCTACAGTAAGAAGAGGCAAAAAGGCTGATCCAGGAATCGTTGCCCTGTAATGCCAAAACTGTAAAACAACAAATGCAAGCGACAAACCTGCCTATGTTGCAGCACCAACAGGATCCAGTACTCATCAGGGATACAAAAACAACAGGTGATAAGAAGTAAACCCAAGCTTTTTCTTCTGGTTGGCTTAAGAGTCAACAGAAAAGTGTGCTATAGCACTTCATAAGAGCCTGAGCCCAACCCCAAAACCGAAGCTGACTGGGATTAAATCCTGGTGGAGATGTCTGAAAACAGACTAAATGTCCATAACTAAAGTGTAAGGATAAATGATAACATGCTACCCCAGAGACTGGTGTTAGGGACAGATCTTATTTAACATTTTAATTAATCTAGGAATAGGGAAATCATTGCTAGTCACACGGGGAAAACCCAAGTGGCAGGTTATAATTAACCACTCACCCACCCAGAGACCGATGGGAGGAGGCGGCGGCATCCGGAGTCTTCTATCCTGGTAACCTACACATCGCTTATATTGTCCTTAAGATTATAAGATGCTTCAGAATATACCATATTTTCCATTACCATTACCATATTTTCCATTACCATTTCCATATTTTCCATTACATACCATTACCCTGCTTGCTCTGACCATGGCTCTGACTTCTACTGTCAAAATATACTGCAATGAGAAAGTGGCAGCATATATATTTCACTTTGTGTCTTTAGCTGGCACGTAGCACTGATACAAGCTCTTAAAGAGTTCACCGAATTGGTCAAACATCAGGATGCAGCAACATTTGTATCTTGAATTTGCAAAGATGTGGAGCTTCTTTTTTTGATGAAAAGCACCTGTAAAGTGCAGGGTTATTGTGCTCCCTTTTGCCATTTCTTGGATAAATGTCATCATTTTTAATGCTACCAATCTTTTTCTATAGCCTGCGGGGGAGATTTTCTAAGGCAAAAATTGGCTTGTAGGTGCTTAATTCCCATTAAAAGCTACTGGGGAGATAAGTACCAAACTGCTATTGGAGCCTTCGGGAAAGAAGTCTTCCTCTAAACCATTGTTCTCCACCCTTTCAACACCTGAAATAAGTCACTGATATAATATATATTATTAAAACAAGAGATGTTTGAATCTGCAGTAAAATCACTTTGTGGCCTGAGAAGTAGCTTTTTGGCATCCCCATGCAAGTATGCAGAATGAAGTCAGACAAGATGCACTCTAATTCCACTTTTGACAAGATCTCTATTTTAGGCAATGTAACACGAGAAGGTAGATGTGTCATCTATCTGACTCAGCAGAAGAGCCTCATTTAAAAACTCCACGGCAAGTCTTGACTGGTATTAATGAATACTTGTATTTGGTTTAGAGGTGAAATATTGTGTACATAAAATTCAAGAGCACCGAGGCCAAAGAACAAAAGAGCTCTGGCCAAGAGTTCTACTATTGCCAATATTCTTTCTTTCTGTGCTGTTAGTCTCCACTCTTGTCTTGATGTTTCCAAGGGACCGCTTTTTGCTCTGGATGCCTGGGCTCTGGTCTTCTTTTGATGGCATCAGAAGAAGTTGTTAGCCCTCCTTCCCCATCCATGGGGAATATGCTCTTTGTCAGGGCATTTTACCAGTGATTGGTGCCAGGGACCAAATATAAAATCTGGTAGAAAATATACAAAAAGGCCATGTCATACAGTCTGACCTGTGCACTGTCTCTGCACTCCAGGAAACCCTCACCACTACCTTCATGTTTCTCCTGTGGCACTATTCATCAACAGATCTCCATGGTTTTACAAAGAGGGTGTACCATGGTCCCCTTTGGCAGACAAACCTGGAGCCCTGGGAAAGAAAGTAACTTTGCATAGTCACCCAAGAGATCCCTTGTGGAGCCAGGAATACCCTTAATGGTCTCTGGGGACCCAATCCAAGCCTTGGGAAGAGACAAACAGCGTTTTGTGTCTCTAGCTCTCTGCTGAGTCTGCTGGCAAGAGGGCCACTGTGATGGCAACTCTTATGCTGCAAGAGGCAGCACCTGCCGGAGCAATATTGAGGTAACAAATTCATCTTGGACAGCTAATACAGAGAGATTTGCTGGTAACTTTTAATCAGTAGCAAGTTAAGACAAATTGGAAGCCATGACCTACAAAGAAAGGCTCTGCAAATCCCCCTGCCAGCTCCCAAGGATGGCAGCTCCCCTGGTACACAGCCTTGATGAACGGATCCTTTTACAAGGTCTAACTCATTTAATCATCCCCTCTGCTTGCATTAACCACTTCTGCAAGGGTATCTTTCCTGTGCACATTGCTTAAGTTAGGTCAAAAACCTGGTCTTGTTTTCAAATCCGCATTCATGATGAAAGCTCCAACCTAAGACTTCTATTCTTCTGAGACCTTTTCAGTTACAAGCACTGTGAATAATTCTTTTGCTCTTTCTCCCTGCCTGCTATAGGGCTTCCTCCTTAAAGCACAAAACAGTTTTCCTCGCTGAATTCTCTCCGTGCGTCTCCTCCACACACAGCAAAACAGCCCGACACGATGGGCTGGGTCGAGGTGCACAATGACCAGTCTCCCTTTGAGCGAGAAGCTTCTGTTCTCAGCAGAAGGGCTGAGCTCCAGGTAATCCATTCACTCCCTACCTGGCAAGGGAAGCTGCAAAAGAATAATTCACTGCACTTCTAACTGAAAAGCTGTCACAGAAGTACAGAACTCAGACTTGAGCCTTCAACAATGAACTTCAATTTGAAAATGGCACCAAGTTTTGACCTTGAGTGAACAGCTTTCCTTGACGAGGCAGACAATTAGAGAGGAAGGAGCAGCTTCCGAGCCTTCAACTTGCAACCAGCCCAAGCTGCTCCCTGGTGCTGGCAAAGAGAGCCGAAGAGTCCTTCTCCCCGGCATGCCCAGCTCCAGGGCAGTCACAGGGCAGAGCTGTGAACCACCAAAGCCCAGTGACCATGGCAGCTTTTGGGTGGCCTGAAAGGACGACTGTGCACAGCGGTGCCGGGCAGACGGGAGCCTGCTGGCCGGGGCACCTTGTTAGAGCACCACTGGCAGAGCCGCAGAGCCGCTTTGTATCTACATACGCTGCACTCTCCTTCGACTGCAAATATCCCTTCACTTTGGCAGCATGTTTCCTAACCCTAACGGTCTTGAAAATTACATTTAGGAAAATGTTTACATTTCCTTCTTTTCCTCCACAGTAATTTTCAGTGCTTTAAATGGTTTCAGGGATTCAGCTACATAAATAGATACCTAATCTTGTAACAACATACTAGATTACATAATTGCGATTAAGATGGGTAATTACACAGTGCCCATGTGAGACAGACAGCTTCAACACTCCACATCACAACCGTGTCAAAATATTTTATTTACAGAATATCAGGAGTAGTAACTCCACAGGCTACACTGTATTTTACTGTAAAATGTTAAATTATTTTTTTGATATGGCTATACAAAAGTAATAATTAGAAAAGTCCTTCAAGTGCTTGTATTCTATTTCATTAAGAAAAAACACGCTGTTGGGGTCCTCCCTACTACAGAACATTTCAGCAGCAAGCTGGTTTTCACAGCCCTGATAAGAGTGCTCTTGTTTATTGTAGAAAAATTACTAGACAATATTATAATGCTTTCCTGAAGTAAAGCTCACAGATGAAGTAAAAAAAAAAAAAAAAAATTAGACACGGTAGATATTTTTGTCAAGGTATTTAGCTCTCATTTTGATCTGCTGATGACCTTTTAATTGAGTGAATCACAACTACATCCTAATGCCAGAGCTTATTCACCAGCCATGAAAACAACCTGGAATAGCATGCAAATTTTATTTTTGTTTTCCCTCATGACCTCAAATTTATACTACTTAGTGCTCCATCACAGAAATGTCAAAAATCACAAAGACCCTCTGTAAGGCAGTGAATAGTGCAGAAAAAGCTCTCTAGAATTTGGTGGGGGCAGGAGATTGGCACAAATTACATCAGGTGTTTTTTTTTTAAACAGCCAGCATTGCAAGGAAGGAGATAATCTTAAATAACACTATGAACTGAGGTTACCCTGCCTGCCGACGTGAGCACCACTTTGCAAAGACTTGACTCAGGAAGCCTAAGAAAGGGTGCAGCCCAGTACCATAGATGTCACATTATACCGCTCTACAGAAAAAAAAATATGGAGTGAGTGCTTGCTGACCCCAACTGATCTGACATGGGCTTAATTGTATATTTACTTCACACACAAAATAGCCCGGATCAGTATTTCCCATACAGCTAACCTGGAACTTCGTTAAATAATCATGCAGCTGCATGAATACTGAAATGACGATCCTCTAATCACTGTCACACTCAGAGCATCACATGAATTTTTGAATTGACCATGACAAACACACATTAGACGTTCTCACAGTGAACTGCTACTTAAGTTAAAATACACTTTTCAGAGGTTTTACAAAGTTTAATTGCACAGGATGAAACATGACACCTAGGCATTTGATTTATTACTAAGCATGGCTCTGTATTAGTGAGACTGCAGAGCGTACAGTGTTGTGGAATTATTTTTACTCTGTCATGACAGATGGACCCAGGCAGCGTTTGGTAAAGACTGCGTGCAAGTGTGCAGACACATGCTGCAGGTGGGATCCTCTCTGCTGCCTCCTCCAACCCAAGCTGTTGTACTTGAAAACAGCGCATTTGAGATGACGAAGAAATCATCATCATCTACGTTTTCGACATGGCAACACAGATTTCAATCTTCTCTATACAAAAAGACTCCATCCTGACTAGAAAGCGGTTTACGCCTTCCAGATTAAATAATAATCCTTGAGCATTGGTTACAATCCTACCCTACAATAAGTGTAACATGGCTCGTGCTGCAGTGGTGCACACAACTACTCCGCGGAGGTAGCAGTAGATGCAGCAAGGTGACAGGCTGCGATCTCAGCCTTCCAACCTATACCTATGTTTTGGTTTGGTTTCCCCTCACCTCATACAGCAGGGTACGCCACTTTGTGCTCTACTCTATACCGCCCAAGACAGCACCACATGGTGCTTCTTCTTCTGGAAGATGCACACATAGGAATAGGTAGGTCCATGCAAGCCAGACAGCAGGGTGCAGGATGTCACAGCACCCAGACAACAAAGTGAGCAGCTGGCAATAGCAGCCCCTGTGCTGCTGGCTGCAATCAGAGAGATTCCTCCCGTGTCTCTGAAATTCAGGTTTTCCACTTCAAAACCAGCTGACAAACTACTGTGTTGGGACTCGGAATAATGACAAAGCTGCCCTTGCCCCCAGCGCCTCCTGAGCCCTGCAAGGACCAGCCAACACCCTCACTGTCTCCTCTAAGGAATGGCACGTGGGATTGTTAAAGGAAACTCCATGACACTGGCACAGCAGGCAGCATTCGCTGCAGCTTTACCTGTGTTGTCCATTGCCCTCCCCCTGCAAGAACCTTACATTCCATTTCAGCCTAACCTGCACACGGCAAGGCTGCATTGGTTCCCCATGCATCAACCCACAGCACATCCAACCTCCATGACTAGCTGGATGTCCAGACCAGTGTCACACCTGCCCCAGCAACAGCAGCGTGCAAGGGAAGTGGGGTTCTGTCCCATACCGTGGCAGGACTGTGCACTGATTTCCACTTTATAAAGTTGCCACACTGAAAGCACAATCAAAATGCCAGAGTAGACCTTGCTTGCAAGGGCCCTAAGGAAAAGCCTGGATGTGGCTGCGCTGGCACAGCTCTCCAGAGGACCCCTGCTACAAGAGGACACCTGAGCACAGACCACCCTGCCTTCTGCTAAGCAGAGGAGATATTTGGCAGCTGCATTTCTGAACATCAACCAAGTTCTCTGTCTTTCCTATTTATTTTGCCATTGTGGAAAATCCTCCATGACCTGCTCTGCCATGCCCCTGGAGCCATCAGTCAGAGAGTCCCTCCAGCTGGGGCAAACCTCGAGTCACCATTTCATGTAAGCTTTCAGATAATGAAGATTTCTTCAGCACGACCTGTATAGGATAATTTTGAACTGTTATTCGTGATTTATGAGAACTGTGGTTAATACTTGAGAAAAATGCTTTTAAAGCTGAATTCTCACATAACACTTTAACGTATTGTTGACAGCTAGCAATACCTTCTCTCCCCATTTGTTTTCTGAGCTGACACTAAACCTTCCTACAAAGCTAATTAAATCACCAGGAAAGGCATCTGACAATGTCCAACAGGTTTAGAAATGGTCTTAATCAAGGCCTTTGGCACCAAGTTCACATTCTTCTGAGGAGAAACTTTATATTAAATCTCCTTGAAATCAAGTGCTTTGGACTGGCCCCTTTCCAGTAGCTCAAGATATCACTGCCCAAACTTAAGGAGTGCTTTGTTCCAGCTGGAAGCAAGCTTAAAGCTAGATGAAATGGAGGTGGGAGTAAATCTCTGTATTTCAACCAAACAAAATGACATCCACTCTATCCTCTACTTTTAACAGAGGCCAGAAAAGGGCATCAACTCAACAGGATCAGAATCAATCGTTCTATTGGAAAAACTACAGCCTTGTGTTCAGCAGTGTTTTACCATTTCAGTCTACTCTTGTATGACTAGAAAAAGCTGCAGTCCCCCAGTAACACGTTTCTGGGCTACTTTGATAGAGGGGCACTGGCTTTCTGCCTAAAAGCAAAGGTGCAAGCTACACCAAAAGCCAGGAAAAATCACTGAAACAAATGCCCATGGTAATCTGTGGAGGTCAAGTAATCTCTCAAATTCTCAGGCCAATTCAGATGCTTACTACTCTTTGTTTAAGTGTTGAGTTCTTTATGGTTTGGCTTTGTGCACATTTTATACAAATGTTGACAAATACTAAACAAGAATTGTAACATTTCAGGGCTGATTCACTGATAAAATGCTCATTCACAGGACTCTAAGGAGGGGACTGGATGTCATGTTCCCTTTAAAAAATACAGCTGAAGTGAGTATTCTGTAAAAATTCAAAGCAGATCTCAGATACAAAGAGCAATAGAAGATAAGCAGTGCATAAGGGGACACTGAATAAGTCATGGAGTCTTACAGTAAATATTACTGAAAGTCAGTACTGAGGTTCGATTCATAACATCTCTAAGGACATTTATCATTATTACCAACAGATTACGTGCCTTGTTTTAGGGGAAGCTGACTAAAGGCTGCTGTTAAAACTATTCCTAATAGCCGACTACACGTTTTTACTGATACTTCAGCTTTAATTCTGATCAACTTTTGTTGATTTATAAACACTGTTGCCTACTTTAAAGCCTGCAATCAACCACATTATGCACTAGATAATGTATACACTCCCTAACTGCAGGTAATAGGCAGAAACTCCATTAGACAACAGTTGAATGAAGGGGAGCTCTATATATATCTCTGTCTTCCCAAGTGCTCTGGTGTGACATTCCTTCGGTATTTCTAAGAATGAGGCTCCCTGCCAATCACTCTGAATACAAGCACGAGTCCTTGTTCTTCTCCTGAGATATGGTCTGCTCTGCTCGCAGCTACACCAACGATGCTCCACAGCTGGACAAAAGAGAGGAGGGCAATTTGAAAGCCTCGGTGAACAGCTTCCAAATTCTCTGCGCAAATAGGTGCTGGGGCAGAGCCATACATACACAAAACCAGGGATGAATTAGAAAAAGCTGCAGAAATGCAGCACAAAAACCACTTCCACCTCAGTTTGCCACAATTTAAAATAAAGAACAGAATGAAAACAAAATAATTGGATGGACAGATGAGAAAAGCAATGCATGTCCTCAAACCTCATTCAGAGTGCTCAGAAGAAGGGAGATGATAGTAACAATCATATATAAAACTAGACCTCCACATATCTCCCTCCTCTGAGGTTTCCCAGCACATCCCTGGTCTATTAGTTCATCTTTCCAGCAGTCATTCTCATTTTCTGCCACATAGAAAGCCAAGCACATAACCAGCGCATAACAAGCTATAATAATGATTGACGATTACATATGGACAAGGCAAAGCTGAGATTAAGAGCCACATTAAAACAGCATCAGAATTTCAGAGAACTTTATCTGTTAAGAGTTTAGGAATAAGAATGGTAGAGAAGAGTAGTTACAGAAACAAGGAAACCCTTGTTGAAAGAGTCTGCATCCATTAAAGAAAAACAGGGATACACACAAAAAGAATTAATCAAAAATGGATAAGAACAAGCACTGTATATCCCCCCCTGAATCTCTCCTGCTACTAGGTTAGATGCAAATTTGTGAAGGCATAACGTATACCAAAAGCCTCAAGCTACCATCCCAAGCAAAACATTATTTAGCCTTAAAATATTGTTTCTAATTTTAGGTAACTACTCTCAGAGGTTGTACTCTTTTTTGTTCAGACTTCTGCATTAAGTAAGAATGAAGCAACATAGTTCCCAATGCTTCTGCCACTCTATGGTGTACCTGCTGCATGCAACACACCTACGACTCGCTCAGCCGAATTCTCTCAGAAGAAACAGAGAACCCATCTGAACTTGACTGCTTGCGTTTTTATACAATAGCTTTCTGGCTCTTAGGGATGATATTAAAAGGTGACCCTTTTGGTCAAGGACTTTTTTTAAGGCTACGAAAGTCTTCTGCTACAGCAAGTCTTACTATACTTCACATAACTGCAGGTCTTCTTATGTTAACTATTATCTGATACGAACTAAACTCCTAAAGATGAAAATCTCTTTCCAACATGTTTTCTGCCTCAGTGGGCTTCATGCAGGCAAGAACAAGTGCTGACAATAAGTCTGGATGTAGGGTTTTAGTGTTTGTAGAATGTACAGGTCTTGCAAAAGATCAAAGCTTCACTCTTGAGTTCTGTGTGGTTAAAGGGATGACAGCCTCTTCTTCAAAAGATGCACGGCCCCACAATTCAACCATTTTCTCTTTTCTGTCCTCCCTTCCACTCCTCCATATGTGTTTAACATAAGAAGAGTTGTTTAAATCATAGCAGCATTGTCAGAAAGTCAAAGAGTTAAAGGTTTCATCATAGCATTTATGGACTGCCAGATGCTACAAGCTTGTTATATCCAACTTTGATTAGCTGTAAAATGAATCTACAGACAAATTACTGCTGTTTGCCCAGATCGTTTTTCCTTTTTTGGGTTCAGGATTTGTATCTGTCATTCAGCTGAAGTAGCAGCCAAGATTACTGGCACAGTACTCTCTTCATCCCTGGCCATTTAGTTTCTGATAACTGTGGTGTAAACACATTACAAAAGTGCAAGATCCCTATTGACTGACAGCCACCATTAGGGATATTATATTGTACCATATTTATCCTGTACATCTTCTGGAATAGCACCCCCAGGCACTCCCTTCAGAAGAGACATACAACATTGCAGGGAAGGCAGAGGGTCTGCAGAAATCTCAAACTTCTCTCTGCATCACAACATGGCCAGACTCCCTTCAGAGCCTTCCTTTACAACATTTTGCCTTGCTGTCACTCAGCTTCATCATGATGAAGGCTGAGCAACCCATCTCCCCCAGCAATCTTTTCTCCTTTCAGTTTCCTTGGCTGTTATCAACTGTTGTCCCTGTTGCCCTGCCTGAGGCCCCTCTTCAGTGTTCCTCCAGGCTGCTATGCATTTCCCAACCTACATTATATTAAAATCCCTCCATCTTTCTCTCATCTTCACCCAGGGAAGTTACTACACTGACTGTTTGTCTCCTGATTAGTACAGTAGCTCCCCTCTTGTTCTCTGACCTTCTAAATCCACCCAAGAAACCAGCAACTAATCATCTTCCTTACCTGCTGCCCAGCTGATGCCACAGGAGCTCTGCTCTAGCTCCTTCCCACAGGAACCACTCCACCATCTTCTGTTCTTCCCACCTTCACATGTTTAAGATCCCCATACTTTCCCACAAAGCTCTGCCTAAGGCTGTCACCTGCGTATTTCTGCATACAGGCCTTGCTGAACCTCCCTGAATTGGAAACAATGCCAGATTCATGGCTTTTCCTCCCCAAGTTTGTTCAATATACCAGCCAGGGTATACAAAAAGCTGTGTAGCCAGATACAGAGAAAGAGATTTTATGGTCTTGAGGGAACATGAGATTATCAGCCCGATACCTTGTTTCATCACAGACTGTAAAGCAGCACAGTCTTGCTATTCATACAGAAAACATATGCTTCACAAGACCTCCAAGAGTATCACCCAGGCGTCATTAAAGTCACTCGAAGATGGAGAATTTGTCACTTTCAGTAGTGGATTGTTCTAAAAGTTGCCCACCTTCTCTGCTAGAAACATGTGCCTTGCTTCCATTTTCCATTTGAATTCACCACAATTTAAAGTTTCCAGCTATTAAGTCCTCCTAATATGTTTTTTCATTTGATTAAGAAACCCTTAAAAAGCCTTTCTTCTCCCCATGAAATGATTTATATACCATAATCAAATTCCTCCCCATCTTCATATTAATAAGGAAAGCAAATTGATCTCCTCCAGTCTACCATTATATCACAATTTTCTCAACCTTAGATTTTTGTTTGCACTTCTCTTACCTCCAATTTAACACTCCTCTTAGAACACAGAGAAGAGAACTAGATGCTCTTTTGCTCTTCCCAACACTAAAGAGGGGGATCTTCCCATACTGTATGTTCCCTCTTGGTCCAAGGACCACATTATAGTCCACTCCACCAGGCTGAAAGGCTGGGCAAGTCACAAGAAAACCCCAGCTGCATGCGTTGCATCAAAAACGGCTGCTTCTGTATAATGGAAAGCTGAATTATTCTGCCCAAAGACTGTGCAACCTTGTGCATGCTTCTGGAAAAGCTCTTGGTTTACATAGTTGTGTAAAAACCTTAACAATCATCTGCTTACATTTGTCATCCACAAACATCACAAGATTTATTTCCCATCTCTGTGATGGAGGTGTTGACTAGAACTGGAGCCAGTGCCAGTCCCTGCTAAGTCCCACCAGAAACATCCCTGTTTGATGACTGTCCAACACAACCTGCTTTTGAGTTTTGGTCATTGACCAAATTTGACACACTACCATTCAGCACTGCATATTTCAATCAGATGCATTACGTGAAATGCCTTACAAAAGTTAGTTTATCACGACTGCACAGTTATCTTTATTAATTAAACTTGCAGTGTCAAAAGATGGAAGCACTTTCCATAAATCCACACCAACTGGAATTGGCTTAGTAACAACCTAGGTCTTTATAGACAAGATCCTGTCAAAATTTTTTTAAAAAATATTTTTATTTAACACATATATTAGGCTTAACTAATTGGGTCAACCACTTGCTTTTAAAAAATATTAGCAAGAGAGTATAACATTTCTATCTAGGACTTCCCTGGTATTTCAAGTTTTATTAAACAGAAGCATCCAATCCTTAGACCTGACAATTTAAAAATGCACAGCCTTTGTATGTAATGTCAGCATCCCCCATTTTAAGAAACCAGCACCAACCAACATTTGCACACAACAAACCCAGGTCATCTTGTACCTCTGTCAACAGCAACTGAAACAGTGACGGAACGTGTTGCAGGCTTTTTCTGCATCACCACTTTGTACTGCAGTGGGCCTTTCCCATCAGGGGACTCGGCGGTATTGCAGGCAGGCTATTCTAGCCTCACAATTACTGTGAGTGATAGGAAAAAGGTGAAGTTGTGGGTTAAAAAAGACAACAAAGGCAGCTTTGAGAAGACAGGAGGAGGCAATGACAAATAGAAAAAAACACCAAGATGCAAGTATGAAAGCCTTGAAGGGAAGGATAAGGAGTTTAAGCTTGCTAGGCAAAGACAGTAATGTATGAAATTCAGGGACTGGCATACAGTGAGAACTGGCTCAATGTGCTGGAAAAAGATGTTATCAATATTCTGTGTGTGAGCTAACACACACACATGTACCTTTCCCAATCCATCTGAACTTGGCAATTTCTATCTTCTTCACTTCTGCCCTTTCCAGAAGTTTGCCATGCTGTCATGCCAAAAAAAGTGTGCAGAAAGCATCACTTGGCAGTGCTTTGCACAATAAGCTCTCCTGGCCTGGGGGCTATCAAGACTTCCTTGGCTCCCCAAAAGTGAACTATCATAGCAGTATCACTTTTGCTCTGCAGAAGTACATCACTTGAATGTTCTGATGATACCATCAGCAAACTAACTCTGCCACCATTGCACCATTCACCTGCCTGACGTGCACCCCATCACACAAGCAGACAGGAAAATGTACTCATGGGGGAAAAACCCCAAACACACACTGAATCACAGAGTGAAGAGCCAAGAGCTGTAGAACTTAACAAAAAATTTGCTTCTGTGTTTGGTTTCTTCATGTTCTTGCCACGAGTTGCTCCAAAGCAAGGCAATTCAAGCCCAGCAGTGCCACTGCACAGCCATCACAGGCTCTTGTCTCATCCCAAGCAGGGAACACCTCCCAACTCCTGCTGTCACTTCTCCTGCAACACTCTTAAAAGATGTTTTTCCTTTAAGCATCCAAGATCCAAGTACTAATTGTTTTAATACAGGTTCTCTCTTGCAGTGCATGCAGGGCTTTATCGTGAACAGAAGGGGAAAGCTGTTCTTCCTGGCAACACAACAGGGATGCAATTGTTTAGCTTTTCACCAACAAGCTTGTGCTTTTTGCTAACCACTGAGTGTGAAGCAGGACCTCTGTCATCTTTGTTTTCAGGAGGGGATTAGTACTCTGGTCCAGTTTTTGGTGTTTTGGGGCCCACCAGATTTGAGCACATGGGCTAATGACATGTAAATCTCTGAGGATATTTGAAAGAAAATTATCATTCTTTAGCTTTTAAATAGGAACTGCTATCCCTTGAGCGCTGCTATTCCTCATCGGGTTAAGCACGCGGAGACAAGCTGCCTTTCCTTCTGCCTTCATAACGTACTTTTGACAGGTGATGATAATGCTCCCTTCTGAATCACTAAAATAAAATGGTCTCAAGGTATACGCAGGTTCCCAAGTCCTCCAGGATGCAGGTGCACATAAACCATATCATGAATTCACAGAGGGAGATGACAGGACAACAATAGAGTCTCTTAGGACTCTGTGTCAGTAGAAGCACTGTGGTAGCATGGTTCCTCATGTCCAGCTCCTACTAAAGTGCTTTGAGGCACAAGCAGATGCCAGGAGATAGAAAGGGAAAGACAGGAGAAATTAATCTTCTTTGCATGTCTTTGGTGCTAGTTACTGAGCTAAGTGCAGGAGTGGGTATGGCTAAGCTCTCAAACAGGAGCAGGCACAGCCCTGGAGTAGATAGACCGATGGCCTTATCTGACATGGCAGCAGAGAACAGAGAGTAATGAGAGCAGCGCAATCCCACAGTGAGCAGCCACAGGAGAGGAGCAGCTGCTACAGCTCTTCTTGGGAACAGCTGAGGAGCAGAAGCCTTTGTGAACACCCTTCTCCCCTCAACCCTGTGCGCTGCTCCTTCAAAGAGGGAGTTTTGATGAAATAGGCTATAAACGTTCCTGTATGAAACTGTATGGTCGGTAATACACAGATCACATTGCTACTGACGAGGAGGCATAAGCCCCAAGCCTTCAGTCGCCTCCTCCATGCATGAGGGTGGTTAATCACTGCTACAGAGTGAGTTTTTAACTACAAAGCTAGTATCATCAGCAAAAAGGACCACTTCACTTTGCCCTGCTTCAGCCAAACGTGCACATACTCACACTCTTGCCAAGCAATTTGTCTTGCATGGGACCACACTCGTTGCGGGCAGGATCACAGCCTGACCTGGCCTGCTAGCACATCCACACACTGCTGAAAAGCCCTTGCAAACACTCCTACTGCGTGCAACATGGAAATGTGATCATGCAGTACATTGCTCATTGACTTTCCAATGCCAACTTCACAGACAAACTTCTGCGAGCATCACTGTTAATTTCACATAAGCCAACGGGGTAAGAATTGCCGAGGGAATAACACCATCTGTCCTTGCAGAGATATCTTAACTGATACAGAGCAACGCACATATCTGAACCCCAGTCTGGCACCCCAAAAGTGTCAGTGAAGCCCATCCTTCACCTGGAACGTTTCCTTTGCAAGCAAAGGAATTGCTTATTGAGCAACCCACAACAGAGTTCCAGCAGTTTGTGAATCTGGGTTCAATGGCAAGGGAGGTGGTCTGGTTGCTGGAACAAAAGAAAGAGGATAAACAAGGTTTTCTGCCTTCAGGCCTGAGTTCTGACAGTGTCTCTTCAGGGATGTCAAATAAAGCGACATTCCCATTCCATTACAGTAAAACGCAGTGACACCCACCTCACAGCTGTTATGTAGGTTCAACATATGCACTATTCTGTCAACGTGCTAGGAATCGCCAGGGGGAAAAGAATCCCAAGTATCTAAGCTACCTATGCAGCCAATCTCTAACACCATCCTCTGAGTTCATTTGGGCAGTTGTGGCACATCATAAAGCCTTGGAGAATGTTGCTAATACAGCAGAAGTCCCAGCAGAAGCTTAGGGCTCACCTCATACCATGGGTAAGGTTATATTCTCCAGAAGAAGATGGTGAATGTGAGCCTAAAAATTCCTTTACCTTCCCTCTTGATTTATTTTTTGAATTCTAAATGTACAGCTACTCTGAAGAATTACCCCAGGCTGAGTACCCTTCCTCTTTGAGAGACTGCAAGTGTGTTGTAGGATGGCACGGCTATTCCACAGCCTGAGCTACTGTATCCCGTAATACTAATGCCAAATTCACAAAAAGCCATTTTCTGTCAGTACTACCATGTTGGGTTATCTCATTCATGGCTTTCTGCACCAGAAAAGCGGCTGTTTCTTAGTGGGGATGCAAGATGAAAGAGCAGACTGGAGAAAAACACGCAACCCCCAATCATTCAATTCATGTAATTAAAAATTAAACAGCAGACAGGAAAGCAGGCGCATCTCCTCCATGTGTCTGTGTGTGTATTCAGTTTTCAATAGAAACATCTGGTCCCTGACCAAGATATTTCATTCAACAAAATATATTGGCTAAAAGTAGCTTCTAAACTATTTGGGTGCCTTGAAAAGCTCTAAAGACCTGCCAAGGAAGAGTTGGGGTGACTGATGTACGTGTGGTGCCCACCAGCATGGCACCCTGGTTTCCCCACACCTCTAGCCATGGCCCATGGCACTGGATTATTGATATCCTCTGCAGAAATACTGGCTGGAGAGAACAGTTCTGGCAGTTACGTGCCTTCAACACTTCCTTGTATTTAACGGATGAAACCGTGTAAGGAAGGCACATGAAGCAGAATTAAGAGCGATAGCACAAGAGAATCACTGCTATTTACTCTCCCCCCCCCCCCCCTTTTTAAACAAAGTCAGGCTTCAGCTGATCATTTTGTTTACAGCAGAAGTAACAGAAAAGAGTTTTACTCCTTACAGCCCATTAAACCTGTTTTTCTCCTACTCCTGTTCTCCTCCCCCTCTTCAAGCCTTTAGCAAGCCACAGGAATACAAATCAGAAAAAAACCCCAAAATCTCTCTGCTGATGAACTGCTGAGAAAAGGTTTCAACACGGCTGGTATTAACAGTGCAAATTTCCGACCTATTTATATCATGGATAATTGGTGACTAGAAATATTTGCATTGCTAATTTTCCTCCATTAAGAACAAACCCAGGGTCTCAATAATATGGTTTAATAGCTGCATTTAAGTTACTGCCCCTTCCCTGTCTTTTTTTTAAGAGGAGTTTTTTCTCTCCACACTTAAGTAAGTTCCTAAACAAAGAGTTCATTCTTTCTTTGCTCCCATTACTACCAAGTTTGCTGTTCCAACAACGAACTTGACTTTCACCAACCTAAGTAGAAAACAGAAGACACAGAGGGTGGCTAAGAAGAATGGTAATTAAAAATCTGTTACTCTGTGTGTTACCGCTTCCTTGTTATGAATTAAATTAAAAAAAAAATAAATCAGTACACTTTTCCAACACAGACAGGACCTTGCAAAGCTGAATTCTTGTGTTTGACGCTTCAATTTTAAAATTGATGCCCTGGAAATACCTGAGAAAGAATTGAACAGAACGGTTACGCTAGGCTTTCATTTCCATGAACAAGGGCCAGCACAACCCTTTAACTGGAGCTTCCTGAAGGCAGGAATCCTGCTACAGATTGGCAATTCTGGGTGATCGTCCTGCACCTAGAGGGCTCCAGGAGCTGATTAGGAGGCTGATACGGCATAGTTTGGAGTCTTACAAAAAGGCAATCAGCCCAAGTGCCCCCAGGGAGAGGGAGAGCACAGAGCAGAAAGCCTCTGACTTCAACCAGCAGCTCTGTTTCACGCAAAGGGACACTGTCAGGTCCCTTTAGAATCACTTTAAAATAGATGAGGCAGATTTGAGGGCTAAAAAGAAACTTTTCTTACGGTCCACTGGATCTGTATGCAAAGCTCATTGAAAACATTTGAGATGCATACCAAATTAACTGTACTGCACAACCAGAATTAATTGTGTCCTTGACAGCGTGGCAGCCGATAACATTTGTTATCCTGTGAAGTCACTCAAGCCACAAACAAATCCCTTCACTGCCATTTATGCCCACTGTGCTCCCATAAAGCATCCAGAACAGGTACCTACACCTATTAATAACCCTGTCACCGCTGCCACGCTACAGGGGAATGTGAGCTATCATGATAGGGTGACATTTAGCTGATCTCTGGTCCTGCAAATTCAGCTGACCAACACCACATTTCAGGAATGAGTTTTGCGTCGGTGAAGAGAGTTATATACTGAATAAGACGGCAACCCAGCAAGTACCAGCTGTGCTGATTTACTGGGGCTGGCGACTGTATTGTACAGTATTGTAACTGCACTGTGACAGCCAACTCTCACGCCATCCTGGTGGAAATAAAGGCGGCTGCCCCCCGCCGCAGCACAGAACAGTGGAGATGTAACACTTCAGAGCGGCGGCAATTCAATTCTTCGTGAAAAACAGAGGTCTTTTCAAAGAAGGCACCTGGAGGCTGCACAGTGCACCTGTATTAACAGCTAATCATCACTAGTACAAAAGGGGAACAGTCTCTTGCAACTCAGCCAGCCGGCAGCATAATCCAGAGCTCAGAGAGATAGGTGGCAAACATCTAACAGTAATGCCAAAATCCAGAAGACTGGGAATCCTTTGAGAAAATCAAGAGGAATCCACGCAGGTAACTCCAGCTGAGCTGTAGATTGTAGGATGACTGTCAGCTGAAAAACAAAATCTAGCTAGAGTCACAAAGCCTGCAAGAAGAAACCAGTATGACAGGAAGAACGCAGATATTTTGTGTGTGTGTGTGTGTCATTACTGTTACCACAACATTCCATGCTACGTTTATGGAAATATTGTAATCTCCTGAGGAAATCAGTTCTCTCTACAGATCTTCTAAGCCCTGAAATCACATCCTTTCTCTACTACAGTCAACAGCAGGCCCCACGAAGCATCTGCATTCTCAAGAGATGAATGTATTTTTCTGGTTTAGTACTCTGATAAAACCTTAACGGTGTAAGAAAATAACATTGAAATGTATTATCATTTGAATTCAAACTCCCCTGAACTCAGAAATTACCTTGCTAAGAAGTGATTCCCATGACCTCTTAGCCCTGCACTGATGTCACACTTTTCTAAACAGATAAAGCAATCTCATAACTGGAAAGACACCATTTCCAAAAGCATCACACCAGAAAACATCACCTTGTCTGCAAACCCCATCACCTAGCCAGCAGGGCTAGCACAGCTGGTGGCAGTACTGGTGCAGTGCTCCTAGTGCCAGAGGTGCTAAGCAGAGGGACCCACCAAGGAACAGGCACCTTCATGGGGAAAGGGAAAGCTATCAGAAGCAAGACACCATGATAGCATGATGACACTGTTAACAACACTTGAGTTGGCCCCCCTCTCCCTGTGCTGTCCCTGCAGAGCTGCTGTTTCTTCCAGTGAGGCCCCATGAGTAGTACTGGGGGAAGCAGAGACCATGAACACCAGCTCCTTAAATTGATTACAGATGGCTTTGTTAGTAATACATAACATATAGCCGATCTCTTCTAAGTGATATAGTGCCAAGCACATAGAAGACTTTGTCTTGATAAAGTCAGACATCTTGAGTACGTAATAAATATGATATTCACCCTCTGTCTAATGTAGGTTATGTGAAGCTGCTAAGACTGCAATTTTTAGGCTATCACTGTCCTTAAATTATTAAGCAATATAGCATTAGAAAGCTAGACTGAAGGCAGTGCATTGCGGTTTTGTTTTCTTTTTTTTCAATGTGTGCCTGAATAGAAAATGTGACTTTGGAGAAGGTATTGTGGTGCTAGTACGTATCAAAAGGATGCCTGGAGACTGACACTGTGTCAGGTGTCACTGTTGCTTACATTTATATCTTCCTTGCTTTTTAGCGCTTGTGTGGTGAAGAAAAGCACTTACTAACCTACACACTAAGAAAGCAGAAATTCTTTGTCTCAGCAATATATTGTATTAACTGTTTACACATGTTTTAGTTGGTTTGAAGCCAGCTTGGTAAACATGTCAGGATATTTTAAAGTCACCTAAAAATAGGTTTGCACTTTGGCTCTAGCTTATTTAAAGCTTGAACTAGAGATCTCTGTGATACCAATATCTTTCTTATGGGAATAAGGAAAACAATATTTAAGAATGCCTGAGCACATCCCACATCACCTCCCCATTTTATTCAGTAGCCCCATGAAGCAGAAGGTTCAGTTTGCATGCATTTCTGTCAAGAGACTTATGCAAATCCAGGAATCGTGTGCTGGTGTGTGTGTGCAGGAGGGAAGTCTACTCCTTGATCTATTTGCTCATCTCTCTGTCCTCTCAATAAAAAGGGCAAAGGAAGAAGTCTCATTTAAACTTATCCCATTCATAATCTCAAGGACTCCTGGGCACCCTGTTCCTCCTCCTAGAGGACACAGTCTGCAATTGAGTAATGCTCCTTTTCCGCAAGGAATATCTGTCTACAGAAGAGCTTTCCAAATGATGACAGTAAATTCATTCAGTGCAACTTCACCTTCCAGATGTGGCCTGTCTTTCCCGTACGCATAAACCTACTGGCAGAGACTGTAAAACTCAGGTGCTTAATCCATACTGAGCCTCTTAATTTTTTGCCTAATGAAAACATAATATCAGCTGCTTTTAAGGGAGCAAATGACTCATATTGCTATCACCTGTGTATTATTCATCCTCCAGGACAAAGAGATCTAGAGCAACCTAGTTAAGTCTGTTCATAAAGAGACAGCATTAATCTGGAAATTACCTCATTCTCTGAAGGAGAAAAAAAAAAAGTTAAAGCTGAAGCAAAAGGAAATGTGGGGGTGCTGAAGATTTCATTCTATACCGGTGCAGTAATGGGGTGTTTGTCTCAAAAGCCTGTTGTGGACATGATATTTATATGTGTTTTGAGGCAGGGAGATGCTGTAGGACAACCTGTCACTACTGCAGAAAGCAGGTACCTTCATTTTCTTTTTACTGTTTTTGCCATATTTAGAATTCCAAGTAATCTTTGTTTGACGGTGTATTTTAAAGCCTGATTTAATCATGAAAGGCAGAATCATGGTTGCTCTGTGTGGGGGTGGCCAGGCCTGGAACGGGGCTTTCGTAGTAGTTGGCTTTTTAATGCCAGGAGCTGTCAGCCACTTTTCTCTGGGGTCACTCTGAGCCACCTGTAACTGAGGGAAACTGCACACACTCAGCCTTTCAGACTTTTAGCTCATATGGCCCCTACTTTCAATCATGCTTTAGGGGCTAGCTGAGAAATTTTACCATTTCTCATGCTGGCTGCTGCTTATAAGCAGCAGTAAATGCACAGTCATCTGACGCATGGTCAGAAATGAGCTAGAAATCCTCTGGGAAGGAAAGGGGAAAATTCTAGAGACTTTCCAACATTTATTTCAGGAACAGCTGTCTGCAGAGATGTCCCCACTGAAGTATACGCTACCCTTAGCCAAAGACTGGCAATAACTGGGCTGCTTGTTTTCAAGGGACTTCTCCATCAAAACATGAAGAGCCCCATGAGTCCTCTTCCCACTACAGACATATACCACAAAGATAAAATAAACAGCGGCGCCTGTGTTTGTGTGCACACATGCATGTGTATATAGTACCCTTGCAAGCCGCTTCTGACAAAGGGAAATCTGGATAGAAAGCAAAACATCAAAACAGACAAGGGGAGAAAAAAAGAAAAGGGATCTCTCCCACCCACGGCTCTCACAGCTCTGCTTCCCTGCACGCCACAGAGGAAAGGAAGTGCGTATTCAGAGAGCTGAGTGGTGTGCAAAGCCCTCAAGGCACTGGTTTATCTGAGCTTCTTCTAAACGTTACTAAATAAGCCTATTAGTTTCTGAAATCTGGCAAGCCAGGGAACAAGGCCCAGGAGTATGAACCGAGACAGGACGTACTACTTCAAGTGCATTTACATGCAGTACGGACTTCTCTGTTGACTGCCCAAAGGTCACCTGACAAACAGTGGCGAGTTTTTTACACCATGTCAATTTTTGATCCAATAGCACTTGCATACCAGATGGTTTAAAAATATGTATTCACTGCCACTGTTTCTGCTCTGTTCAGCAGTGCCTGCCAATGTCTAGAGTTTATGATGTCTGTAGCAAATGTTTTAGTGTTGACATCTTCTGCAATTTGAGTGAAGATAAATTGCATTAAACACTAAAACATTACTTACAGATGGAAAATAGACTGACTTCACAGACATTTGCGAGCAGGGCATCTCCAGTTACGCAGTGGCAGAAGCTGCAGCAGAGACAACTCAGTTTAATAAAGAAAAATCAATTGGCGTTAACCGGAAAAAAGAAAAGCCACCTCTACTTTCATTCCCACTTCGAGAAGTGCTGCTCTGCCAGCTCAGGGTGCTGGAGAGAGCCTGCTCTCTTTGTGTACACAAATAAAGCTGCTCCTACAGGAGCAGCACCGTATTGTGTCAGAATATGCAGCTTTAACATATTCTACATCACAGTGATACTGGAAAACAGCCCCCTGCTCATCCCTACATTTGTGAGCAAACATATTAAAGAAAAATACTGATATCCATTTTCTCCTGCCCCAGTTTTAAGCCCTGCTATTTAGTCTGGAGCACAGAATGGGAACTCTGTGTCCTGTTCCTTCCACTGCATTTCCCGCTCCCCTTCCCTGTTCCCTTTGGTGCAGAGGTTCACGATACAAATGTAATTGCTCTAATTTTTTCCACATCCTTTTGGGAGAGAGAATATTTCTTCTTTTAAAGGGTATTAGTAACCCTCTGGCAATTCCATTTATCTCTTCAGCACAGTGAATCTGCACTTGTATCAGCCGGTGCTCGCTCTTCCTTTCACCTGCTGCCACCGTGGAGCCCACAGAGCACCTCTGGAGAGGATGGGAGCTTGGCCCATGTGCTACACACACACACACACACACACAGTCACAGTGCGGGGACCAAGCCAACACACAACAACAGATGACAGTTTCATAAATATTGAAGGGCAGCTACTCTGTAATAATGTGGAGTTAAACAGGCATATTTTATTTATAGAACAGACAACAAGAGATGTGCTTATTTATTTGCCAAAGCTAAAATATTTCAGATATTCATGGTGCAGCTGAGCAAGGAAGGGGTTAAAGCCAGGGTTTCCAGCGTAAAACAAACAAGGCTAAGCCCCAGTGTTTCTCCAAGGCTCCCTCCTTCCTTGCCCTCTGCAGAGGCTATAAATAGACTGCAGAAGAATAAAGGACGGGTGGGATCACACTAGCCAGTCCCTTCTAGTCTCCCTAGGGAAGGGGGCGGGAGGGGGGAATGAAAAAAAAAAAAAAAAAATCACCTGACTATTCAGATTATGAAGAAATTAACACCCCATGAAAAATCTAGAAGTGCTATACTCCTAATTACAATATGCAGCCTTCGGATTTATCATAATACTGAATATTTGTCTTTGAATTCTCCTTTCCTTCCTTTGCATCAGATTCATGCATATTCCCAAAGCAATACACATTTACTGAATTTTGCAGTCACGTTTCCTATAGCCCACAGACCGCCCATAAGGACAAGAGGTGTGCCTAGACAAGGGACTGTAGGTGGACAACATTGTCTTTCCTATGCTTCGCTTTGTTAATTCTGAAAAAACACCACCACACCCCAAACAAACAAAACACCCACCACCCTACCCCTAAATAAATCTGAAGTTTAAGAAAAATGCATTTTGCCCATCACCCTCAGAGCTGAAGAGTCTTTACTCCAGCAGAGTCTTGTGGAGCAACACATTTAAAGGCAAAAGATTCAAATGGGAATGCTTCATCTACAGTCCTGCATACATCAAGGTAATCAGTCCTGACTTATCTTCCCAAGCTAGCTCTCTAACAGCATCACCAATTAGCAGAAAAGTTTAGGTATTATTAGTTTATATTTGAACACAAGGTAACTCTAAAGGGAATCACCAGCTCTTGCCTGCCACCTAAAATCTCTCCGAGTGCAAGCTGCTCTTAATAGCTGGTAAAGATAGCACAGGCACCAATACCACCTTTTCCGACTGAACTGCTGAGGTGGATTGGCTCCATCTCTCTGAAATCAGAGTGTGCCCACCTGCAGCTTCCTCAGAGTGGGAGGCATGGGAAAAAAGATATCAAGGAACAATGTTCGGTAGTTATGCTCAGGCTTCAGATATTGCATCTGGGCATAATACCCACCATGAGTATTAGGGAAAAATTCTTAATTAGCACCAGATACAACCATGGCAAGGGTCAGAGTTTCTGTAAGATTTTTACATACTGAATTCAAAACATGATTTGAAACAGAGAATGAGTGGGGGTTATCTTTTTCTTATACTGTTACACAACCACCCCAACAATTTGTTTTCCCTGAGTAGCGTCAGGCCAGCTGGCTTGGGCCTTCCAGCTTTGCCAGAAGGTCTGTCCTTGTGGTTTGCAGGCATGCCTTCCTTGGGAGGGAAAACCAAAATGCTCTAGGTACTCAGCACCTGCACAAACACCCTTCACCTGCAGCCCTGGAAATGCAAAGAGCTGCCTTACACCTCAGGCATATTGAAGAATGCCTAAATCCTAACTTACTGCACTCTCCTCCTAAAAATTTTTTTGGGAAAAAAAAAAAAAAAAAAAAAAAAAAATCTGGTCTTACACTCTCAAGATTCCTTTCTTCAGTATTTGTCTCCTTAACCCCAGTCACCTCTCGAGATCTCTAGAGTCTGCATGGATAGAGCAGGCACAAGCACTTAATTGCAATAAGGCACAAGATTCATTAAGCATCCAGAGGGGAACTCGCATCACCCCTTCCTGGCAGACATCTGTGCTCTGGGAGGCTGCATGCACTACCCAGTTTGCAGCAGTTCTTGTCACAGACTAACTGAAGCTGGCCCTGGTTTGAGAAGGGGACTGGGCTAGGTGACTTCCAAAGGTCTCTTCTAACCTGCTTCCCCTGGCCCCAGTCCTACAATAACAAGCCAGTGATCAGGACAGCAGACCTGACATCTTCCTCCCAAGAAAGGGTCTGTACGGCAGCAAAAGTCCTCTTACGGGATCCAGATAAACTAAGCTGCCAGGCCACAAGAATTTCTCCATAAATGTGTAATTTTTATAAGCACTCTAATTTATAAAAGTTCATTTTTGTTCAGCCACATCATACTCCACCAATGACATCTTTCAAAGATGAAGATCAAACTGATGAGCATGAACTTGAGTCCTCCACCTGTGGGGCAAGTGTGCACACGCGCATCCCCCACGTGCACTGTTCTCCCTGCATGCTGATGGGAAGCCAGGCCACAGCACACACATTTTGCATTTCAATCTCTTGTCCACATGTTGGAAGCAGACCGGAAAAGTGCTGGGTGCCCATGCAAATACCCAGACAGGCATTACTGCCATAGGCCTGTTCAGGATGAGATGTGCAGAGCCATTTCATTTTGTTCAGAGGCCCTGCAAGGGAGTAAGCCAACGTCCTAGGTAAGCCGGACAACATGAAAAAGGAGAGAGGGTATTATTATTTTTAAAGTAATATAAATCCCAGGTCCTTCCTCCAGTTTCTTTTACCATGGTTGTCATGTTTTTCCCACAGGCCATTGACATAAAGAATGCAACAGACTCTCACAATAAAAGCCCTGAAGGGATGTGGAGAGCAGAGAGCACACCTGGTCTCATCTACCCAATGACACAAAAATTCAGGGAGGCCTGGAAAAGGTAGGGTTCCTGTTTCTCACATGTGACACTCCCACTTTCCCCCTCTCCCCAGGACATCACCTACCTACTCACCCCAGGGCTCTAAACTGGCTCTTCAAGACAGCAAGGAGAAAGCTGCAGAAGCCAAAATCACCCAAAACCAGAAGTGAGTACCGGTCTGTCCAGCAAATGACACTGTGAATTAATATCCAGTGCTCAGCTGGGGATAGCAGGTGCCTTTAGTAAATAACTCTTTAGCAAATAACTCTTCTGTCTGGTTATGGCAGGCTTCTCTGCTTTTGTTTCCAGTCCAGGAACAATTTCCTGTAGGTCTGGCATTTCTGCTCCCAGCCTTGTTTTAAGGAAAAGCAGGTGCTGGTCTTGCCAAAAGCGCCTGTGCGTTGGGAGTGATGTGACTGTGCCCCACAATACTGCCAGGCTGGACAGGATCGAGAGGACCGTGAGAGAGACAATATCCAGAGCAAGCAGCAGCATCTCCACCTCACCCAGAGAGCACAACGGGTCCTGAAAGAAAGGCCAACTGAGTGACCAAAACAAGGAGAGATCCTTGTGCCAAGTGCCTGCTTTGTCTGATTACCAGAGCTCAGCAACAGATGTGCTGCTGTGTCTGTATTCAAATGGAAAGCCACTTTCTTGGGCCAGGGACAGAGGAAAACAAGCACACACAAGGCTGGAAGAGTCTCAGCTTTGTTCCTCCTGCCCTCCTGCAGCTTCTGCTTGTGAAAGACACCTTAAGCAATTTTGATTTGTGGAAATCCTTTCCCCCTGTATATATTTAGGTAGTTTTGAGAATCTGCAGGATGGAGAGCCATACAGTTACAAAGGAAGTGAGCAGAGAAAGGAGGTTGGTGTGAGATGCTTTAGGGAGAGCAGAAAGACTGTAAGAGACAAGTAGTAGTAAAGAGACCAGCTTCAAGGCATCACTTCCGCATGACGTGAAAAGTCATCCCAGGAGATACCAGCACAGGAATAACACAACCCTTGCTCTTATAACATTTAGATCTCAAAAGGATGGGACTTTTAAAAGTTATCAAGATGTTAAACACCTTTACACAGATATTTCTGGCACATACATCAGAGAGGCTGGCAGTTTGGTATCTTGTCCAGAAGGCACCTCACTGTGCCAGGAGTCCAAGCACAGCCTGCCCAGTCTCCAAGATCTCTAGTGAGTGCTGTCTATCTGCACAGGGAACCGTTCCCTGGATAAAGCCGGGCTACTTCGCTACGTAGCCACCAACTTTGCCTTAAAACAGCACCAGAAACTTTGCTACAGGTCCATCAAGTGCCTGCTCCAACGGCGAGAGTGTGTTTGTCCTATGTCAGTATCAGCGACCTCTTTTTAAATTCTGTCTTAGGAAGCCCTATGAGGCCAATTTAGCTGCATGGCTAATACAATAGGTGAGTATTTTTCTTTTCAGATTGTGGCCTCCAACTTGCTGCTAACCAGTAATAACCAGCCCTAACTTGTCTGTTCTTACTGTCTCACTGGGGAACCAGAACATTTAGCAGGAATCTTCACTCCCATTTACGGGTAGGAAACCAAGGTACAAAGAGATTAAGGAACACAAAAGCATGCAAAAGAAGGCAGTATAGTAAAATGCACTGGAAAACCCCTCTTCTGTCCTTTGCCATCTTAATGCCTGGAGTTAATACCTCAACCTTAAACACCTGCAGTTCTGTCTGATAAATAGTATTTCCTACCTCTTGGTCTTTGACCAAAAATATAAACACAAATAGAAGAGCTTGTAGGCTTGTGTATAATGATGTTTTAAACTTACGCCTCAGATAAACACTCCCCAAAACAGTAGTAAGTGTATTTCTCTCACTTAGAGCCCTTAATATCCTCACCGCTAACACAATGAAAAAAGCTGAAACTACTCATTTCATTACCTACTGCTCTCCAGATTAATCTCCATTCTGTGCTGCACAATGACAGGGTCACGATGGGGTTTCCATGCCACTGGGGCTGTGTAAGGAAGTACGCAGCCTGTACAAATAAAAGCAGGGGAATTCTTTATTCTCACTCTTCCTAACCTGGAGTTTAATTCCCTTTCTTTTGTAAAATGAAAACCAGTCTTTTCTCAGAACATAAATGATCAGTGCCAGCTTTCCCAAAGGAAAACTATTACAACTGTGTACAGCTTCTGCCAGAGTTAAAAATCTTTCTTAGAAGGATCTTGCCTTAAAAGTAAGCTCCGAGTGCTCTAAAATAGTCACAGATAGTCTAAAAATGAGCAGGTGCCTCATGAAATGAAGATTAAGATTTAGAGTCCAAATCTGGTGCCCTTCAGGCAAAGGATTCCCAAGGCAGAAGCTCCTAAAGCGGCTTTTGTTAAGGTTTCATAAAAGTACTGGGAGATTGTCAAAGACTAGGGAATGCGATTGCAGCTCTTATTACGCCTCAAAAAGCACCTGTTAGTCTGAGTTTATCCCATCTATTTCATGAACCTACCACTCCTTCAGGCAAACACTTATGAAGAAGCCAACACCCCTTCACTCACAGGGTATTTATTCAGAACCATAAGTGGGGGAATCAGGCTGGCTCTGGGTATAGCAAAGGAGCACAGCTTTCCTCTGCTGGAGCTGGGCAGCAGTCGGCCTTGCATCCCTGGCACCAACTGGATTGCACCGCACAGGCACGTGCCAGAGGTGGTCTTCTCCTTGGCCTCTTCCCACCTGAGGGGAGTGGCACGCAAGTCCACGATGAGAACTCGTCCACCTCCATCTACCCGCATGCTGGTCAAGACAGAATTTGAGCATAAACAAACCAGCAGAGTTAAGCATGGTCACGTTAGCCACTCTCCCATATCTGTGTGCGCACTGTTCCCACATTAATGAGGATCCCTTGTGGCCCTACCATCTCCTGCTCCAGGGAGCTGGGCATGAGAGTAGGGCTCATCTCCCCTGGGGTGCTGTGTCCCCCAGAATCCCTATTCTTCAGGGAAAGACAGACCTCCCTGCCCTATAGCATGGGCTAAGTCCCTCTTCCTGCCTCCCACAGAAATGGAGGGGAGCAAACTCAAATGCCATTCCTGCTACAGAAAGTATGAAATACAGCTGTACACGAGCCTCCCCCAGGCTGAGCCCATGAAAGGCACATAGCACTGGGGCTTCTGGGCAACTCTTCCTCCTCCCACCCTCCAAAAGCTGAGCGCTGAAAATGCTAGTGGCTTAACAGACCAAGAAGGGCAGTGAGCTGCCCAAAAGGCACTGAAACGGAATAGAGGGAATAGACAGGCCATTTTTTCCTCTCCTCCTCAAATTTTTTTGTAGCTAGAACTGAATAAAACAACTGAGATTGGGGAATACAGATAGCATCTGAGATTTCTCACTGTCCCTGTCAACAACTTTCAGACATTTGAAAGCACAGCCATAATCCTCCTTTCACTGCAGCAGAGAATATGAGAGTGAAACACATAGAAGCCTTCATTTTTATTTGGAGATCAAATCTGTTCCCTCCCAGACCCTCCCTAACCCACAGAGAGATGCTGGGCGAGGCCTCGAGAGCTCACTGAGCCCATCAGTCCTGTGCCAAGGAACTGAAGATAATTTCTGGGAACAACCTTCTTCTTAAAACGCCAGGTTGATCAGTGATAAAGCTGTGTTAATATATAGTTAACGTACACTAGCTGGTGGCAACTTGGTCTGTTCCAAAATACCTAGTTCAGAGCAACTCAAGCTTGCAAATTAATAAAAATTTAATAAACTTAGGCAGACAATTTACTTCCACCCTCATTAAGTATCCTAGCTTATTTCTAAAATAAACACGTGCTCTTGTGTCAGCCTTCAGGCTGATGGTACCTATACTACCTGGATCCATAACCTCCCCAGACTGCATCCATCTCCCACCTTCCTGCAGAGAAACTCCTCGGCTGCACCCTTCTCAGGCACACACCCCAGGTCTTCTCTTGGCACAGACCACCCCATTCCTTTGGTCGTGCACAGGCAGCTTGAGCTGTGTGTCCAGCCACATCACCACACCTCACCAGCATGACAAGCCCTGCGTTGCTTCACATGGCTTCGCCTTGCCCAGCTCTGGCACCACAGCCAGTCTCCCCATCTCCGCAACAGCCAGGGACAGGACTGGCAGAGACGTAAGCACGTCATGGAGTTTAATGCTTTATTTCTACAAGGAACTTCACTTGCTATTACCAGCTGCTTCTCACAAGCAATTTCTTACCTGCACCACTTAAAGAGTTTAAAGATATTACATCTTCCAACACCACAAGGTACTACACTCTCTTGTGAAACTGTAAACTGTTTATGGATAAGTCTTCAAGAAGAAAAGGTAGCAATCAAAAGCAGGGGATGGGTAAGCAGCACCACCATGACAGAGAGGCAGCTTCTAGAGAGAGACTACATGCCTGCAAGCATGTTCTCACATCCTTCCTCCCAAGGAGGGAAAGCTTATGACAGCCCTACTCATCACAGAGAAACTGCCTCCAAGGGAAAATAAAATCATGTCAACAGAGACGTGTTCAAGTACACATCTACTGTGAAAAGACTGTCCCAACCTGGCCCCTGGTAAAAATATTCCATCTGCTCAGGCTCTCACCTATTATAGAAGGAAGTCATGGATGTTTTCACTTCAGTATCTCCACACTTACCACCATTGGGAGAGAAAAGGGACAGAGGACTCAACAACATTTCAAGTGTGAGGTAACTATATTTTGAGTTTCCAGGACAGCAGCAAGGTGGCTGAAATAGGCACATCTCCATAGGCAATCAGTGACCCTATGATCATCATGCCTTTTGAGTATGTTGTGGCATTTACAGCTGTGTAAAGGTTAAAATCAGCCACTGTCAGCTTCTATAGACTGTAAAGAAAATATGATATCAAACACTTCCATAGGCTTCCTTTCAGAAATAGAAGAACTCTCATTCCTAGGTCCCTCTTATTTATTTTCACTGTCACACCAAGCACATGCTGAGAAGTAAGAATTGCCCCAACCTCTCGCTAGATAACCCAGGGGAGTTTTCTCTCATCACCCACAAACTCTTCCACATAATCCCTGCTATTCATGCACTGAAAACAACTAACAGGAAGCTTTATCTGAGAATTCTTGGCTTTTTCACTCCTGCAGAAAAAACTAGTATGAAGCAAACTAGTTCATCACCTTTTCCCTACAGTATATAAATATTCAACACCCACTGACAGCCCTGGATAACGTGAAAACCAGTCACATTTGCAGTGCAAGCATCTGTTCTTCCCTAAAGTAAATCTGCTTTTTTTATATTATCTAGACTTTCCCTTCAACCATTTGAAGAACAGATATTGGTGCTCCTGAAGGAGACCAGAAATGGAAGACCTGTATCCTTCTTTCATTGTGTCTGCTGGAACACCGCATGCTTTTTTCTTGCCTGTTCTGTAAATAAGTAAGCAATATCAAGATTTTTCAAGTATTTATGTTTCAGTATCAAAGTCAAAGGTGAGCCTCCGATGTGTGGTGTAAAGGTGTTTGGCCTGTAGCCTTTCATTTCAGCCCTCTGTCCCAAAAGCAGTTTCCGCTATGAACGGTTCTGAAATACCTGTGCAAGCTGGCTTCTCTTCTGTACATCTACAAAGTGCTGAACAAAACCACAAACCAAAGTCATAGCCCAAATAGTGGTATTCCTTGAAAAAGGATAGCCAGCAGTGAATGGAGTTCATTACATCACCTCATTGTGTCACGATTATGGCCCCAAGAACAACTAAGGAGTTACCACCAGCATCCCAAGACTGCCTAAAGGAATAAATACCAGAGCATGCCTTTTTGGAAAATAAATAAATCAATCGCAGAATGCCATGTATCTATTATTACAAATATTTTATTTCCTTCTTCATTAATATATGCAAAGCAATCAGATTAGAGCCACAGGAGGTAATGAAAAACCAACTAAGAGATAAGGGTCTTTTTGTGTGGTTGTGCTATGCATGTTTACTTCCTATTTTAAAAGGAGACCTTGAGTCTGCTTTTGCAGTACTTGGAGTAAATGTGAACTATAAAATTTTCAAGACAGGGAGAACCACCATCCTGCAGAAGGAATATTGTGATCCCTTAAATAAAGCAGAACCCTGACATGATGAGCCTCATTGTCAGGCTAAAGGTAAGGCCAGAAGAATCCTACAGAGAAAGGATAGCATAAAGACTGAAAATGAAGGTCAAAGTATTTGGCAACTGTCTTGATATAACCAGGCAGCTCAAAAGATGCAAGGAAAGCTAAGTTTGTGGGGGCGGAGGAGGATCTTATTTGATGAAGGGCTTCTCATTCATTTTTCCCATCTGTGTTATCTAGTCTAATAAAAATGTTATCTCTTCCTACAGACCTTGTGTCTGAACAGCCTCTCTGTGCAAGGGAACTATGTCCTTAACACAGCGCATGATGCTGTAACCAGGTCTCTAAGAAAGAAAACCATAGGAGACAGCCTTGGGCTGCACGGAGACACTGGGGAGGAGCAAGCAACCGCCCTACCTCCAAGTTTGGTACTCCTCCTAGAAAGATACTGGTAACGCTGAATCTGTCCAGAGCTGTTGGAATGGTTTAAGCATGGAGAAACATACCATTTTAGAGAGAGGTTCCAGGGTCTCAATCTGTTCACCTTATCAAAGAGAAGACTGAAAGGTAACTGGATCAAAGTAACTAAATAGCATCACAGAAACAGAAATTTGATAAGAGTCTAGAGAATCTTAATAGATAAAAGGGGAAGGCTGAAAGGCAGAACTTTTAACAGAGAGGTTAATTAACAACTGAAACAATATACCATGAACTGTGGAGGACTGCACATCGCTGACAATTGTCAAGTTAAGATGGGATGCTTTGCTAAAACATCTTTTTGAGTTCAAACAGGAATTAATCCAGAGAAAGCCTGTATGAGAGATCACAGCCTTCTGATCTTTATAATCTCCAAATGCAGAGAAGCAGCACTGGATTTCAGGAAAGCAAAGCTAAGTCAGCTCAGGAAGGAGCACAGGAATAGCTCACTAATATTAACTGGAATATTTGCATGAGCAGGACTGCACTCACATTGAGCAACATGCAACCAAGGGGCTTAATAAAAGTGACAACCACAGAAAATAAGGCTGAAGAAACCTACTACCTAATAAAATTAAGGTGAAGTAGGTTGATTCATTCAGGAAAAAAGCTGACATGTCTGAAGCAAGACGTAGCCAATGGAGCTTTCATACAGATCAAGTGTAACAGGAGTGAATAAAGAGGTTATAGCGTATTATTTTTCTTCTGAGGTAAAAAACCAAGCTCAGTGTTCTGACCAGCAGGTATCACTGGCTCCTGTTAGAGGCCTTGACAGAAGAGACTGAATCCAAGTGGAGAGCTGCTACAGTATGGGATCACTGCTTTGGACACTGATACTGTGATGCAAATTCTTTACTTTTAATAGCCTTTACTTAGCACTGTGAGAGCTCCCCAGGTTGATTTATGAATCAATGGAGCTGAAAAATGTTAAGCACCCAGATTTATGCTTAGGAAAAGTTTAGGCTGATCCTGAAAGAAAATTCCAGACACTGATCTCTGTTTGCTTTGAAACCTGCCAGGAAAGCTGCTTACCAAGCATCCCCTAGGGAACAGTCTGGACTCCAGAGACCACCAGCCTAGGAGACCCACGACTGTAGGTATTCCCCACTCTCCTCTCCTGAGGTTTGCAGACCATGTACCACATGTTTGGCAACGGCATTTCCTTCTGTATCCTCTACCTGTTCTGAAAGCAACTGTGGTTTTTTCAGTTATCTGGAATTTGATTTGTTGCTTTAAAAAAAGCACCTGCCCCATAAGTCTGTCTTTTTCACTGTGCTGCAAACATACACAAGATGTTTATGATAGCAAACAGCGGGAGTGTTGAGGAGTCTCACCAGCTCTAATTAAAGCAGGCTAATCCTACAATTTTACCCATGTAGAACTGAGCTTGCTTATTTGTTTAAGTGCACAGGCTTAGCTTGCAAATACCAAAATACAGGTGTCCGTATATGACAACTGTAAGCTGCTGAGAAGGGAGTTTTCTGCTATTCCTTTTGAGCAGATGTGTTGCAGCAGATCAAAGAACACAAGCTCCTACAGGTTGGACTAGCACACATCCTGGGGACACGGCAGGGAAACACTCATCGCTTCCCTTACCAGGGACAACACCATTAGGATGAGCACATTAGCAGGCACGCTCGGACTCTCATCCCCACCAGTCAGCAAATCCACACTAATTGTCTTGTTACTGGCAGTATCCTGGTGCCCCAGAACACAGCCCGTGTCCCATAAGACTCTGCTCCTTTTCAAGGGAGCAGAAGCTACCACGAGTGTTATAAAAGATGCTCCTGTGGGATGCAATGCAAAGGAGGGAGAGAAATTCAGTCAAGCAATGGACAACCCCTCCCTTGCTACTTGGTGCTGGGAAGGGAGCAGCGAAGTCTCTTCACATAAGCCCAAAAGGTGCACGGATGAGACAGCTCTGCAGGGACATGGCAAGGATTATAAACACAATTTCACTTTGTTGCTATAGGTGAACAAACATCACTCTGGTAGGAGTCCAGTGACACTGCAGCCTACAACCTAAGCCTGTGGCACACAGGCTGCTTCAGCCAACAGCTGTGCTGTCAGCACAAATAATTACCAGAGACAGACCACCAAGCAAACAAGCCTTTCAAACGAACCCCTTACTTCTTGTGTTTCCTCCAAAAAAACATTCCAACAGTGGAACAGTCAGGCCATACCAAAGGCACCTTCAGGACAGGGGCTTCTTCTGAAACCCAACTGCAAAGACAGAGAGCTCAGGATAACGAATCACTGTCCCATACGAAATAAGAAACAAGAAGCAACAAAGGTGAGTCCTAATACCAGCCTGTGTCTCATCTGTGCTTTCCTTTCTCAATCACTGCAACACTCCGGAGTGCCTCAAAGATTTAAGCATTCTTTTGAATATTACAGATGGAGAAGGTGTTTGACAGAGCAATCTTCCTCTGCGTTAAATAGAGTTTTAAACAAACTAGAGTCTCCTGAAGGTTCACAGGATGACAGTGAAGACTTCCAAAATTATGGCTAGTTGTTTCAAATCTTGCCTTTAAAATTCCGTAATGGGCAAATCAGATGTTTCAGGGTGGAGGGCTGCAACTTTCTGCAAAGGACAGAGTCTGCACCCTCCTTTCATTCCATGCTAAAAACAAGGCCCAGATGAATGTGTTAGCTGTGAAGAAACAGACAAAGGACAATGTTTGTGTATTCCAGTTCAGCTTTCTCAGGTTCATGTGTAGTTCAATGACTGTTGTGCTGAAATATTCAGTTTTCCAGGGACTTCTCCATCTACTGCAAACATATTGCGTGTTTTTTTTTCTTCCACAGCCAATATGACCTCTGCTATTTAAGGCCGTCTAAATCTTCCTTTCACCAACAGCCTTTCTCGGTAGGTTGCCAATCTTTAACATTTTCCCAACAATGTTTAGATCCAACAATCTTTTTTTTAGTACCCCTTGAGAGTTACTGCAGTGAGAGTTTAACGAATGTAAGCAAATGAGACGGAGTGTGTGGCAGTCAAAATGACAGATGAATGACATTTGGGAAGGCCTGACAGTTAAGTGGAGATACATGTAAACATCCACGCTCCCGCTCGCTGAACTCAGTCAGCACAAGGGGCTTGGCGGCACTGTGTGGACAGGCTGCCTTGGCTGTACTAACCAGCTGTGGGAACACAGCACTTGCTTGACAGGGTAGCAAAACTTCTGCAAGATTATATAAATCTCCAGAAAGCTATGACACTCATCCTGGGAGAAAAGGTAAGAGTTAGTACAAGCGTTGTTTTGCTCTGAGCAAGCATTTCTGCACAGATGTGCTACTCCAGAGCGACAGCCCATGCTGTTAGACCCCTTACCAGCAGTTTGCACAGGGGTTTACAGAGTTAAACATGAAGCATTCCTCCTCCTCAAGGTGCTTACAGCCCAGAGCCGGCACACAAATCGTGCAGAGAAATTAAAAACAGAACTTGGGGAAAGGAGGAGTGTGAGATAATGTATCATTTTATATGGCCGGTTAAGCATCAGCATTCTGCTATCACTACAGCACAAGAGGGGAAAGGAAGGAACAGGGCACTCGGGAATAAGGACCAACTTATGAATGCAGGAAGTCCATTTCCAAGGCAGTGAAGGAGACAGTACACAGGAATAATATGGCTGAAAGAACAACATGAAAAAAAAAAAAAAAAAAGCCAGAGCACTTAGTGAAAACTCAAAATGGCAGTAAAATGCCCACTGTTATACAGGAGACAGAGATTGTTGAGAGAGGGCATTTGGCAGGCACAGAGGTAAGTGACGATGGGCCAGTGCCACATTACTGTTGCATACATGAAACCAATCCTTGTGGTAGCAAAAAATAAATCTCCTGTTTTGCAGAAAGATGGCATGCATAGGCAACGAAGGTTGCTGATGGTTCCTCTAGTCTTGGGACAGCACATCCTGAAGGACCTCACTTCCTGCAAGAAATGGCAGTAAGATTTGCGAGCTGCTATTAGGGTTCTGTCAAATTAATGAGTCTTAAGGGTATGGACTTCTTCTCATGAATACAATAAACTGCTGCTATACTGATATAAGCTCTTTCCAGTTCAAATATTGATAGAGGAGTTGTGATCTACACTGGCATTACAATTTATGTCCAGTCTGGAGACATCCCTTGTTTTATAGACATAAGGCTAACAGGTTGGTTAGAGGTCAAAAATGAAGAAACAATTTTCATCATTCTTGATTATCTTTGAGAGATCCTGAAGCAGATGGAAGCTGCTCAGCCATTCAGCCGGTGTTACATATTTCACTCTGACAAGGTTCTGGCATCATGAGCACAGGGAAACCTGAGCAAGAGTATTTCCTCCCATTTAAACCTTCTTTATTATTAAATCTTTCAGTCATCAGCAGAGCATTTCTTTGGTGAGTTGTGTTTTTTCTTAAGCAAAATACAGTTTAAGGTGCCTCCTTTTTACATACTCAGATCAGAGTCTTGTGACATGTTCTGGTTTTAATTAATAAGGCTGCCAGATGCTGTGGATCACTGACTGTAAGACAAAACTAATTCCTCTTCAGCCAGGCACTGCTAGTACATAGTCCCATATATCCCCAGGTATTTGCTAGTGGAATGAAAGCTGGTTACAGCTATCTGGCTCAAAATTAACTGACAGCATCAGTGCAGATGCAATTCGTGACAAGCTCCATCTCTCAAGTCAATAATAACGGTTTAACTAGATTGCCTGGTTTGCAAGGTAGCCCACCTTGAGCTGCCGCCTCATGTCACAACAGACATTTAAATAATAAATGGTAGCTCTATTTTATTCAGTGAGGCACAGCTGAGGCTTTGCTAAATTTAACCATCCAATTAACCTAGCAACATCCATGATTTGAGAGTTTTCAGAGTTCACTACTTTCGAGGATGAAAGCTCAGTTACACCAATTAACATTCTCTCTCTAAACTGCACAAGCAGCTACTTCCCAGGTCTTTCTATGGTTTGAACAGCAACGATTACAACCGGGAATCTAGCAGCATCTTTTTAAGACTCCCAGATGAAGATGACATTCTTCTAGGTAATGCCAACCCCCTGACTTGCTCTGGGCTCACGTAAAAATAGACATACTCTACTGCTTTACCAGCGGTGAGAAACTGTTGCTGGCAAGAAATAAAACAAAACAAATTTCAAAGACAAGTTAATTTTGTATGAAATTAACTACGATGTCTTAGCCCAAACCTTTTCATTAGCTGCAGCACATAAAACAGTCACCATTTCTTTTTAACCTTAGGCTAATACAAAACACACACATCTCCTGCTGGCACGACTGCACACATTTCTTTTGCAAGCTCAGTGCAAGAGACAGTATGCCCAGAGATGGGCAAAGGAAATTCTTCAGGTCACTTCAACCCAACATAAATACATGTCTACAGTATCTGAGCAGCAATCACAGTGAATCCTGTTACATCCAGCTGGCTTTCCCTCTCTATCACAAACAAAGCTGTCTTTATAGAAAGAGCTAGCTTGTAGCATCTCTCCTTCGGTTTATGCAGATCACACTGCAGAGCACAAGAGTGCTCTGAATATTAAGGTACTGCATCTAACTTTTAAAAAAATAAATATGTAAGCTGACGAGGAAAAACAGGGGATACTTGGCAGATACTACCTGGCTATTTTATTCCAAACCTCTGGTATATCCTCACATGTCTTTGCAGTAGGACAAGAACAAGGCACCTGCCCTGAAGCAGTGGGGTTTGAGCAGTCACTTCCCAGCCAACACAGCTGCTACAAGTTCAGAGCGTTTGCCTTTCATTTACCTGCCCCCAAGAACAAAAATACAAAGGATATCATACCCTTGAGGCAGCACAGGGAATATGACTTTCCCAAACCCTACTCTAAAATTCTGGGAATTTGTAATGAGTTTTAAGACACTCATCCCCAGATTTCACAAGGATAGATTCTTTCCTGGACCTCTTCAGTTTAATCTCCTTAAGCCTGGAAGTTAAATCTTCATCTAGAGTGAAAATATTTTACCACTGTAATCTAGCTACGAATATTTACACAATTTGCCCCAAATTCTCTCATTACAGCTGCCATTCTCAATTATTCACAGGTAGTGGTACATGCAGTTTCCGTGGAAACCTGCAGCTCATGACCAACTGATGCGCAGCCAATTGCGGGCAATGGGCACTCGAGCAGAACTGGTCGGCTGCGTAATTATGCTGATATTTGACCACCTCAAACGTACAGGTAGCAAAGGACTAGCTTACATTTCAGTGTCTAAATTTTAAACATCTTAACTATTCCAGGAAGCAACCAAGACCCTGTATCTCCCAAAGCATAATAAACTTGATGAGGAGGCTGTAACTTTTATGATACATCGCATTTTCAACATTTCACTATCATTTTCTGTATTTACCATTGAAAGTAAATGTCAAATTACACCACCATAAAGCTGGTCATAAGTGATTCACTTCATTACACTTCAGGACCTTCCCTACTTTTAACTAGTGAATCTGTGCCAGTAATTTGCCTGAGAACGTGCTGGAGTTTTGTTTTTGTTTTTTTCTTTCCTTCCTACCAGTAGTAGCTATTTTATTTAAAAAGCAAATATTCACATGATAAAACTCCTTGTTTCTTTAAGCATCTTTCAGCATTTAACATTCTGAATGTTGCGGCGCCTCAACAGCAGGTATCTTAAAAAGATTTGAGAAGCTCCTTGGAAATGCTCTTTGGGTTATACTAATGCACAACAGAATAAGAGTATATCCTTGTCAGGCAGAGCCGTGAAGATGAGCAATATTAAATTGCTGAAGCCTGGCCATACAGTGAGGGCTGCCCAGCTATTACCCCGTGCTCTCCAAGACAACAGACTGCACAATTTTTCTGTTCGAAAGACTCACGCTTCTCCCTGATATACGATGTTCTACTGAGGTGCTGACTCTCTCCAGGCACCCGCAATGCTTCATCACCCACACGCTGTATTTTCACACAAGCTCCTGCACATTTTTTCCCATGCAGTGCCCCAGGCTAAGGCAGAGGCTCTTCCATAGCACACATTCAGCAAGACACAGGCCTCCAAAATCGGGTTTTTTCCCCGCCTGATCTCCTCAAGAGTCAAATCACGATTATGCTGTAACCAGCGATAGTCCTGGCGATCATTTTGTTTCTGCGTTACCCTGTGCCACAGATACAGGTTGTTTCATGGGGTCTTCTACGAGGCTCCGCAATCAGAACCTTCATCACTCTAATGATGCAGTAAACAATGGCCCACGAGGTTGCTGTGCCCTCTCCGCAAGCTGAACCTTCCTCCTCTGATGCCATCCAGGAAACCAACTCAAGTTGCACCACAAGACAGACATCGCAAGACTCACTTCACTTTTTTATCCAGGACTTTTCCACTTAGAATTGTTTCAGGATCTGAGTAGCAGATTATGTTTCTGGCGTAAAAAACTATTGAGTTAATCCCACATGAAGAAGAGCCACCTCGGGTACAGTTACAGAAGTAGCACCCCTCAATCATATCTAGATGCTAGAGCAAGGAACGCTGCTCTGACTGGTGGAAATACTCAGCACTAAGAAATGAAGCTCTAACTAAAGGCAATAGGTTACAAACATTTGTTGCTCCTGCTTTGGTCAGAATTTAGAATTTGCGAAATATAATTTCCAAACCATTTTGTTTGGAAAATCCTCAGAGCTCATAGAGGGAACCCTCTACACATCACTTAAAGCCAGACTGGTGAGGCAGCTGGCAAAATATCTTTATGAAAATCAAGAACTCTGTTGGGAGAGGAGCAAGTGGGATGCCCACCCTGCACTGCTGCACAGAGCAGCTGACACGATACATACAGACAAACATGTCTCGAATAACAGAATTACGCTCTCCTTTCCAAAAAGCATCAGCAGATGATAGGCAATCTCTTTTATAAAAAATATTGTGGGATGTGAATAACCAAAAGGCTGCGATTAATTCTCTTGTTGAAGTAGAAGGTTATAATCTAAGACAGCTGACCAGCAGACTGAAGATAAGCACCAGCAACCTAAGGAGCTGTACTTCTATTTCAAACAAACTTTGGACTTCTGCATATTTACTCACTTAAATGGTACTTGGTAAATGGAAACACAGTAGCATTTCAATTAGAAACAATGTACACTTCCCCTCCCTGCCTGGGACTGAAAAATAGTCTGGGAGACACAGTGGTGATGGGGAGAAACACCAACAAAATTTCCTATGGTTTAGCCATAACTCTACTGAAACTTGTATTTAACTACAAAGCCTCATCTCTAAAGATCACAATCTTTAATGAGTATCTGTCAAGAATGTCTTGAAGACAGAATGGCCTACTACAAGAAATGCCAAAATAACTTAAAAAAATGCTGAAAGGGTCATGCTAACAGTAGCGCTACGGGGTCATTGTTAACTGCATAACGATGGAGTCTGGGTAATTTCTGCCGGTGAATCTTGTGCCTGCACCACTCTACCTGCTCCTCCATAGCAGCTGTAAATTAGCAATTAATGTCACAAGGAGAACAAGTTCAAAATTTGTTATTTGGCAGTGAGGTCCAGTTTCTGTAAGATCCAGCACTTCACGTCTCAATAAACTGAAAAGTGCATAAAGTAATGAATCACTAGGTTATATTCAGATTCTGCAGATTCATTTTTCAGCCACAGAAAAACAACACTTGCCAGGTTTAGAATAGCAGCTCTAATCTAAAGGACAACAGTGCTGCAATTTTTTTAAAAAATGTATACCATAAAAGAACAGGTTAAGTGATAAGAGAAGGCATTTCAATTCTATGCTTCAATGAATATTAGTGACACAGTCGTTAGGAAGGTGGAGAAGATGAGCTGTCAAGTTTTGTGACTTAACTTATGTTTCAGACAGTTTTGTTAAACGCACCAATTTTTTTTTATGGACACCTTTTATGCATGTGCCATTGGTCAGGTGAGGGGACCATATGGTAGCACAGGACTAGACAGGACACCCCTGAGGCCTCTTGCCTTTCTGTATATAAAAGAGCAACAAAAGATCAAAAGCACCAGCTCTGTCTGGCTCAGCTCCACTCACTTCTCAATTTACTCCATAACTGCATAACTGACAAATAACATCTCACTTGCGTTAGGACTAAATGTTCTAAGAAAAAATGAGAAGCTGGCTTCAATCAAGTCTCAATGGGTTACTGTCACTTACTGTCCTTCATTTGCATCAAGTAGCTCAAAATCTTGAACTGGGGAGCCTGAACATTAATTAGGGCAGGTCCACTGATCCTGAGCTGAATTTTAGCAAGGTGCCGTTGTAGGGAGTGGAAAACCGCCTTGGTGCTTGGCAGCTTTTGAGATTTCCCTTTGCTGGGCAAAAGCCCTTAGGTCAAGTCTGGAGATGAGGGACGTGCGTGCTTCTGCTGTGAAAACTGATGTAAGGAAGACCTGGGTGCAGCCTTCCACAGCTGCCCAAAAAGGCCTTAGAGCTTTTTCCCCTCATCATAGCTACTGAGGCAAGCTGCAAAGCACATCCCGCTGCAGGCCTGCTTCACAAACACGAGAGATCTTAGGATTATAAATAACGAAGACAGGCTACTGCTGCGAACTGCGCAGAATTAAAGAGGCAACATCCAACAGATTATATCTGAATACAAAAGAGTACAAAGTAATCTGAACACAATGAATTTGGGAAAAAAAAAAAAAAGTGCCTTGTGAGTTAATTGAGGCCAGTTTCTTCCTAGTGCACATCACAACCTCCCCCCCGGGTTTCATCTTCTATCTAGTCTGACCCTGTGCACTGACTCACCTGGACAAAGAGAGATTCTAGAGTTTTCCAGATGTGTTCTCGGTTGCCACAGGAACAAGCAAAAACATATGCTCAACCCGCAAGATGGGAGACAGTCCTGGAAGATGGCAACTCAAAGGGCTCACAATATTCACTACGCATACTGTCACAGCAAAGGTAAAGCAACTCCGGGCTGCTGCCCAGCCATTCCTACTGGATGAGGATGCAGGATTTTGCTGTTGTGAACAACATATGTGAGGCCACAGCTAAACAGACCAGCACTTTCTAGTATGAAAGACACACACAAGGATGGGTGTAATAAAAAGCTATTAAATCCAGAGTCCTTTCTGATAATAACAATCCACTGTCCCTTCTTATACAAAGACTACAGGGCATCAAACAATATTAGCAATTAACAGGTATTTTTTCACAGAGCACATAGTTAAGCTGCGAAAAGTCTTGCTATGGGATATAATGCACACTGTAAGTTAAAAGTTCAAAGAGTAGCTAGATATTTCTTTCATTAGTTTGACTAAAACCACTATCTCTAGCTCAAAAACACCAGAGGTACATATCAGTAGAGGCTAGAGAAGCATAGATTTGGAGGACTTGTCGCTATAAGCATGCTCCACACTTAAGACACCCCTGGCATCCAGCACTAGCTCCTGGAAAAGACAACGGAATAGACTGACCTTCAGTTTGAATCATTGCGGCTGTTTCTTAATGCAGTAAAATACGGTGTGAATTGCAACGCATGCATTTCTAGAAGAGCACAGATACAGCACGGAGAATTTCAAGATGAGCTGCAAAAGCAAGCCAGAAGCAAGAAAACAGGCCATACAACTGGGGCTCACCAAGCTCAAACTGCTCAGCATGTTGAAAAGAATTTCCAGAAGTGTATGTGGAAAAGTGGATCTCAGAGAGATAGGGCAGAAAAGAGGGTTTACAGTCTCAGAAAAAGCCAAATGGCTTCTATTAAAGTTGAGATTATACAGTTTCAACTAGAATTAAATATTATTGGAATAAATTGAACAGATATTGCCGGACTCACAGTTGCTTTGCACTTTTTTTTGATAATACAGTATTTAATTTCTTAAAGACATCCTTTAGTCTAGCTTTCAGAAATATCTGTATGGCTGAAACAAAGAGAATGCAAGTGAGAGATGCTAGACAAGTACCTTCTTACCACAGAGCTATGATCAAATTGGAAATGGATACAGAGCCAGGTACATTGGCTACTATGTGCTTGAAGTGATGCAGTCTGCTCTCCCTGGGTAGTCCCTGAAAGGCCTGAAGCAAGAGGAGTCTTATGGGCTTGTCCGCAGTAGAAAGTGGTATTAGAGACAGAACGTAATCACAAGGAAATGCATTAACTACACAATACAGACTATTAAGAGTGGCCATAGCTTGCTTTATCAATGCAAAGCCACGCTGCATCAGACAGACAACTCCTCAAATTTCTGCTTTGATCAAATACAAGTCTCTAATAAGGACCAGTCTGAAGAGTGGTTTGAATTAGGAGAAGCAGCTAAAGGTAGGTTTAGCAGTCATGTTGTTTCACAGTGTTACCACACATTGTTGAATTGCTGGTGCCAATCAGCCTGTAAGTCAACACACTGACAGTTTTTGAGGTCTTCTGGGACCTGCTATGACGAGAAGCTTTAGATAAACTGAGTTGCTAGCACTAAGCTAGGAACTAAGTCAACAACATCTCAGTCAAACTTCAAAAATTAAAATTCAGAATCTTGAGCAAGTTAGAAAACCAGCAAATCCTGCTTTTGAGCCTGACATGTTCCTCATGACTCAGCGCAGGAAATAACCCCATCTGCTGCAAGCAAACACCATGAGAAAGCACATGACATTGAAAAAGGTGGCAGCCTGCAGAAAGAGACAGACATCGCAACTCGTGCTCTGCAAGGCCAAGGTTGCTGGGAAAATCAAATCTAGCTAACTGAAATATGGATAAAAGTAACCAAAAAAAGTACAAGGAGAACCAAAAGACTTTCCCTCTGCCAACCACAACAAATGTCTCAGTAATACAAAATGTCAGTTGGCACTTGAAGCACAGTGGATGGCCAGACTGAAAGTGCATTTTTGAATCATTAACACATTGGGAACACACAGATGTGCAGTACAGCTACATCTGTGCATTGTAATTTCTACAGTAGTCACAACTTAACGATTCATCAATTGTGACAAGATCAATGAACCGAATTGAACAACAAACTAAACCTAGTAAATTCACGCCTGGGGCAAGAGCTAAGGGTTTATTTTATTATTTTTTTAACACTTCTATTATTTTTAGTGTCTAATTAGTAAAAACTTGAATCGTTCAGAATCTTTTCCTTTTTTTCCACCCTTTTGAAAGTCCTACTGCAAAAGATAGATTTTATTCATGTTTGCTAAATTCAAGTCTAGATACTACTCATCTGATCAGCAATTTCTTGATCAGGACTATGAGCACATGGCAGGCAGAAGTTATAACGCTAGGACGTGTGCTACATGCCAATCAGGTGGATTCTGATTAAGCCTACTACCTCTAGGCAAAACAACTGCTATTTTTTCCATGAGGCCACATTATTCCTGCAGGCAAAGCATCAGCAAAGGTTCTCTGCAATGATACTTTTTGAAAGGACAAATGCATATCCAAAACCAAGCAACCAAATCATTTATTTGTAAAGAACACACACTGAGATCCCCCTGGCCTCAACCCATTCAACAGCTCAATGCTGGGTTTGCTGTTGAAACATCTACATGCATAATCTAGCTAAGTTTCCCGTCAGTGATATTCTTGCAGGAAAAAACAAGCTGTGCCAATTAACCTCCCAGCAAGAGACAGAAGACAACACCCACCCAATCTTCTCGCAGAGAATGGTCCGTGCAAGCAAGGGCACTCCCTGCTGATCTCTTCACTCTTCCAGTTGAACCATTTTGATCTCTACCATATGTAGGCTTTCCGTGGATTGGTATTTGCCAGGGGTTCAACTGGTCTCTCGTCTCCCCTCCAGACAGGCTCCAAGGGACAGCAAACTCTCTGCTCTGCCTGGCCTGTTTGTCACATGTTAGGCATGGAGCTCCATCTGGAAGGCACTTCCTCAAATGGTAGCACTGCTGGCACGCACTACTCTTCCCTGCTGGGACTTGAAGCAAGATGCGGGCTCACTTTAAAAAGCTCATTCTGTTCCTCCTCCTGACCTCCTTTGCCTGCCCTTCATTATACTGGATATCCTGTCATCTTGGACTATGCATTCCCCAATTCATTACCTTCCCCTGCAACAGCTTTTGTTAATACCACCCTGTGTGCAGTTTATGCATTTTTCATCAATATATTTATGATTTCTGTTCTCTCTCCAAAGATTTTCTCCTCGCTGGGACCAACTGTGGCATTGTCTAAATCAAAGAGATATAGAAAAATAAATTGCAGTGCTTTCCTTGCTTGATTTTCCTTGCTCGTAAACAAAGCACCATTTTGGAGCTGCAGTACCAAAAAACAAGTCTTTGGGTTTTTAAGGTCTCCAACAGGTTAATGTTTCCAATGCCTTTCCAGTGGTCTCAAAGTAGCTAAAAGGTCATAATGCCAGTTCTGTTGCGTAAAGTGCTTTGTGCAGCTAGTTTTATTTAAAGCATTCTGCATCCTGTGCTCACAGGCACTCTTATCGCAGGGAAATTCTCCCCAGTCCCAGCCTGGAACAGCAACACAACAGCGAACATTCATACAGTACAGCTGGATAAAGTTATAGCTCTGATTGCTATTTAGACTTCTCCACTCAACTCATACACCAAGAACTTGGAAAAGTTTCATCCAGGCTGGACCCTTGTGATAAAAGGATTGAAGGAACAGAGCACAGGATTAGGACAACAGATGAATACACTGCAGTGTTTTCCCATGGCATCATCCAACCTGCCTCATCAGGGCACTAGATGATCTTGAAAAGACAGATCTTATTATACCTCACACCCGCTGCTTTTCCTTAGAATAAAGGATTTGAAAGAGCTATTCTGGAGCTCTGGGCAGAAAGAATCTGAGCAGGTGAGAGTGCCAGAAAGAGTCACTACTTTATTATCCAACTGAAATATCCACTAGGATAAACAGCTGTTAGAGAACTCTATGGGGAAGGTGTCGTTTTACTAGAAGATTAATACTTCTATAAAGATTCTCTGAGCTTCTAAGACAGCAACTGGAATGCATGTATTTTAGATTATCTTTATACCAAATGTGTTTTAGTCACTAACAGCTCAAATAGCAAATTAACAATGAACGGTCACAATAATTACTTCCTTGCATCCAAAATTAGGGCCAATTATTCCTTTTGCTCATTATCTGGGCCCTGCATTTTAATAAGCATCACAAATGTAGAGCCTTCCTGACACCAGACTGTATAAAAACAATACGAGACCAACAAGAGATCAGTAAGGACAACTAGATGTGGGACTAGTGAATAAGCATGATGCACAGAAACCAGCTGTCAGAATGATCAATATTAAAGGTCTTTAATACAAAGCCAACTTTGTTTTTTACACTCCACATCTCAGACCAAGACCAAAAGGTGTCCCCATCAGTGGCAATTATGTGATTTTCCTTTTTCGGCAGGAGAGGAAGTTAAAGTGCTTGTGAAACGTTCTTTATGGTAAGTGACACATGAAGCATACTATTCCCTACGTGGACATCCTCTCTTCTGAACTGCTGTTGTTGCTACAGATTTATTAGCATGCGTTGATATTCCAGTTCCACGTACTTCTGGCTTTCATTTTAAAATAGTGATTTCTCCAAGAATGATTTAATTGGGGCTGTGATTTTTGTTTTAGTGAGAGGAAGAAGATAAGGCACAGAACATAAGCCCAAGATGACTATACAGAAACTTTCTTGCATGCAGAGATTTATGCTTTCATAGCTGTAAGCACTGCATTCCCTATGGTCATGGTTATCACATTCTGTTCTCTCCATGCTCCATTTTCCATTTAAGAACTTACTCTCCAGTTCTATTAAGTGGATATATTCTCCCACTTCTGCAGAAGAAGTTATAGAAGATCACTGTGGTGCTATGTCTTCTTAAGTACCTGTGTGAGTCATGGCATACCAGCAAATGACAACAGGTCACTAAGCTTTGAGCAAAGAGTCTCTCAGTTATGAGCAGATACAGAAGATAATTTTGGCAAAGTAGTTAAGGACTCAGCAAGGCTTTCCAGGACATCTTGCTTTTGCCCTTCCTTTTTTCCTTGGAACCAAAGCGGATAATCCATATGGCATTATCAAGCAGTCTTTCACGTTAATTTCCAATAGTTCAAACAATGAGCTACTAACTCTTTCAGAAGGCTGTTCCATAACCTAACAGACTTCAAAGACACTACAAATACATACCAGCAACTAACTTTATTAGTCAGCGGGAGATATCAGCAGGACTGACATACAAGCTACAGAGAGCACATCTGTCAATAACAGGTTGCTACATACACTCTCAGAGCAAGGCATCTTGAAAGTGATCCAGCAATAACAAAGGTCTTTTGAAACATCTGATGATAAAGATCAATTATTTTAGCTTCTAATGGTCACCAATAGATGTTAAATCTGACAAGAAATGCGATTTTTGATTCTGACAAGGTTTACAATGACAGTTACTCAAATTCTCTAAAGGAACTAACTTCTTGTTTGCCCGTTCCAGATGAACTAAGTATATTTCCATTAAAGTGCCTTTTACAATAAGAAACTGATTAAGTTATAATTGTGGGTTTTCCTGTCTTTTTTTTCCTTTGAAAGACTTCTACATGTATACACAATTCATTAATGCAAGTATTTTCTTCTGACTGCCAGTCCTCCAAACTCAATTTATTATCCGAGAGTCACTAGGTCCAGCCTCAGCCTAGTTATTATCAAATAAACATTTTGAGAGCCAAATCAGGGCTCACTGACACCTAATCAACTCTACTCTCTTGTTCAAAATTTTTTTATTAGTAGTGCAACAATGGTCTCTATAAACAAGTTCCTCAAATATCAGTTTTGAAATGACTAGATGCATTAACAACCTCTACACAAAAGGCGGGTATTAAATTGATGGCATTGTGGAGATGCTGTAAATAAAGAGGACAGTCAAAAAAATCAAGCAAGAAAAGCCAAATCACCTTAAGTGACAGGGATATTAGGAACAAACATGAGAAATACTAAGAATTTTTGCTATAATCCTGGCACATACTGCTTGGAAACAAGAGGAGAGAAAACAAACATGGGCACATTAGAGAACCACAGAGAGGCTACGCTAGCCAGTGACCGAATGAATGAAAAAAACAACTATGACAACTATGACACCCCACCATACATCTGATGGTGTATCTCCAAAATCCATGGATCCATCAGTGCTTTTGAAGAGATACTTGCAAGGCTTCTTGTGTACACATCTTTAGTTGGGCATGTTCAAAAAAAAGCACCTGAAATCAAACAAGAACAGGTGCAGACTAGGACCACTAAGACCAGGAGAACTGAAGATGGGCAGATTGTCTATGAAATGATGTGGGGATTTTACTGCAAGGGGGGGCTTACTTAGCCACTTTCTGGTACAGATTAGGCCATCAGCTAGCACACATCTCAACCTAAACACCTGTATTTTCCCAATAAATCATAGAATCATAGAATGGTTTGGGTTGGAAGGGACCTTAAAGATCATCTAGTTCAAAGATTTACAATCTGTTACATTATACCTATGTTATTCTTGCCTTTTCTTCCTCCATAGTATCTAGTCCAAAAAACTCATGGGACACACATCTCCTTGGCAGCCTTCACTTTGTTGCTTCACTCTCCCACCCTTTTTAGGCTACAACTCTTTTTAGCCTAGGCCTGAGCCAAGGTTTCCACCCTGGTTTACTGCCCACCAACACCATCAAAATCCCAGCCCTGTCTAAGCTTTCAGACATTGTTGTGGCCACAGGGCTCGGGGCACATGGGAATGCCAGCCTTTCTGCAGTGACGTGAAAGGCAGTGCTGGTGGTTGCTGCCTCCCAGCTGGGACCGATGATCTGTTCCAACAGAGAGTCAAAACAGATTAGTTTAAACCACAGACGATTTAATCTAACCTGTCTGATTTCAAACTAGAACAGAGATGCAGAAGCAGTCATCTGGCCATCCCCTGGACTCAGCTGGGGGATGGCAACCCACAGGGACGCCCTCCCCAACAAGACAGGAACCTGTCTGAGTGCATCTCTGCCAGAGAGTTAAACTAATCTGTTTGTGCCTCATTTACCTATTGGAATAGGCTGAACATTTTGATTGCAGAACAGGAGCAGAAGAACAGCCTGACACACTTTCCACGACAATCTCCCAGGAAGCTGTAAGATAGCGCAGAGTAAGAAGCAACCTGCTTTTACACCCTGAGCCCAGGAAAAGACAGAAAATAATGCTCAGGGCTCAATTATCAATTTTCATAAAAGACAGAAGTTACCAGTAGGTTGCCACAAGGCTCTGAATGAGCATCCACGTTTCTGAATATATTCACAAGGGATTTGAGAAATGGGGCAAGTAGAAAGGAGACAACTGTTATTGGCAACAAAAATTCTTAGCTGAAATGTTTTTCAGTACCAAAGTCAGTGCTTATAAACTGCTGAACAAACTTGGAATAAATCGTGTGAGACAAGGAGCTCTGAGAAGTCTTTTTACAGGATATAGCTGCACAGGTACTACTACAACTGCACACTTAGAACTTCAAGCTACATAGTACTTGGCAATAAAAACAATGCATTAGAGCTTTTGTAGAATTCTGTAGAATATACTTCCTTCTTGTTTGTTTAACTCTTAAAGCTCAGTTGTTTTCATCTGGGAAGTTCCTCCTGAATTGCAGGTGCTACTTTTGGGTGTTGCAATATCATTGATGACATTAGCTTGCTGGTAAGAATGTGACAACGTCCCATCCTGTTACAGATGTAATCTCATAGGACCTCATTTGAGATGCAATATGCAGAAACAGCCACTTGCTGTAAAAGAAAAATGTTCTCAAGATTAAGAGGTCAGTACCTTTTCAGACACGATGTTTTATGGGAGTGCACAGCTCCGAAGGGTTCAGGTTGGCATTAACTATGTGATATTTCATATAAAACTTTTCAAAGGTTGTATTTCTTGCTTCATAAACTTGTGGAATGAACCTGGATGTTAACCTTAGTGCATGGCAGTCTTCTGATGGAACTTGCTATCATGGATACATTATATGGTTATGTGCCATTAGTTAATCATTTAAACAGAGATAAGAAATGGAAATTATGGCATTTGGGTCTGATACATTCTGAAGATCTGCTGACTCTCCTGTTTGGAGGAGAGACCAACAACACTTAAAACTTTTCTTCATCTGAGAAAATAACTTTTGTCTCTCCTTCACAGCCAAGAAAGCTACTCTTGTTAAATATTATAAAAAATAAACTTTAAGGGTAACACTAATGTTCCTATTGAATTCCATCTTTGAAAGTAAATAAATAAAATTAAGAGAACGAGGAGTTTCACACCTGGATTGAGATGACAGGTGCTCTATAGATACCAAAAATTAAATAGCTGAAAACAGTTCTTCAGATAAAGTGGCAGCCTAGGTGTTGACAGCATGGGAGATAATGGTGATACAAGTAAAACAGTCTCTGTAAATTTTCTTGGTCTAATTGAAACAGATCACCAATTCTGCTCAATCTTCTGTATGCTATGGGACCAAGAGACCACCTTTTTCCCCTTGAACTTTCAGGATTCTTCTAGCCACTGTTCAGTACCTGAGAAACTACTAGAGTTCTTCGCAGGATGACAGGTCTCCTAAATTGACTTACCAGACCAATGCCAGGCAACCTGCTCTTGAGCAGCACAATACGCTCTTTCCTTGTGAACACTGTTTATACCTTAATAGCATAAGTCCACGTGAACTGGGATTTACGTTCTTCTAGGTGACAATCTAAACTTCTCAGTGAGGCCACCATGAGTAACTGGCTTAATGGTTTCCTTTTTAATAAGCATGGGACTTGCATCTAACACAAACATACTCAGGCTTTCTCTGTGCATCACTGTATTTTAGGACATTTCCGTAAGAACTGAAGCACGTGGGCATTCACTGTGCTGCAGCTCTAGGAAACACAATAGTTACAGAGGTCCATTAACTGCCTGTATTATATAGAAAGTACTATTGGATTGCTTGTGTAGAGAGCAAAGAACAGGGATAGGACCTCTGCCACCACAGCAGCCTTTCTTCCCAGGGAAAGACCAAATGAAGTTGGAACAGTTCACGAACATGAAACAAGCAGAGGAAAGACCTGTCCTCTCCTGACCAGAAACATGAAGAGAGTACTAGCAATCCCAGGAACAGCAGGGTACAGGGAGCCTTAATTCATTTACACAATCAGAATGAGCGCGTCCAAATGGATTCAATTTCCCACCTATAATTGTTTCAATTTTATAACACATTGCTAGCAATTCTTCTTGGCAAAAAGATGCAAAAGCAATGAAGACAAATACGAGCCAAAGTACAATGATCTGACTGATCCTTTTGTAACTAACCAAACATAAACAAGGATTAAACATAGCTAACTTCTGTTTACTATTCCAATGACAAAATCACTTTTAGAAGAGTGTTTACAAAAAGGGCATATTGTTTCAGGCCTTCCGAGATCTAGCTCTCCACAGAAATCATTTGTAACAGTCAAATGTTTATCATTTACAGCATCTCAAACAGGGTAACCCCAGGAACTGGAATGCCAGCTGGCAGATGGTGAAAGAAATTAAGCTCATGACATGGTTCAATAAACAGCAAATTACGGTAAGGTGTAGGTGCTTCCCACGCCGGGACAACCGCTGCACTTGGGAACTTTTTAGGGCGCCACTGAAACACACCAAAACTTCTTTGACTTCTGTCAACACAAAGCCAGCCAGTAAAACTTAACCCCCCCGGTTACCTTGAGACTGAAACCCAGTGGGCAAGCAACCCTTTTCCCAGCTCTTCCGTTGTCCTCTTCACCAGGAGCTGCTCTCCTGTGGAGCCTGGCAGCACTCTCCAGGCAGATAACTACACGCCACATGATTAGGAGTCTGGGATAGAGGCATAGGGGATTTGCATAGATCAGTGCTGGAAATGGAAATTGGAGATGGTATTTTCATTTTCATTTAACCTACTTAAAAACAAAGGGAAATGAAACTCTGAATATATTCAGTGCCACTTGGATATGACTGTATCCTCTGGGTTACAGGGGACTGAAAAAAAGACTGCTCACAGAGCATAAACGGACCAGTTACAATTATTTTCCTAATTCTGGAAATTAAAACCCGTAATCAAATGTCCAAATTGGAAAGTCCTGGGAGAAGAGGCTGATAATATCCTTTGTATTTGAGTCTCCCTCCTTTCCCAAAGAATTTATATACTCCTCCCTGTCCCATGAAGACTTTTTTTCTTTTGCACTGTTTTTCCCTGTCTTCCTGTTGGTTGGAGAGTGCTGGAAACCACAGAGTGAAGGTATACTTCGGTATACAGGTACCTAGAGATGAACACTGTTATCATCACCTTTCCTAATACAGCCGCAATGCTGAACATACAAGGAGTCTTGTGGAAGGACACCACTTAGAGAGTCCTACAATCAGCCTTCTGCCACGGTCTTCCATGCTGGCATCCTTCCTACTCACATTTCATATAATCTCCCTATTTAAAAAGCTCTGTAATTCTCAACGTTACCACTGAATAATATATTTATTAATGTGTTAGTGCCACTAACTGTCCCTGAGGCTTTTCTTGGGAATGTGTGCCAGCGTATTGATTCTAGCTCTCCCATCCCTGCACTGCTTTCCTCCTCTGCCAGGCATGCAGGAACGTACTTCTGTGCTGCTTCAGGTCATAATTGGAAAAGAGATAGAAATGTTCAGTATGACTCATACATAATTCAGCTTATCAGCTACCCAGGAGAAATGAGAAGAGAAGGTATATGCACGTATATTTCTCCTACTATCAACACGAGAAATAATTTCCAGTTACACTAAGTATACGTAGTTCGGTCACAATAGGATTTGCAGTTAGAAGGGAAAAATGAGAGACATGGGAGCAGAGAATGAAAGGGTAGTAGGGAACTGAACTGTTAAAAGAGATTCACTTATGTGAGAATTCCCGATTCCTCCAGGAGACTGGACTCGTGCTTCTCTCTTAATATTCAGAATGGAATAAGTTAGCAATTAGAAAGGATTATCTGCCTCTGATCTGTAAAACATCGTAGAAATCTAAATAAAATAAAGCTCCAAATTAGTTAGCTACAAAGACATCTAATAACAGCCTGCTAAACCTTGACTGCGACTTCTGGATTTAATGTTAAGGCCTACGTTCTAAAGAGCAAATTGTGAAGAAGCATTAAAACTTATTGTTATAAAGGATTTTTAATGTAAAAATCAATACATGCTGTGTATTTAGCAGCATGTAACCACGAGGACTTCTATGATAGAGCTTTGTCATGCACCAGGGACCACTGCATTAGTCAAATTCTTTAAAGAAAGTAGAGAATGTATGCATCATTCAAACTGCCACCTGAGAGCAATTACAGAAATTATTTTAACCCCAGAAGCAGAGGGAAAATGCAATCCTAGCTGACAGTCTTGAGGGTATCAAAGGTTCCACATGAAATGCATCATTTTGAAATACCTCTGCAAAATTCATGTTAGGAAAGTGATGGCATAACAGAGAGGTGGGACACTTACCATTATTCTTTGGAGGCCGTTTAGACTAAACACAACAACAACGAGGGCACCGAGTTGCAATATCCACTTTGACAACACGTAAGTAAACAAAGGAATATTAATAATAAAAAAATTTGCACTCCCAAAATGCAGAAACAGCATAATCTAAGGCAGACAACACAGAATAAGATAGCAGGACTGAAAAAACACAGACTTGTCCATAGAAAATCTCAGGCAAGAGAAACATAAAATGTTCTTCTTTAAATAAAGACACAGAACTCATCTTCTTCGTCAGTTAAGCCAACAGAAGAGTCACATGTAGCTCTTCATCCTCTGTAATCAAGCTCACAACTCTATACGCATGAGCATATACAAACTGTTATACAGCAAATGTTTCTGAATTTTGCCCATCACAAGGGTGTCCAGCAAGGGGTCTGATACTTTCCAGTTAGAGAGGAAAACACAGGCCCCCAGCCTGCATATCATTTTTGACCTTACGGGATCATGTTAAACTAGCATTGCGCCTGATTAAAAGAAGTTTCCAAACAGAAAAGCAGGCTCTGTGCCTGATGGGTAGTGACTTTTGCTTCTGTTGCTCTTAAATTGTGTGCACACATGTCTTTTCCTGTCTCTGGTGTTTCCTAATATTCCCTATTTATGTGGTGGTGTGAGTTCTACCTCACCAGAAAAATCAGCGGGAGCACCACAGAGCTGAGAAATAACTGTTGTGCTCCTTTATGCAATGCATGTCTCTCTGGGCCTTTGAACATTTAACACAGAGCAAATAAATTATTAGCATGTGTGTGCACGTGCATACATATCTAAGATACATAAAGGCAACTGCAACCAAAGGAAACAGGAATGTGCTTGGAACAGTTGGGTATTCAAGTATCTAGTATCACAAAAATCCAGTTGCAAGAAGCATTTACATGCAGATCTACGTGTAAACTGCTGGAAGAGCTCCACTGAGCTTTATGCGCTCACATACATGGCTGCAAAGGCACGAAATAACAGAAAAGATCTGATTCCCCACCTCCCTGATATTTTTCAAGTCCATAGCACCTGTTATCCTATTCTTAATAATACTACTACTGAAGAGCAAGCTGATCTTTTAAGATGCCCCACCTCCAGAAACAAGACACACAATCACATCAAGTACTGAATGATTTCTATGATTCCCATCACCACAGTGTCTGAGCACATTACAGTTGTTCAATGTATTCTTTGTCACAGAGCAGAGAGGAAAATATGATTACCTCTATGCTATAAATGGGGATGGGAGAACAAGGGACAATAGGTAACTTGTCATGTATGGCTGGCACGCTCACCGACGGGATAACCAGTCTCCTCTGGTTCAAAATCATACAACAATAAATGCTTTCCAGTCTAGTTTTTTCATTCCTCAGAAGTTTCTACATCAATCCATATACACCAAGCAATTTGCCTAAGCCTCTTCTAGCTTGTCTTAGTAAACACAAGTTAAAAAAACTAAATAATAAAATTCATTCAGCCAAATGGTCTGGATTTGTAACATCTCTGTAGATTTACAAACGCCTATATATAAACAAATAATACAACACACTGATGTGCTGGAAAAAAAACACATTTCCTTAAAAGCAGACAATAATTCCGACAATCTAATATAAAAAAATCATCAACTGATCAGAAGATTTTTTTTATATCTAATACGCTGTTCTTTCACAAAACATTTTGTTTAGAAGAAACAACATAGCAAGCAAAATAAAACCTGCTCATATAGCAGACAAGTATCAAAATCTATTCTTTAACAGGAGAAACAGAATAACAAGTTGTGACTACAGTGAAAAGTAAACCCAGCTGAATTCCACATCAAACTCAAGATCTGAAGAGCAACCTGAAAATCTGTTCAAGAGCTATGCCGATTTCATCCAGAAGGCAACATAGATTAAGTTTCTGACTGTCAAATGCAATTCTTAGATACCCTGAAGATGGATATTGTATCAAAGCAAACAGATGAGAAAAGTATACAAATACCTCTATAGGTAGCCCTCCAAGTTAGAAATGACACACCTCAATCAGACAATACAACTAAAACACTTTAAAGGAAATTCAGAATCTTCAATCCTTTCATGATTGTCTCAAAAAGATTAGGTTATATCACTAGGAGTAATTATAGCTAATGATACAGGAAGAACACAGCTTTTCCAAACCAAGGTAGAATATCGCCATGTCACTTAAAAATACCACATCAACATGTAGCTACCAAAGCCAAAGCCGTATCTTCTGTCACCTAAGGCATGAAAAAAACTTCCCACTTACCTTCTAACACTGTTAATTTGGCACTCGTGTTTATCTCCCCAACACTGTTGGTTGCTGTGCACTCATAGATAGCTTCATCTCGATGAACACGCAGGGGCTGTATCCGCAGAACTGATCCTGATCCATCATCAAACTCAATAACCTTTAGCAATGAAAAGAAAGCACTGCTTTATTGATATCTTCTGCATTAAAAACTGAAAGTCAAAACAATCCAGGGGTTAAAAACCCAAAACAAAACAAGCCCTGTAAGCTATAAAATACCATGCAATTAGTCAAGCATTCCAAGTCCAGAAACACAAGAATTTCAGAGTCAAGAACGTATTTGTCCTCTGAGGAGGCCAGAACAAATGAAGATCCAATGAGGTTCTTTATGAATCAATTAAGGTTGACAAATTATCAACCTGGTAATAAAGATGTGGATCTGATGATTTAAAACATCTGAGCCATATTTGCACTAATGGTTTTACTAATCACACTGATAGCAATTTAGTGCCAACTTTCACCTTGATGGAAGAGCAGAATGATATACTCCTGTGGGATTATGAGGAAAATAGTAACAAAACTAGAATAAAACCTTGAGCACCTCCACTGCATGCTAACTCCAGCAGAAAATGAGGGTTTTTAATGTCCTTCAGCATTGGGTACTTTGCAACTCCGGCATAATCAACAATGATGTAATTACAATTCCTTCCCCAGCATAATAAATTAAGTCCTTAATAAATCATTGCCTTTCCATCCATCCTGCTAAGCTGTAGCATGCATGACTTTAACTTCTACATGGAAAAAAGAGGTATTTGTTAGTTTGCAGCTGGATCAGTATAAGCTATTCCTTAATGGCAAGAATGTGAAGGCACAGCCTCAGGCCACTGTTAATGCCAAACTCATCCTTCTCCTATTACTGAGCACAGCAAAAGATGGAAATATTAACTCTGCTGCAGATGGTGACAGCATGAGGGAAAGGCACAAGCCCCCCTCCCATCACTTGGAAACCGCAGGGGCAGATGAAGAGACTTTGTTCCAGAGACATGTATGTCAACCTTGGACCTGCATTACCCCCATGCAAAACCTTGGCCCTGTTTTTAAGACCCCTGTTCAGGAGCGCTCCTCACAGCACAAAGACCAAATGAGTGGAAACAGGAAGGAGAAAAATAACATGCACCACAAGACTCTGTGATAACAGGAAAAATAGGAAGAAATCAAAAGATAACCAAGACGACCGAAAATCTGTTAATCCTCACCCTGGAAGGAATAGCCCTTCATTTCTACGTAATAGAAACAGCTTGCAAAAACCCCTGATTTGGGGTCAAGTAGCAGCAGACAGGAGAAAGAAATGTGAACATCACCATAGTACATTTTAAGGAATTGCTAATTTATTTTTTTAAAATACTCAATTTTAAATTAAGTATGAAACTGTGACAAAATGCTAAACTTTCTAAACCTTTACACAGGATAGGGCTACTGCCAAATTTTAAAACAAGACAAAGTCAGATGCAGAGATTAATTCACTTTGGTGGTAAGGACTAAAAAAGCTAAGAGATGAAACAGCAGAAAAGCTCTTTTGCCCTTACTATCCTTTGAACAAACACTCTGTGTGAGGAAGGGAGCTACAACTACTAAGGACCTGGCAGACACTGAGACTAGCAAATGAACAACATTTCTGATGACAGATACATCTTTTGTGCAGTAACTCGGCATGTGTACATCAGATTTGTTTATTAATTTATTTCATTTCAACTGACTTCCAATTTTCCTCCAAATAAAGACTAGCTTAGAAATGAGGTAAAATTAGCAATTATCTAGAAAAATAAACATATTATTCGCTGTCTCCTAACACAGTAAAAATACCTCAACTACAGATCAAAACTGATGTGAATAAAGGTATGAAATTGCTTATATAAATGCATATAATATGGCACAGCCCTCCGGTCAGCCACAGTAAGTACCAAATCCACTATAAGGTTATATTTACTTACAAATAAGAATGTTTAAATGGTTACTATACAACAAAACCTTTATTAGGGGAAAAATAACAATGTAAAACAAGAGCAAAATTGATTACTTTAATCGAGGTTTTCTGCTCACATACAAAATAATGATTAAAATTGGTGACTTTAATCAATCCGTTCTGGGCAGCAAAGTCATCTTGTGCTCCAGTCAGAAAAGCAAAAGCATCAAAGACAGGGGATTAGAGGAAAGGCAGCAGAATGATAGAAGGGTCACATTTCCAAGGGCAGTTTTAGAGAAAAGAGCACAACTCCAAAAAAGGGAAGTGGAGAAGAAGGTGGAGAAAGTCAGTAAAAGAGTGTTTGCTATTTAAAACATGAACCAAATTAGACCCTTTTCCAAAAGCATTTCTGAGGACTGCTCTTCCTTCTTCGTTTCACTCAGACTTCAGTTCACAAGGAAGTCAAATTATGCCTTCAAGACAACTTCACCATTCCCTTTCCAAGCACATTTGTGGGAGGGATGCCAGTAGCCGTCACTTAGAAAGCCTTCCAATAGCATTTTGGCATCCCACTTCTGAATTCCACTGGGGATAGGAGGCTAAGGAGGTGCCTTATCCATTTTCACAACGAAAACAGAAAATTACTGCTAGATCCCACTCTTATCTGCCACCCAATTCAGTGTAAGCCCCAATCTCCCACTTGAAGAAGGATCTTCTACGTGTGTGCTTCCACCATCATGTTTGAAGGACAACGCCTGCTGTACAGATTGCATTGCTGCAGGGAAGGAACCTGACTTTGCTGTAAAGCTCTAGACTCTGTATTATAGTGATGCAAAGACAGCCTGGTTGCAATGACAATTACTGTGTAATTAAGACCTGCAAGCATTAGATTGATTACCAAATTTTTATGTTTTTATAATTACCTCAAACCGCTGAGAACTGACTTTCTTCCCCTTCTTCATCCATGTGATACGAGGTTTGGGCTCTCCTGTTGCCTGACACACAAAAGAGGCCACTCCTCCAGAAATCCCAATCTGATCTTCAGGAGCTTTCATAAACGTTGGCTTGCCTGGAAAAATAACCAAATCACCCCCATGAGGACACAACATCAGATAAGCACGGAATGTGTCATGTTAATCTAAATTATAAGATAATTGGTGCTCCTACTACAAATCCAGGTTGAATGGCCTCGGCCACACAAATTCAGCGCAGACTGCAACATGACAAGCACAGTTTCTGCTTGAGTACCCTTTTTTCCTGAAATGAATAAAGTCCATCTGGCTTGCCTGTAAATGAGGGCAATAGAAGGCTCCCCCCGGCCCCTTGGGCATTCATTCAGGTATATGACGATTTGGAACTATTTTTACGGTTTATTTTTTTAATAAATGGATTTTTGCAGGTTTATAACATGGTCATAGCACTGGAAATTACAGAACAGCTGACACACCAAATCTACAAAATGTACCATACGTTGACATTCTTTTTCCTGAAAGCTGTTAAGACATTAATCAAAATTAACAGATACAGTTTTAAGTACACAAATAACAACCTTTAATTTCATTTTAGATGTGGATTGACATAAAAATCCTATAGTCTATAAATATCTGGAAACCTGCACAGGCTGGTGTATGCTTGGTAAGAAACTAATCACTAAAAGTGAAAGTCAGCAAAGAAACCAAAGTGACATTCAGGCCTGAAAGACTCAGCAAAAATGAAACAAATATATCACGTAACATTTTAATAATCAATAAAACAAGTTTCATGAAAATACAGTTGTGTCTTCTGGATTTACATGACAGGCTTGGATGGATAAAACTAGGCATCCAGGTTAAACATTTCTATTTTTCTTCTGCGCTGATTGTACAAGAGAATTTTGCAGTAAGTGAGCCAAGGGTCATTTTGAAACACTGCTTTGTCCAAGTGAGAAGTGTTTGATGATCTCGTATCCCTAGAAAGCACTAAAACATGTAACCCCACAGAGAGAGTTAACAGAGTCCACCCATGATCTCATTCAGTGCACAGGTCACACTAAGGCTGTGTTTCAAATACAATTCTGATCGACCACCCCAGAGATGAACCTGACCTATAAAGGGGGCAGAGACAGCTGCTGGGATGTAGAAAGGAATAAGAGGGAGAAGAAAAGCCTCTTCAACCCCAAGTTACCACACAAGCGTCCCCAGCTGAGCTGGCAGTGATTCCCCATCTTCACATTCTCCCCACGTCCATGAGTGTGCCCTTGAGGGAGAGGTGGACGACATCTGTAAGCCCAGGTGGTTTAAACACTAAGCTTTTGATGAACTGAGGGCTAAGTTTCCCCGATCTGGGAGGGATACAGATCCAGCAACCACAAAAGAAGACAGACTTTAAATGCATTTTCCTCATGTATAAGAGCTTAAAATGCCACGGGCTCAGTTGCATGTTACAGCTGAGGCAGCCTGGCAGCCTGCAGCTACCGAGTGGGCAGGGGGCCTTGCTCTGCCCCTCGTCCCACTCCCCTCCTGCCTCCACAGCCACCAGCACCCAAACCCCTACAAGCAGCTCTGGGGTCAGCACAGCCTCTGTGGACTAGATTCAGGCCCCTAACCTAGAAGAAAGCTGCCTTTTTTTTTTTTTTTTTTCTTTTCCAGGCAAGGTAGGGAGCACAGTGGCTCAGTGCAGGCTCAGGCAGGGCTGGGGGGGTGGCTTTGCAAGATGGCACTTCTCCCTCACCTTACCTTGGCAGCTACCACCTGAAGCTGCAACTTCACCTTTAAACAGCAATCTCTGAAGACTTTGCTAAAACTGTGGGACCTTCCTTAATTCAGTTTCACTTTCTGCTTTAGCCCACCCTAATTGCTTATGGAGTCCCCCCAAGTGTGGCTCCGGGTGACTCAACATACACAGCAGCTCGACCAGGCAATATACTCCGATTGTTGCTTTTGACAAGGCCCAGAGGCTGGGCTCTGCCCTACTCCAGTGTGTCAACCAGATCAGGGAGGCTGCTGAGGGCCCAGGATGCTTCTTGCTTCAGACACGCACCACCACTGTCTGTATAGGCTGTAGGTGTCAAGGTGGAGGTGGTGAGGAGCTGCAGGGGGGTCTCCGTGAGGAGACATCAGGCTGCCCTGTCCACAGCCAGATCCACAACGGCCCCACAGCACGGCACGGTCAAGCTCATCACGGCAGTGCCTCTGTGGTAATAAATTTCAGAAGGGCAAAACGCTTCACAGCGGTGAGGAGCGAGATAAAAAGTACAAGAAACAGCCCTGTGAGCAACCAGGTCAAAGGGGGAGGAGAAGCTCTGGGTGCCCCAGCAGAGACTCTCCTGCACGAAAATACCATGGTGGAGCAGGTACTTCCTTGCAGCCCACCAAGGCCAACTCACCACAGCTTCAGAGTGAAGGACAAGGTCAGACCAGTTAGCACCATATGGAGAAGCAACCACCAGCCGAGGACATGCTTAGCAAAGAGGGGCTGGTGGCATGCCACTCTTGAGGCAGCAGGACAGCAGACCCCTTCAAAACTTGCAACATCAGATGCTCAATTCAGACTGTGGTCATGTGCAAGGGAGCCCATCAACTGCCCACATGGACCACAGGCAGGAGGGGGACACGTCAACCCTGAACCCAGGTGATCTGGAGGTGACAGCTGAGACACTAAGCTGCAGGCCTGGACCTCTACTACTGCTGCTTGCTCAGCTTTATTTCCAAAAGGCCTCTGCAGACAGTGGATCCCCCAAGGTCAGCACTGTCCACGCAGACATGGATATGCATGCCTTGTCCTCAACAGCCTTCTGAAGGAACATCACAGACTCGACCACAGAAATTCATCACACAGAGGTGTACTGAATTTTGCCATCCTCGGTGAAGGGATCCCTGAGGACTATGCAAAGAGAATAGCTCCAAACCTGGAAAATGCCTTTTATGACATGATGCCGGCTGTCTGTGGTCTTTGGCACACCGTCCTGACAGGAACAGCAAGCAATTATTAAGTGTGCTTGCTTAAGTGATGCTGATTTCACACATTTACTCATCTATAATCAAGTCTATTTCTACTTAGTTTATATTTACATATATCTGTGTTTATTCACCTCTCATCTATCCCAGTGAAATGTTAATTTAGTGTTCAGGCTGCTAGTGATTGCAGTGTGATTGACTGCTTTGCTATGCAGTATGCTGAGCTGATGTCTTGTATTGCATTTCAGCAGTTGATTTGTTCTTTTGATTTTCTGTTATTTACTCTGTAATCTTAGTAAAATAGTGTAAATTTTTCAAATGACATACAGAATCCAAAATACAACAGAATCCAAAAAACTTTTGTCCTTGAAGAATGCAATGCAATTATATCTCTCACTGTACACCTACTCCTCAGCTTGTACACTGAGGACTTACTTCACTTTTGTACATTTTAAAAAAAAATCAATACTATTAAAAACCAGAACAAAAGCAAACTGAGTGTTCACAGGCACTAAAACCTAAAAAACCTGCTGCCTTGTTCAGCTTGAATTTACATTGTTGTAATGAATCTTTTTCCCCTGCACATTTAATTGAGCAACACTGATTTCTGGAAACCATCTAAATCCACTGAGACTGGTCACAAAAGTGTTCCTGGATATAAACCAAATACTCACAGTCTGGGAAAGGATACTTCTACAATGCCATTTTAAATGTTTCTATGCCCTAAAGTTTTTAAATGGAAGGAAAGTACTAATTAAGCAAACCTAAAATCCCAAGTCCTGGCCCCAGGACAATACAGTTGGGCATGGACATACATATTTTTATACTGATTGGTAACTGTTACAGCAAATCCCAAAACTTATTTCAGTGAGAGCTAATAGAAGTGCAACAGATCATCCTTGAAAATCTTGGTGCCTGTGGAAAATGCATGTTAAGTGGACTAGGCTCCCTCCACAGCTCCCCTCCAACCAACATCTCTTCAACTCTGCTGCCCAGAGGAGGCTGCCCTGGGACACATCACCAGTTACCTCCAAAGGGCAGCAGTAACAGCCACTGGGGGTAGGGCCCAGTGATGGTCCAAGCAGTCTTTGTTTTGAGCGTTTGCACTCTTAGGGTAGCCCTAGAAACACAACCAGAAAAAAAAATAAGGATGTACTGAAAATAAAATTTTTAACCTGTAACCTAGTCCTCCTCCTCTTCCCCCTCCCCTCCTTAAATTCAAAATGAACAGTCTCCACAAAAGATTATGCACATGCCAAGCTTGAAGTTAACTGCTCGTTGTTCAAATGAACGGCAAAAATGCAAAAAACTGGAATGTCTTTCACAGTAAAGGCAAAGCTGAAGATTTTTTATTGAAAGTTTAAAAAAAGAAAATAAAGAGTGATTGTATTCCAAAGACAAATCTGTAAAATATCAGCTTGAGAGGGACCCTCCCGGTCAAGTCTTGGGTAACAGCAGGGAGAGGTGCTGGATGGCTGGGTGCCCATCACACCCACCCTTCCTTACTCCATTGCATGGAGTAACAACTCTAGACTGGTTTATTTGCCATTTGATAACTCCAAGTCCAAAAAACTCCAGCATCTCTCTCCCTAGCCTCTCTGCTCAGTGTCAGATCCCTGGAGCATGTTCAGTCCTCACCCTCTAAACTAATTCTTGCTCCTCATTTCATAACCAAGTTCCCACTACACCTGGAGAGGAAATTACTGTTATCATCATTTCTATTCACTCATAAGCTTCAGGCAGGAGAATGGGAAAACTTTCACCTTCTTGGTGAAATTTTCCCTATTTGGTCTTTGCTGAGAAGTAAATTATTCTAGAGAGATTATAGGAACAACACAGTTCTGAGGAGGAAGACCATGAAAAATAGAGTATTTTAAAGAAACAGGCTTATTAAGAAACATCTTATTTGGCTGAGGGCTGAAAAATAACAACTTGCTCAGACATGCTCTCCATTGAGAAACTTTTTAAATAAATTTTAAAAAGAAACAGAAGAAAAGGACTCTCCTTTCACAGTTGATAGTGTTGAAAAAGTCACTTGCTGAGCAAGCACAGATTCCTGGATAATCCTATAAAGCGAATCACAAGGAGGGCCTCATGGTGTGGAAGAGACGCTAGCAGAGATTTAGGCACACACGAGTCTACTTCACTACGCTGGAAAACAGCAGCAAACTCATGCAGAGCCCTGGGCTGAGCTAGGGCATACAATGCTCTCAAAAGAAACGCTCCCTCAAATTACATTTTAAGAGGTCCACAAGGACATGGGTACGGAAAGTCAGAGGGAAAAGTACAAGCAGACACGTTAAGTACATGCTCATCAGTAAGGCTGTTGTCTGCCCTCCCCAGCAAAGGCAAGTGTGATGGGTTTGAGGGGTGAAGTCCTCAAAGGCAGAATCTCTATTCTACTGGAGAGCCACTGACACAGCCTACCTGCAGGGCAACTCCGAGTCAGAGACAGCCAACCATGAAGATGCATCTCTCTCACCCATATTTTATATATAAAATCACTGTTGTTCTCTGCTATTCTAAACAATTTGTTTGTTGTGAAACAACTGTTATAAATAAGAAAACCAGCAGCTATTTAAAAATTTGCCCTACCAAACGCTTGTAGCAGACTAGTAACACTTCAGTTCTCTTTTCCAGGTTTTCCTTCCTTTACCAGAGCAGTTAAGAGTCACACCATCACATGTGTTGTTTTTAGGCTGTGCAGCTTCTCAGTGAACCCAAGGGATCTTCCCAGGGAGAAAAGTCTCTTTTGCCAGATTTCCTCCCAGGCTGAGGCACAGAGAGGTGCAGCTTCCCTCTAACTTGGCAAGGTGTCTTTTATGTGAACCATGGCCTTTGACAAATAACGTATGATCTGCATTACCTGACTTGAATACCAGCCAGAGCCTTGAAAAATGATGCTGGGTCCTGTATATTTAGCGCAGATCCTTGTATTTTGCTACACATTAAGCATACACCAGTCACATAAAAGATGCTTCCTTGTAATTTTCTAAGAGCCAAAAAATTTCAAGTGGCTGAAACGTAATATATATATGCCAACATAAATATGCTTCATATACCCAAATATTAACTTGTTTTATTTCAAAGGCCCATCATTAAATGGTTTCTTAAAATAAATGGGAAAATTAAATTGAATCCTGATGCTTTTTCAGTATTTAGCACCCACATCAAATATACTTCATCCAAAAATTTTAATTCAAAAACTGGCAATCATACTGCTCCTCCTGTTCTGGTGGAAGCTATTTTTCCAACGAGTTGCATAGAGGTTTGAGAAAAATGAATTATTAAACACACGTCTGCAATTAAGTGTTCTATGAACACTCACCTGCTGCGAGAGATTTTAAAGAAAAATATCTCTGTCCTCATGGTACAAGTGCCCACTGTTCTAAATAGAAGGGCAGCCAAAAATAAGACCAGCTTGGTAGGAGCGGGGAGCTTGTATTTTTATCTGAAAGCTTTTATGACTTGGGCTAAATTAAGATTGGAAGTAGTCTCCTTTGTGAAGGAAAAAATTACAGTTGTGATACAAGATGAACTAGATAAGCACATACAATAGGCGTACATGGGTAACCTTATTTAGGTGCCTGGGCTAAAGGAATTAAAAGAAGTTATTGACACAAGCAGGAAAAAGATCATAATCAGAATAGTTCTTGAGCCTGGAAATCGTGAAATTCAGGTTTAAATCCCTCCCTTTAACCTTCCCTGTCACATATGCCAAGGCACAACTGTGCCTCAGCTTCCACTGTAAAACTTGCCTGCTGTTCTTACATGGTTGCTGTCAGGATGAATACGTGAAAAATGATGATGTGGCTCAGTTGTTGTAACACACTGTGACGAAACCAAGAATGACACAGACTTTCTCATGTTCGCAACTGACTGTGAAGTAGGAATAAAGTGGTCTAAAAGACAGAGGTGGCCCATTCTTATATATACAGCAAGGGTATTTCTCTGTCTTTGTTTCCTGTATGATCATGGATGATTGATATCTGTGCACGGATGGATGCCCACAGGAAGGATACTCTTCTGAAGCCTACTCTATGATTTCTCTCCTAAGCATCT